>NW_006430460.1:60563-85135 GCF_000325575.1 Pteropus alecto
GCTTCTTGGACAAAGACGGGGGGAGGGAGCTACCTGCGTGTGCGTGTGCGTGTGCGTGTGCGTGTGCATGACAACTGAGCGTGTACTCAACAAACTGCAGTGGCCAAGGAATGTTCTACCACTTCTGAGCTGACTGAGGTTAAATGCGTACACAGATGCACACACGTCACACACATGTCAACACACAGCACTGTCGGGACTCCTGATGACAGAGGTTGACACTATGCTGGAAACTAGAGAGCAAAGGGCTTAACCCTTTCGGAGATGAGGCGGGGAGCAGGCGGGGGTGAGACACAAGCCAGAGCTTGGCACTGTCCCGTCCGAAGTGCAGAGCATGACCAAGCGACCAGGCTCAGAATTCACCCCTAACTTCCTGTCCTGCCTGTGTAAACAAAACCAGAATTTCTTTCTATTAAAATATTTAGTGTTAATATTTTAAGGTTAACTTCTGCACGTAGGTTCTTTCTCCTGGGCCACTCTGACAGAGCTTTGCAGAAATCATGGACTGCAGAAGGACCAGGCGCTCCGTATCCAGCTGTCCCCGGGCACAGGTGGGCGCTAGGTAAGGAGGACGGCACTCAGCATTTCACCGTTACGTCCCGTCCTCATTGGGAATTGGCAAATTGTGTCTGAGAATTTAAATATAACCAATGCCTCTCAAAAGCCAAGAGAGGATTTTTACACGCGCTTTTCTCTTCCAGTGGCTAAGAACACAGCACAGAGGGCCGCCAACCGGCGGGCGAGACAAGGTGGGAACCCTAGGTGCTCGGTGGGAGGCTCCCTTTCCCACCAGATGCTCTTATCTGTGACACCCTCCAGGTGGCATCCTAGCCACGAAGGCTCCAGGTTACATCCTAGCCACAAAAGCCCGAGCACAGAGCAGGCGGATCTGAAGGAGATGGTGCCACCCACTGGGGTAGTGAGAAAGGCCCACGCTGGCTGGGGACAACCCCGCAGAGGCACAGTGCTCCTGCTGCCTCCCCCACGGTGGATGGGGATGCGCCACCTCCCTTTGCCACTGTCGCCTTGTCCCTTCTGCCCCCCAAAACGTCACAGGAGCAGCAACACACTGATCAACGACACTAAAAAGGTGACACTTGCCTACGGCCATGCCACCCTGAACAAGCCCGATCCCGTCTGAGCTCGGAAGCGAAGCAGGGTCGGGCCTGGTTAGTGCTTGGAGGGGAGACCCCCTAGGACGACCAGGTGCTGTAGGTGTAAAAAGTAAAAAAATAAAGGATTGTAAGCTGACAAGGTCCTTGCAATCTCTGAGGTCAACCAAGGGTCGCCTCGCCTAAAAAAAAAAAAAGTGACACCAGTAGGGATCAAGCCGATGGCGGGCTGGGCACATCCTCAGGGGGTAAAGACGGCTGGCTCCGCAAGGGGTCAGGAGCCCCACGACCTCACCTGCTCACGCGGTACGGCGGCAGCCGCGGCAGAGAAACAGCTCCCGAGACGCCATTGGCTGACGCATCCTTTATTTGGGAAACTATTTAGTTTGCTTTTTTTGTTTTTTTTGGGGGGTTAATAATAAAGATAATATAGATGGGATAAAAATGCCTGGTGGAACCTGAGATTTTTATTGCCTGGGCCACAATACACTTACACACTCAATCCGAACTTTCTAAATTTTATAAAAGCTTCTTTCCGACGCTAACTTATCATACTTTATAAGTTCAGTTATTCTAAAGCCTGATGGCATCGTTTTTTTTTTTTTTTTCTCAGAAACTAGTAGCAGTGGAAGTTTATGAGGAAAAAAAACATGATAATGTCATTATTTTCACCTTTATTGTACATGAGCAAAATAATGACATCACCGTAAGATGTGAGCGTCATAGTAAAATTACGCCCAGAAGGAGTGCGTATCACATGTGGTGGTACAGGAGATAGTTACATATGTATAAGAAACTGGCTTAAAAAAAAAAAAATCTAAGAAATTTTTAAAAATGGAAATAACTAAGTATTTATTTACAGAGAAACTGGAGAAATAGCCAACAAAATCTTTCCTGTTTCTGAACTGACGTTAAAAAATCATGGTGTGGGGAGAGATGAGCTATGGGTTCGATCTAGATGGTGGACAGTACACTTACAATGCGTAGGCGAACTCTCTGAACTTGTTCTGACCACAGGTAAAAAAGACAGGACACCAAGATATATGCGCCACGCGATGGGACTTACTGATGGATTTTTGCTCAGACCCACTTCTTGGCCACACAGAGAAAGGACGTGCACCAACTTCTCTTTGGTCCTCTTCTGGAAGAGAAACACACAGGCAGGCTGTCACCATGGCATCCTGGGACCACATCTGCTCCAACGCTGCAGCCACTGGCCACTCGGGGCCAGCGCAGTGGAACGCGGCCGCTGAGACGGAGACGTAAAGCTCACGCAGACTTGGCGTGGAAAAGGACCGTGAGACGCCTCAGTGATAACTGTAAAACACTGATGACTTGTTGAAATGATATTTTAGACATATTAGATTCAGGAAAATATGTTATGAAAATTCATTTCTTTTATTCAGTTTCTTTCGACTTTTTATTTTGAAGGTGACTACTAGAAAATCTAAAATGAGGGTCCCCTTCTGCTTCTAGTGGACGGTGCTGACCTGAGTTTTCCTGGGGGGAGGCGAGGTCTGGAAAACGGCGCCGACCTTCTCAGTAGTCACCCCTGCCGTGGACCACCCACTCTCACAGGCCGTGGCTCCCAGCGTCAGCAGGGCCCCCGCCACCCAAGTGAGGCCTGTCATGTCACACGCACACGTCTTTTCCTCAAAGGCGAGACTAAGTGGGCTTTGTGCAGAATTAGAAAAACTTATTTGTAAGCCATAATAAATCGTTCTCAAGTCAGATTTAACTCCTTTTGGTTTCCTTATGGGTGGGGATCCTCTATAAGCCATCACGTCACATGTTCCAGTGACCCGGAGTCACTAGGTCTCGGGATGGCAGGTGGCTGGGTGTGAAAGAGCCTCAGAACCGGCGACGTGCCTCGAATCTCGGGGGAGTGACCGTCCCCCGCCCGTTTAAAGCGACTTTTCCCTTTCAGGCGGATCTGAGTTTGCGTGGAGGCCGCCAGGAGGCTAGCGTCATGGCCGTGTTCCCTGGGGGACGGGAGGCGCGTCGGGGTGACGGGCAGGGTTTCTGCAGAGGCCGGGAGCACCGCCAGGCGGGGACCCAATCCCCGTTCTGAGCATGAGAGCAGTAGGGCCGGTGAGTCCGAGCGACAAAGTGTTGGCTCCGACTCCACGTAAGAAGAAAGCGGGTCCCCTTCGGGTCCCCTTGGGTGCCGTGAGGACCTTGCCACTGGGGCTGGTGCCCGGACAGGCACTGTGTAGGCAGAGGGTGGGGGAACCCCATCACGTGACCGTGGGCCCCACCGGTCCCCCGAGCTCCCCGCCAGCCCTGCAGGCCTGGGCTCCATACCTGGGAATACTGGGGCCTCTTCCAGCTCACGGGGACGAGGACATTGGAGTTGGAGCCAGACGAGGTGGAGGACGTGCTCCGGGTGACGGCCACGGCCCGGGGCTTCCCGTCGGGCCCGGAAGAGCTCTGCAGCTCATCGTAGCGCCTCCCGATGATGGGCGTCTGGGAGAGAAGGCAGAGCCGAGGCCCCCGCTTGTCAGTCATTCTGGGCTGGTGACCGTGATGGCTTCCCCGGGTCAGGGGGAGAGAGGCCGAGTGTCCGGCAGGCTCGCTCTCTTGGAGTCCCCACATGCCCTGGGCCCGTCCCGTCTTACACGTTACCCCCAACTGCATGTTCTTAAATGTGGTTTGGAACCCCAAGTGAAGACTAGAAGCTAAACTTTCAGGAAAAGTCGGTTTTCTGGTGTTTCGGCTTGAGAGAATTTTTTACAGTTGTAACCAGACCAGAAGTCCGTCCCCTCTCCCCGATCTTTACGCTCTGGTTTAAAATTTATTTAAGTGATTGGGATCTTTCCGGTTATTTAAATGAATGTGGTCGGGGCCAGGTACCGGGGCAGCACTCTGGGAAGCCCACTTCCTGCGAGGCCTGGGTGTCGTGCTTGTCAGGCTCCGGTCCCAAGGGGCGTCCCACGCAGGAACCGGCTGGTGCCTACATCCGGAGGTAGGCGGCAGAAACCGACTGGTGATGCCACCCCAGCCCCCAAAGCCCATCCTTCCGGAACGGGGGCACCTCTGGGGTGTGCAGCTGACTGGCACACGCAGAATAAACTTAAGTCAAAGACGAAACGTAACCGCCTCCCTTCTCCCCACCAGCAACGTAAAAAATGTTAAAAATGGACGAGTACTGATTCAGTACCTTAACACTGTATACAGACTAAATAAAGGTAAAAGCATCACCGTGGCAGCAGACTAGAACCTCATCCTGATTACTAAAATGACAAAGGGGCAGGGAGACCACTGCGTGAGAAAACCTGGCCTGGACAAGAGTGAGGAGGTTCTGGTTGATTCCGTCAGTGCTGTCCATTCGGCAGTGTTGAAGACCATCTGTCATGTCCCGATCACGAGCCTGACCCCGTACTAGACCCTGACCGTGAGCCTGACCCCGTACCAGACCCTGACCGTGAGCCTGACCCCATACCAGACCCTGACCGTGAGCCTGACCCCATATCAGACCCTGACCGTGAGCCTGACCCCATAGTAGACCCTGACCGTGAGCCTGACCCCATACCAGACCCTGACCGTGAGCCTGACCTGTACCACAAGATGAATGGAGTGTGCTTTCTGCTTTGGGTGGGGGGCTGACGGGTCACAGGGTAAGAGACACAGGGAAGTGAAGTATTTTTATACCTGAGATTGAAACAGTTAAGTACAGGCTCCTGAAGGTTCGTTCATGGGCCAGTAGGTAAATATGACTACTTCCTGTTCTCTCTTTTCTCCCCGATCCCTTACCTTGGTCCCCTCGCCTCTCTTCCCAGAAACCCCTTTCCCCCAGGCAAGAATTTGGATAATTTTATGGTTTAAAAAGCAACGTTGCTTCAGGAAGCAACCGTAAAGGCAGATTCCGTGTTCCTGCAAATCTCGGTCCCTTGCTGGCCTGGCCGCCACGCAGGGAACAATCTGACAGCTGTCAGACGAGGAAAGCGAGGCCTGTGGTTTAAAGATGGCCATTTTAAAGTTATCTTTTTGAAAGTCACCTCTTATATAACTGCAGCTACCTTCTATTTTTAAAAGCTGCCAACTCAGAGCCCCAGAGCATGTGACACTTGGCGTGTCCTTAAAAACGAAGCCAACTCCGGCCTTGAAGTCTTTGTTGGAAGTGAAGGGACGACACGTCCCCCTTGCTCCAGGCCCCTGCCCTTGACTCGGCCACTACTGCTCGGGTCACAGCCTCCAGAAACAGATGACGCACCTCTGAAATGTCGAAGTGAAACTCCAGGGTTTTCCCGGGCAGCTCCTTTGACGCGCTGGCCCACACGCGACGGATTTCTATCTTCGAGAGGTCGCCGTGCTGGCACGCAGGCAAGACGAGGCTGGCCGAGCGAGAGACCACCAGCTTCAGGATATTCAGAGCTTCTCTCCAGTGGACACTCTGTGGGCAAATGAACGCTCAGTGGTCAAGAGCAATTCCATGGTTTCAAAACTCACGTGACGCTAACCAGCGAAACGTCTCGGGACCCGTCAGGATCCACCGATTTATAACGGAGCAGCAAGTGCCGTGAGAAAAGGCAAATGACAGAAAGAAAAAAAAGACGTATTGTATATAAGATGAGCTACATTTAAAAAACAGACTTTTAAAAAAGACCAATTTTGTCTATATTCAAACAAATGTAAAATCAGGTACCGTATTTGCCTCCTTAATTTGAAAAGCAAAAGACCCACAAAAAGACAATCAGTCCTCAGTGCGTTTATGCTACTGACCACCTGCTCTGTCTCAAAATGCTCCCCATCCTGGGTTCCCTGGCCTGCTCTCAGTCCCCAGGCGCTCCCTGCCCCATGCGCCACCCGGGCCCTGGGCCCCTGACCTCTGCCCTCTGCCCTTTGTGCCCCACACCTGCCGACCCCATCCAGGCATCTGAGAACCCTTCCCAGCCCCTCTCCCCCTCCCTTCAGAGTGTCCTCTCCTCTCCATTCCTTAATGGCTTACCAAAGGCCACTCTTCCTGGAACTCACTTTGCCCCCGACACCCCTCCCCATGGCACCCTGAGGTCCTTCTCCCAAAAAAATATTGAACATAGATAAACCGACTGGATAAAAGTCGTCATTATTATTTGCTTAGGTTTTAGGATAAAAGCACATGATATAAAACATATTTCCTTTGCTGTTAAGTTTGCACAAGAGGGGCCACGCTTTGAAAGGGAACTCGGCCACCTTTCAAGATAGGACCCAGTGCCAGAGGAGGCCGTGGGCCGAGGGAGGGACCAGTCGTCCGATGAAACCAGTAAATGGGGCCAGCGACTGGCAGGAAGATGAGAAGTGACCCTCTGTCTCCTGTGAGTGCTGTGAGCTGAGAAAGTGTCACCGAACACCCACCCTGTGATACATTATTGGAGCAATGCAACATGAAAAATGCCACCAAAAAAAAAAAAAAAGCTTGGGAATCGTTTTTAAGCATCGAATAATGTCAGCCAGTAACGTGACAGGTGAAGTGAGGATGGAGAGGCATGCCCGGATTTGCACTGAGTGGCTCTGTCAGCCAGGTCGACCAGAGAACACCTAGCACTTGCCCTTGAACTCTGAAACTCGCCAGGCACGGTGCTGAGACAGGAGGGAGGAGCGGACGAGGAGGTGTGGCAGAGGCGAGTCCGCGCTGCGGAGCTTGGCCTGCGCCCCTCAGCCCCACGGTGGCCCCACACCGGCCCCCTGGTCTGGGGAACCCCATCTTCAGCCTGTCGTCCATGTTTCTGGTTAACCTCAGGCCCTAGACGCTTGTTCTGGTTTGTTTGCTCGGTCAATTTTTCTTTATAAAAATTTTCATTTCTTCTCTTTTGTCCCCAGTGGTCTTGGGTATGGTGTGAAAGAATCCTGTGTAGCTGTTTGTTGTTTACCGAGCGTCCTGCTGGGAAGGAGGCCCATACAGAGGGAACACGGAACCGCGGGGCCCGGGTTCAAACACCGGCTCCACCATTTACTGACCGAGACCTTGGGGCCAGTTCCTTTCTCCTTTTTTCTTAATTTTTTTTTTAAAAAGATGGTTTATCATAGCAACATTCAAATATACACAGAAACAGAGACCAGTAAAATGAACTGCCCTGTAATTCTCGACCGATCATTTACATGTCGTCATTGTTTTTATTTCTCCCAACATTTTTTGTTTGTTTGTTGGAGTATTTTGAAATACATTTATACAAGTTTCTAACCTTAACTCCTTCCGCTCTAAAGCGGTGATCTGAACCCGTGACTTAACCTTTTGCATGCTGAACCCCCTGGCCTCTGACCTGGGGCGTGTGAGTTCCTTCCCCGTCTTTCTGAAACAAGAAACAAGAGTGTGGCCCCGCCCTCCTAGCTAGGCGCGTGCTTTAGGGTCTAACCCGCAGCCCCCTTTGGAGGAACGCACCAGGGCCCGGTCCTGCGTGCCTCCTCAGCAGACCTCGGGATCCCCGTGTGTCATGGACACCAAGGCCACTTGGATGTGCCGCCGAGCACAGGCTGCATGCGTGGCCTCGGGCTTTCTGGGCTGACCCTGGGAACCTCCCGGTGCGTGGGCGAAGTCCCCACTTACTCACTTGCACATACTTCTCGACGGTCTTCAGAACGCCCATGTTGAACTGCCTCACGGGGACGGTGGACAGGTCTGCGTAGCTGAGCAGGCTGTGGATGACCTGCAGCAGCGGCTGCTGCACGCTCGGGAGCCCCTTCTCCAGCAGCTGCGGGGACACAGCGAGAGTCAAGGGAAGGCAGGCGCCACTGGGGGCGCCAGAGTCCCCAGGACCGTGATGGTCTCATGTTTCCTTACGAGGGGTGAGACAGTCCTAAGGAGTCCTGAAGAAATGGAGACACTGTCAAGGGCAGCGCGGGTACAAACATGAACGTACGGATGTGACACCACACAGCAGGGCACGGCCAACGGGACCTCGTGGGGAAGGCGCTCAACACCTCGAGCTAGCGACAATTACGAGCGAAAACGACAGGTGCAATTTATTGGTTATCAAAGTAGCAAAGATCGAAAATTGATAATAGCATTGGTGAGGACAGAGGTGGGCAATCTTACACATCGGTGGAACGTGGACTGGATGATTTGGCAATGGAGGTCAAGAGTGCTGAAATGGTGCAAAGCTTTTGAAATCGTAATTACACTCATAGGGACGTTTCCGAACCTAGAGATAAGTATTCAGGTTTGTGTACGAGATTTCACCGTGGCATTATTTGTAATGGTAAAGAAAACCCACGGAGAACAAAACAAGAAAGTTCTGTAAGCTATTGAAATGCTGACAAATGGATTCGCAATAGACGGTAAATAGTATGAGGCAATATCATGCAGTCGACGGATTGACATTTTTAAAGGTGGTAAAGGACACCATGTAGCGTTAAGTGCCAGAGGGACTTCGTGCCACTTCTCTACAACAGGTGATGCCAATATCGATGGCGACGTGCTATGTAGAAGTAACACCAGACAAAACCCAACAAAGTGTTAACGGTTTTTCTCTCTAAATAATGTAATTATTGGATGATTTTTTCTTTCTTTTTTTTTTTACTTTTCTATATCTTTCGAATTTTCTGTTTTGAACGTATGCTTTTATAATCAGAAAAAAAATATCAAGGATATTTTCAAAAAGGAAAGCAAAATAATGAGAAAACGTCTGTGACAAACATCATGACGAAGGGTTGCGATTCAGAGTGAAGCATCGATAGAAAGGAGTCAGGTGAGTGCTGGAGACTCACGTGGACAGTGGCAGAAGAAACGGCCGAGCGGCCAACGCACGAGGCAACAAACAACTCCGCAAACCTAGCGTGTGGAAACGGAACCTACTCACTGGAAAGCAAACGCACGAAGAGAAGACTGTAAAAGCACCAATAGAAACATTAACGTGAAAAAAAGGAACGACTAGAATGATGGAATTTGGTGGGGGTGGGGGGAAGAAAAGACTATTCATACACTGTGTGCAGTATTGCAAATTGGGACAATCTCTGTTTCCCAAATGTGTAGATGAGCTTAAAAAAAAAAAAAATCCACATATCCATGCCCTTTATCTGGAGAGTCACTTTGAGAAATGCCACCAGAAGAAATGATCTGAATATACCTGATACAAAGTTTGCCTAAAAGGACCAGTTATGATAGAAAACAAATATGAACACGAGCCACAAAAGGTGCTGGAGAAGCCGACTGTGTTACGTTCACCTGACAGAATTCTCGTTATTCTAAGTGACACCATGTGAGTGATGTCACACGAGGACACACACACACAAAGTCGATGCTGAGTGAACAGAGCGGGTGTGGTGGGGGTACTGACCACAGCTACGGGACACCCTGTGTGCGCATGACCAACGCCTGCCAGGACCTTTGAGTGCCTGAAACAGGAGCTAACAGATGTCACGTATGGTGGGAGTCAAGTTCATAATAAAAATTTTGGTGGCAATTTGTGATAAGGGCTGAACAGAACAAATTAGGTCGTCCAGTTTTACTTATATTTTTTTTTTTGTGGGGAAATATATACCACATAGCATTCACCCTTGTAACCGTTTGTGAGTGTACGATTCAGTGGCAGTAAGTACACTCACACTGTTGTGTGGTCGTCACCAAGATTTCTTTCCAGAACTTGGCCACCATTCCAAACCGAAACTATACAACTAACTCTACACGGCCCCCGTCCCCAGCTCCTGGACACCACTGTTCTACTTTTTATCTCTCTAAAATTTGCCCATTTTATTATACGTCACGTAAGTAGAATCACATAGTATTTGTCCTCGTGCGGCTGGCTTCACTCAGCACGTTTGTGAGGCTCGAGTCAGCGCGTCATTTCTTACGTCTGCATAATATTCCTCGTCTGTACCTCCCACACGCCATTTGTATTTTTGAAACCTTCGTGTCTCGCAATCCAAACAAGTTTTGCCTCCATGCTCTCTCCAATGTCACCTCTGCAAAAACAGGTGCCATCGGCCTTCGTGAGCAGGTGTTTGTGTCGTCTATCCTGTACTTGGCTATGTGCTGGGGTGTGCATGCAGGCTTAGTCACTCTTGTGGGGACAGATGTGACCACAGTGGTAATCAGGTGGCACTGAGAGGCTCTTCGCAGTGCCAGAGGTGGAGGGGATGGAAAGAGCAAAGGCACCCAGGCTGCTGAGAGGCCGAGCCCAGCCCACACACACTGACCCACACCGCACACCCACACCCTGCAGGCTCCAGCACAGACGCTGATGGACGGGCGGCCGCCCACTTCTGGGCACAGGCTTCCAGTCCCGCGGGACCTTTAGGAAGCTGACTGCTGCTTTAACCTGTCTGTACCCCGAGTGGAGGACATAACGAAAGACAACTTAGAATAACTGTCCTCACCGCTTCTGAAAAGGCCCTTTTCCCGAAGGAAAAGCAACACTGAAAATGCTAAGAGGTGGCTGTTCTCAGCCATGGCCTTGGAGACGTCATGCCCTTGTGTACCAAGGTTACTAGGGACTGGAGGTGCTAAACGAATGTGTTTTGTCACTTGTCCCGTGTCCTGTGCATTTCTAGCACCAGCGTATGCAGAAGGCAGAGTAGGCGTTTGTGCTGAAACACGTTCGTAGGAGAACGAAAATCCCATTTCAGTTCTAAAAGCCACCGTGACAGATGTAGATAAGCGAACCGTCACTAAACTTATCGAGCCACTTAGTAACTTCTTCGACGAGGTCTGAACACCCAGGGGAGTTAGGGGAGAACACCCAAGTCGCTATGTGCACGGACAGGTTAGTGCAGTGAAAGTCTAGGCCTTGGAGGCAGCTGTGTCTCATGGCCAGAGTCGCCTCCTGCAGGAAGCTTCGGGCGGGTCCCGAAGCTGGCGGGGCCTCAGGTTCCGGGTAGTGACAGTATCTGTACCACTGGGTGGATGTGAGGACTTAAAATGATCATGGTAGCATCTCTGCTCATAGGTAATGGCGGCTCAGTAAATGAAGGTAATTATCAGTCCCATGCAAACATTTTTCCCGTGGAAACTCTTCACTAAAGAGCTCACCTCCGCCAGGTAGGTGACCATGTTCAAGGTGATGTCAGCGTATGCTTCATGAAGGTACCGGCAGACCACGCTCACCCAGGTGGCACAGTCCCTCGTGTAGCTGTGCGTTTTATAGAGAGTCATGACGTGTGCAAGGTTGGCAAGTTTGGGGTTCTTCTCTTCCAGACAGACCTTACAGGGGAGGAAAATCAATCAGAGGTAAAAGAGCCTGATGAATAGGCAGAAACGTGAGCAATTTTGCTGTAATTCGGGCAGTCAGGGAAACAAACTAACACGTTTTTTCTGGTAGGCTGCGGAAGCGCTTGTCTTAGGAGTCAGCTAACACGATTTTCACAAATTCTTCCCACCCGCTTTCTCAATAACGAAACCAAAAAGGCGGGCGCACATCAGCCACCCAGAATGTAAATGCTCAGCCGCATCAGGTGTCACCTTGGGCTCTGTGACACTCACCGCCCTCTCCGGGCCTGTTGGTCTCGGCCCAACACGGAGCCATACCTGAGCAATTCTTTCGGCTACGTCCTTACAGAACGGACTGGGGCTTTCGAAATGCTGAATCAGCTGGGGCAGGAGACACAGGACGCTCAGAGGAAAGCCTGGGTCGGAGAACAGACAATGGAGACGTGAGTACGGCGCATCTCAGCTGTCACCAGTGGGAACGCACATTTCAACTGTTACTCTGGGGTTGTGCAAACGCAGTCTGTAGGAGCAGCTTTAACTTGGTCTAACAAAATCCAGGAAAAATGCACGACCACATTTTTAAAAAGTAGAATAAAGTGAACCGAAGTGGTATTTTGAAAAATTTTCTTTTTAATCAAAAAAACACATTTTAAGAAAAACTGCTATAGAAGGACATAGGCTGACCAATTTAGGTCTTTTTGGTATAATCAGAAAGACTCTAAAATGCTGACGGTAGCTTAGCATCTCTGTGTTAAGCTCGAGCTTCATGACAAGAATCCCGGGCCACACGCCATGGTGTTAAAATTCTAGTTTGTTGACTTGATTTGAAATAACGGGGAACCAAGAGAGTTTTCAAGAGGAAAAGAAAGGCTAAGAAAAAAGAAAGATTTAGGAGTCAAGAAAAAATGTCTCTATGAGAGCAATGGAGTAAACTCACGGTATCTCCAATTTGATCTGGAAAGCATAAAGAAATGACCGATACCTAATATATTATTTCTGCCCCTATAATGTGGATATGACTAAGTATTAATTATTAAATTATTAATTTAGCAATTATTAAATATAATTAATTAACAATAATCACAACGTACATTATATAAAATGTTGAAAAAACAAACGAGCTAGTCCCAAGGAACCGTTTCTCGGCACAACTGCTAACAGCAGTCAGCCCACCTCATCTCTCTACATGAAACGAGGACGCCACTGCCACCGGACTAGTAGGGGGCGGGGCTGGCCTTACCGATGGCTTGGGAGGGGTCCACCATGGCCACTTTGGACACCGGCGTCAGCACGCTGAAGAGCTGCAGGGTGAGGTCCGTGGTGGTGACCGAGGTGAACCCTTTCAACAGCAGCTGCTGTAACCCCGCGAAGTCCGCCCACTTGAGCTGCGCCTGGAGTTTCTCGAGTTTTTCTCGGTTCTCGGCTTTATCGAGCGGCATGTGAGCCAGCAGCCTGTTCAAGAGCCTCAAGGCCATCAGGTATTCAAACTCAAAATCGGATTCCATCAGGGCCACCGTGACCCAGAAGATGGTAGCCAGCAGGTTGGTGGGGTGGTTTACGTGGGACGGGTCGGTGAGGCTGTCCTTCAAGGAGGAGGAGCTTCTGGTTTTTGAGGACAGGCCCTGCTGGGTGCACGCCTGGATTCTATCCAGTGTGGCGCTCCGAGGCGGGTCTGAAGACCGGTCGGCAACACCGAACTTCTTGGGCACCGAGAAGCTTCTCTGGTGCCGGCTCCGTTCTGCAGTCGCCGTGTTGCCACTGGCGGTCCCAGGGTTCACATTTAGTTGTCCTGTGCTTTTTCTGCTCGCTGTCAGCTTAGTGCTAGAGCTTAAATCCGGTGATGAAGAGCTGGGTGTAAAAATAAAAACTCTCAATTGAAAGCCAGCGTGCTCCAGGGACAAGCCTGTCCTTGTAAGATCCAATGACGAACAATAAGGGAGGGAAACACTGCTTCCTATTCGCTGTCTTTTCGGGATTTGAAAGGAATATGTTTCCTTATTCTTAAAGGTATGAAAAATAAAACTTAAGCTCAACGAGAAGATCAATCTTAACTCACCAATAAAACGATGACTAAACCTAATACTAACTTGCAGTTATTGAAAGGTTAAAGAAATAAAGTTTACTGCTGTTTGTTAGTTTGAATTTGGGTAGGAGTCACTACATAATAACATGTATCTGATAGGTACAAACTTTAATACTCTTATTAACTGACTGCTAAGGAGAACAGAAATGAAAATGATATTTCCGGGAAAGAAAAAAGTTAGTAAATGTTTGTGTCCAAGGAAGTTTTTTGCACTTATAAAAAAGTATGAAAAATGATTTCTAAGCCTGGTTCAGGCTGAAAATGTAAAACTCTTTACCAACATTTTTGATAAATTTTAGTGATTTAGATAAATCTGTGAGTTTGTATAAATATGTGTGATGTTAGCAGTCACATTAAGATCACCTATCCATAAAAACGCTCAACTTAAAAATGAAACAGCCTTCATCCGAAGAAAATAAGAACACTAATTAGAAAAGATACACGCACGACTATATTCACTGCAGCATTATTATGACAGCCAAGACATGGAAGCAACATAGGTGCTCACTCAGATAAACAGAGAAGTTGCGGTACGTATTTCAATGGAATATTCTTGGCCATAAAAAATAATGAAATCTTGCCATTTGCAACATGGATGGACCTGGAGGGTATTATGCTGAGTGAAATAATTCAGACAGAATAGGATAAATACTGTAGGTTTCACTTATACGTGGAATCTAAAACAAAACAAAACAAATAAAACAAAACAAAAACAGACTCATAGAAACAAAGGCCAGGAGATGGTTACTGGAGGGAGCGGGTGGGGAGTATAATCCATAATATTGTGGTAAATTTACACAGTGACACATGGTTTCCGGAATTAGTGGAGTGATCGCATTGCAAGGTATAAAAATCTCGAATCGCTATATCGTATACCTGAAACCAGTATAATATTGTATACCAACTATACTTAAAAAACTTAAAAAAAAAAAACAAAAAAAGACCCAATGTGATATAACATTACTGACTCAATTTCAAGCGAGATGAACTCAATTATATAAACAACATAGAATCATGAATGGTTTGAAATGAGTTATTAAACATTAGCAGGAGCAAAAGGATTTAAAAAAGAAGAAAGAAAGATCCTAATGTAGAAATTCTGCAAGTAAAATCAACATTTATTCTGTCTGTTTTTATAGTGATGGTTCAGTGAGTTTTACATATATTCATTTAAAAATATTTAGTTTTAGTTTCTGTTTACAATGTAATAGGACATTACATGAAATTTGAAAAAATACTCAAAGACATAAAAAAAATTAAAATTCATTAACATGTATATTATTTAGAGAGAACATCTGGTGTCTATTTTCCTGCCATTTTAGACTAGTATAATGTGTGTATATATTATGTGTGTGTATGACAGATAACTCCCTTTTTTAACTTAAGAAAATGTCATACATTCTTTTTCGGGTCATAAATGGACTTTGAAAACTAGATTTGTTCTTTGGACTTTGCCCAGATTCTGGGCGTCTCCCACATATTCAGCACCGTGTATCTGACCCCAAATGTCGCTCGGCTGGTTCTCACCGGGACAGTGCGGTGAGGAGGTCCCCGTTTCGCAGGCAGTCAGACAGGTTATCCACAGCGGCTTCCAGGGTCAGGAGTGCCTCCGTGACGTAGCCCTGTCAAACGTGCACAGAGAGGGTTTTGCACTGCTTGTAACCACCGCCACTTCCTGGATGTACATTTAACCAACGTATTGACATTCAAATAATGTCAATAGCACTGAAAGCCGATCAGTCATTGCTTATTTAATTTGCAAAGTCTAAAAACAAATCTTAAGGGCCATTGAAGAAATTCAAATGGCTTAGGGGTTAGCAGATAACCATAAAGATTTGTCTCCCTGGGTCTGAGGTCCCCACAGATCAATCTCATTTGAAATCCAGCAGAGAGGGGGCATCACTGAAGGTGGCAGGTGTGGCCCCTGGCCCAGGGGGATGGTGGATATTTGAAACGCTGAGTTACAATGTCTGAAGCCAGAGGTTAAGACATGAGAAATGAGGAGGTCTGTGCCTCAGACAATTCACACAGCACTCCCAAGGGCCGGCACGATGAGAAGCAGCTAGAGTCTGAAGGTGTGTGGGCCTCCTGAGATGCAGGCACACTTCTGATGGAAAGTAAGAACCTGGCCCAAGCTACAGAGCTGCCAGTGCCCTTGGCTTTCAACCTGCCCAGCTTGCCCGTCTCTGGGGCGCTGTCTACAAGGTCTTCTTGTGGCCTCTACTCCCTCCGTTACTTCTTCAGTTCTTCTGGGCTTAACGAAGGTTGACCAAAACAGAGAGGGATGCTGCTTTGCACAAAGACAACGGCGACCCCTTCTCTAGGTGGGAAGATCGCACAACTGCGTCCTAGGACGGTGGCAAAAAGACGAAATACGAAACAACTCCCCTGTCTGCCACCAAATAAAGCAATGATCAAACAACGACGAACGGGTCACCGAAGCACGTTCAGTTGTCAGCTTGAATGACACAGATACTATCCATGGCATTTCTAGAACAATGCTCCTGGAATGAGTTTTGTAAATATAAGAGTCAACCTCTAAGTTTTTAAAAAATGTGAGTTCTAACTATCCGAAGGGCTGGGAAAATTGGTGAGAGACAGACACTGAGAACCCGGCTCTGCAGCGACAGGCGGGACGAGGCCGGGGGTCTTCCCTCCCCTACCTGAATCTCGTCGCCATGTTCTCCGATCACCTCCACCAGTCTCGAGAGAAGGTCGGACAAGGCGTGCGCTGACAGAGGCTGCTTGAGCGCCCGGAATATCTGGAAGGACCGGCAGGCGTAGTGCCTGGACGAGCTCGCCAGTGCCGTCTGCAGCGCAGCCTCGCTCAGGTGCTGCTCCAGGTGGAAGCCTAGGACAGCGAGAGGCCAGAGACCAGGTCAGCCGCCGCCCTGCAGAGTCTGGGCCGGGTTCTCTGACGGTGGAAAACAGGCCGGCTGTGCAGGGAACGTCCTTACTTAAAAAATAACCATTACGAGAACAAACACGTACATCTTAGCAAATCTCAAGGAGGCGTCGAGTGGCAGAGTCAGAAGCTCTGGAGCAGATGGCCCCGGTTTTGAATGAGAGATTTTGTAAGTCTGGGAAAGAAACTTAACGCCCCTGTTTCCTGATCTTTAACTTGTGAATAACAGCATCTATCTCCCGGAATTGTGAAAATTAAACAACTTAAAAAGTGCTTAGGAACAGCGTGCGCCACGTCTGTTTTCATGAGTGTATTATTTATCACACTCTCAATTTTTTGATGTTATTCTTCTGTACTACTTTGTACATTTTTTGCTAGAGCAGAAAGTATACATGACACGCACTGTCGGGTGGTCAGGTGCATCTGAAATAAACTTCTAAAGTCCCCTCTGAATAGTCTTCTGCTATCGGTTCTTCTCCACATTCCCAAATGTGTAGGAGTATGGGGAAGAATGAGCTCCATGACAGAAAAACCCTGAAGGTGGGATTTGGGGAAACGGGGTGCAGTACCTGACTTAGAATCTTTAAAGACGGACACAACGTGACGCAGAAAGTTCGTGAGCTGTTCGGCACTCTTCGAGTTTTGGTTTTTGGGTGTGATGTCCTCGTGGCACCAAAGCGGACCAAACGCCCTTAAACGAAACACACACAGTGGCAAAAATGTAACTGTCATTTTGCATTTTTCAAATCATCTATGCAATTCTAACTCTAAAGGTGCAAATATTTGTCTTTAAAATGCTACTGCTTAGTTTGGGGGTGAATTTCAGTCTCAGAAAGCTTAAGAGCATACTCAGAACAGATCTAGCAAATATGGAGGCAAACTTTCCTCATGTTTTACTCACCAAAGCAAAACCTCACAGCATTTAATCAAAAACGGAAACCTGTCAATTGACCAGGACAGCGTTTGGCACGTAATGGATGCTCCGTAAGTATTTGATAAAGAAAAGGATAAAAATGTGAAATAAAATGTAGGTGTAGACGCAGACTCAGTGTGTGCGTGTCAGCGTTTGCGGAGGTTCTGCTTTCATCAGGGTCGCAAGGTCGGGTTGCCAAGGACCACAAACCAAATTAGATATGGCCCTTGTCGTCTACCTGGTTTTCCACAGTAAGAATGGGATGGAGCCCGATGGGAGAATTTCAGAGAACACCCTTCCAGTGCATGACACCGACAATGCTAAGTGGTGACAATAAGCATTCCAGAATCCGAAGTGCCCTGTGTGCGTCACCGTCAGCCCCTTCCTAAGTGTCCTGTATGTTGAGTCCCACCTGGAGCTGATGGCTAGGCCGAACACCCTGGGTGAGCAGAGAAGGTCCCCATTGCAGCTGCCCTTGGGTCAGCTGTGGCCAGGACCCTTGGCTTTGGGGGTGGCGGGGTGACCTGCCGGGTCTTAGGACTCCTGGGTGCGGGCAGCTCTGGGAGCTGGGGCGAGGCCTGCTGACCCCAGGTCGCCCGTCTCCTGCCTCCGTCCACTGCGTGTCGTCACACATGAAACCTCCCTCCCGTCAACTGTGGCATCAGTGGGATCTGAGACAACCGCCACTAGTGTCTGCCCTGTACACACACTCCAGGAACTGTAACTCGGCAGAGAAACTGGAACGTGGCCAGACCTCCAGGCTCACTTTTCCATCTGTCTGGTTTTAAAGGGACGGCGTTTCCCCAAAAGACCCACCTGCCAACAGCACCCCATCTCCCCGCCCTCCTCACCTGGTTGTCAGAAACTCGATGAGCTTGTTGGCCTTCTCATCTGCTTCAGCCGCCGCATCCACGTCGTCTACGTCTTGCGTCACCTGGGGGAGGTTCCCGCTGCTGCCCCCCAGACTGATGCTGGAGGAGGTGGAACTGGAGCTGAGCCCCGAGTCTGGCACCGGTGATGACTGGTCCTCCCTCAGGAAGTCAAAGCCACCTGGTGGAGAAGAAAGTCCAGGTGGAGTGTGTTGGGCAGGGTGCGTGACGAGGCCAGGAGGTGAGCTTGCAGAAGGGTGTAGTCATTCAACTTTTTGGAGAAAATGTTTAATTTTGGCTATGGCTATGGTTAAACGGGACTCGTATCCTTTCCTGGCTCATGGAATAGTTGCACCGCTGTGTAAACCAGCGTGCAGAAAACCATGTGCTAGAGCGTAATGCAGACATAGGTGACATTATGCCCCATCGAATCATTTCCTACTCTGGCATTTGAATTGATGCTTTCTGCAAAAGAAGTGGTGTGTGTTTCGTGTGGATCTGAGAGCAGCTACAGTTGAAATGGGGTGTTCAATAAACATGACAAACATTCATGAAACGGAGACATTCTCCAAGTGTCATGTGTGCCACAGACTCAACCATTCCAGCAAGCCATGGTCTGTCCTGCTTACGGTTATTGTGTTTTTTGTTTTGTGAATCCCCACTCTAAACCATTTACGCCACATCACTGGTTAGTGGATGCCCCATGACGCGCTCAGAGATATGCAACTTAGCGACATTATAATTTTTTCAGCCTAAGGACATGAGCTTAATGGAAAACATCCTTATCCTGGGGAGTTGGAAGAGCCAGAACTCTGTGGATTCTTTAAATTAAGAAAAGAGTTTTGTGTCTCTAAAAGGCTGTCGATAGATTATTTTCAAGTAAGTGTAACATGATTCAAAATAAAGATCTTAAGACAGAGACCTAACAATAACATGGAACATATATTTGAAATATCCAATAATGAAGGGGTCATATTTGTTTCCCTGAGACACACGCTAGCGTCTCTCAGAAGTCAGTGCTGAGTACAAACGATGAATAAAAGGCGTCCTCTTCAAGGTGATGCAGAAAGCACGTGGTGACGCGAAATGCGAAACTCTGTGCCCCGTGCCCACACAACGCATGAATAATCAGGTACCAGAGGCCCCGGAACCCTGTCAGTGCATCATCATTCTAAGGTATCTAGAATGTTCCAGTTCTACATGAAACCCCTGGTTCACTCTCTCGGGAAAGCTTTCGTGAATAGCTGGCCTTAGCGGAGGAATTTCTTTGACTCGGCTAATGCTTTCTTGCTCTCCTTTCTACGCAGAAATGCTCGGTTTTGACACAGCACTGGTTTTCAACAGACGTCCACTCGTTAGCGCCTTCCAGAAGAGTCAGCCACTTGATAAAGTGAGTTTTCCTTCTGGGAGGCCCCAAGGAGCACGGTGGAGCCTCCGGCGCTCTCGGGCGGCGAGAGGTGGCCGTCCTCTGCGTTTTCGCCCTTCGGGCCTCCAGGCTGACCTCTCGACTGATGGACAATTTACCTTTCAACATGTCAGCGGGAATGTAATGAGACCAGCAATTATTATAATAAGGAAAGTATATCTGAAAATATTCAATCACGAAGAAGGATTTTGACAGGCACGTTAACGTCGGGTGAATGGTGCCCATTCACTGGGCTAGGGCTTAATTACTTGGGGGGCAGGGTAAGAGAGTCGGGGAGTCCACTGGGGTCCTCTGACACCCTGAGTATTCTCCGCACCTGTGACCCTGTCTCAGGCCCTCCCTCGGCCGCGCCTACGTTACCTGTGTAGAGGTACTCGGGTTGGCAGGCCGGCCGGACCGTGAGCATCTTTGCCTCGCCCGCCCCCTGCGTCTGCAGGAGCACGGAGGCGACAGCGTGGAAGCTGCTGCTGCAGGACAGCGCGATCAGCAGGTGAAGCAACAATTTTTTGCTGTGTTCAAAGACTTCGGGCCGGTAATGGTCCAAACCTGGAACGAGATGCAGAGGATCTTGGCACAAACCCATTTGAAATGAAGCTCACTCAGATTCGAAGAATGGCGAAGGTTCTAGAGTCCCTGGGTTGGGGGGGGGTGGGTTCTTGTTTTAAGAATGTTTACTCTTCATTGTGTTTGTTGCCAACATAAACGAGTCAGGCTTGGGGACAATAAAATGCTTTGTTCCTTAAGTCAGATGCTCTCGTGAAGTGTGGACAGCTGGACTGCCTGACCTCTCTGACATGGCTGTCACCCTTCCCACTTTGCTGTACAACTCGGGCGTTTGACCACCTCGACGCATGGTCCAGCCCCCGAAAAGGCCCGATCCGTTTGGACATCTTCAGTCACCGCGTGCACAAGGCACCACGCCATGTCACGGCAGGAACAGGACAGTTTCGATGCCTGACTGACGGACATTTAAGAGCAGGTGTCACAGAAAGGCAACGGGAAAGGGAGGAGACTCAACATTTCGAAGAGAGGCGAGCACATGCCAATGTGGACGGAGGGCCCCCTGGTGTCCCCGACAGGGCCTCGCCCCTAATGGCAAGCGCCCGCTCAGGCCTGGCCTCACCCAAGAAGACGGCGTGCAGCAAGAGCGGCAGGTGCAGGGCCCAGTCCTCTGTCACGCTGTGGTCCACCACCATCTCTGTCATAAAGATCACGGCGATGTTGCACCTGCCCAACGAAATGGCGGTTAAGGACGCATCTGCAGGGGACGGAAGCGCGTCCACAGGCTGTGAAGTCGCAATCAAAATACGACTCTTATGACTCGTGTCAGAGAAGTGGAACTTAAGTCGTGACGCTGCACAGAACCAATGCCCCTCGAGCTTGTCGCATAGCGGAGTCTACCTGTCACTCGGAAGTAAGCGCTGAGGGATGAGGAGAATTAGAGGACAAAGGTCCCCTCGCCACGTTGCTTACAACCTAAAACGTGTGACAGAACGAAGACTCACATCGAGGCGACATCAAAGGAAAATTCAAAGGGCAGCAAGGCCGCTTCGCGCACTGGTAACGCTCGACCAGACTCTGCCCATATGCTGAGGGCTGTGACTCAAGTCACCCTGTGGTTTCATTTGATGGGACGTAGAATAGACCTGCTGCTTCTTACAGGGAGAAAGGCCCCGTCAAAGCTAAGTGCTCCCTGCCCTCGACCTGCACATGTTGCTCACCTGTGGAGGGGCCCCCGAGGGGTGACGGTTTCTGGGAGGTAGTCAACCAGGGGGGCCCAGCACCCCCCCGTGGGAGGCATTGGCAGGGGGTGCGGCTGCTTGGTCTCCGTGATGGTCAACAGCCAGCCCGCGTAGGGAGAGACCGAATCATCTGCGGGTGAGAAAGACAGCGTGTCTATTTTCAGGGAGAGAATTCCGTTTTCCCTGCCTGGTGTTTTAGGAAGACTCCTAGAGACTCATGCTTGCAAAAATAACCCGCCAACCATTCAGTCTGCTGAGTGCAAATTATATGATCAAATGGGTTAGAATTACTCGATTAGGTTTCTTTCACCGCTTTATTTTTATGGACGCTTAATTTATAGTTATTCATTACAGAGCGATAAAAATACTGACACGCAAGAAGAAACACATTACATCACGTGAACTCCTATCACTGTGAGAACTTGCTTTTTCTCTAACCTCCTCCATCTCAGTAAAATGCAATTCCGTATTTGCCGTTTGCGCAGGCCAGGGGCCTTCACGTCATCCCAATGTCTGTCCCAGCTTACTTTCAGCTCATAATCGTGACAATGATGACAGTAATAATAATAAAAAAATGACGTGGGAACGAAGACAGAGCTATGCCAGGCACAGGCCTACGCATTTCACACGCTAAGAGCCCAATCGTGGGCACCCGATGTCCCTACTTTATGGCGAAGAAACTGAGGTTAAGTGACTCGCCACCATCCACACAGTCAATGAGCTCTGCCTTCAGAACAGGACACTTCCCCCCGTCTCTGAGAGAACCACGCTCCCTAAGCCACCACCCACTCTCACGGGTTGGTGCAACAGCCCACTGTCCCCCGGCCACCACCCTGGCCCTTCATAGCCTGGTCTCCACGGAGCCACCATTTTAAAACACGTATTTTTTGAATAAACCAATGAACTTCCTCAATAATGTCTGTAACGTAAGCATGGCCACAGCCACAGAGCCCTTTCCGGTGACGCTCTCCACACAGGCCAAGGGACCATGACACGGCCTGGCTTCGTCCCAGGGCAGGTTCCAGTGCCTTCAGGGGAAGGACGCATTGCATCATCCTCAGGCAATTTCTCCAAACGTAGTTCTTCTCGGTGGCACCTTTGAAAGGCCGTGAGAGGCAGCGGGTTTGACGCAGCTGGTCCGGTGTAGCGCCAGTGGATGGGTACGTGAAAAGTGTGGCTCTGACCAGGACAGGCACTGGAGCCACGCATAGCCCACTCCTCCTGGATGCGAGCTCAGGGCATCCTTCGGAGGAGGGCTGGCCCTCTCTCAGAGTGCAGGCGTTGGCTCCTTCTCACACTGACAGCCAGAGCCTAGAATTCTCTGCCAGGGTGCATGGCACAACGCCTTAGGTGGGACAGAATTTAAAGCAAGTGTAGCAGTCACTCGTGGCAGCCCTCTCAGTAAATTACCCACAGGATTCTCGCATTCAGGAAATTAACGTTAATAACCGGCCAGGACGAGGTAGCTGCAAAATGCCCTTGTAAACGAGTGACTGGCGAACTCTACAGCAAAATTTGAAAGTGGTGTAAAAATGACAGAATACGGAAGAATTGATAAAACCGAATTTGTGAGATTCTGTTCGGGAAGGATAGACTGCTCTTTGTCTCAATGATGCTCTCAGATATATATCTAAGAAACGAAAATGTGCCGAGAATGAGTAAACTGGCCCAAAACTGCTTTCTACAGGTAGGTGTAAAGCGTTGTGATTCCAATGCAGTCCCGCTTAGCGAGCTGCATCCTCGTCACGGAGTTAGATACATTAGCACAAGGCCTTGGAAAAGAATCCAGATGTTTTAAGTAGTTCTGAAAATAAAAAGAGCTTACATAATTTTGGTAGAAAGCTACTTCACAGACTAGCTCTGAATCTGTTTGCTTGTCCATTTTATTCAAGGTGCTCTAGTTTGTTTGTTTTGTTTATTTGTTTTTAAATAGAAAATATACTTAAGAGGCTGCACACAATCCTTCCTTTTGGATAACAGAGTACTTGTTTCAAGTGCCTGGCCATGAGGATTTGGGTTGAGCCTACGAGCCTTTTCTTCTCCTGTGGCATAGGCCCTAGCAGTCTGTGGCTAGACTCAAAAACGCATCGGGGAGGGTGCCTCACCAATGTCCCAAGGGTGCTGGCACCCGATCAGACCTGCTGCTTCCTCCGAGATCAGCCGCAGCCAGGGCCTGTAACCCGACCAACCAGACAAGGATCTTTGTCTATATTTTACGAACTTTCTGTGATGAGATCTGTTTGCACAGCTTGATTTCATTTTCTCTTACAATGAGTAATCTAAAATAGAAGCTCTCAGTGCCCAAACTAAATGCTATGAACTCTGATTTCTCTGGTCAATACCAGTAATCACGTAAAGAACGTTGTCGACACGTGACTCAGTCAAATTCTATACCCCAAATTTTCCCGGTAAAGTGTTGTTTATACTGATACAACAAACTTAAAAACGTTTCTAGGTAAAATAGAGGCTCTACTGATCACATTAGACTTTTTTATTTCTTATCTCAATTCACAAATTTTTTTTTCCTCTTTATAATTACTTGTGTGACTTTTCTCTTTGTGTATCAAGTTAGTGATCTGAGTTAATTGTTATCTCATTTCATTCTAATTACCCTTCAAAATTCACTGTTTTAATACAAGAAATGTGAGGTTTTACTACCAGGGGGCTCTAAAGATATATTTTTGAAAAGATTTATATTTTACTTATTATAGTGTTTCTACCAAACTCCATGTCCTGTACCCAGAACAGAGAGAGACACTTTAAAGGAACCAGCTGGCCAAGGGCAGAGACACTGCTAACGTAAGCGTCACAGTTGTGGCGTGTTTCGTCACACTAGGCCTGCCATGTTCTGGGGGCGTCCGGATATGACTACTTAACGTCTTCACGATTCAATTCTTCTGTTCTCAAATTCCGGGTGACAATTTATTACGTAGCCAATCAGACTTTTCTTAAAACAACGACTTTCCATTTCTCGGGACTACGCATCTGAACAATCCAGTCCCTCCTGGGACTTGTGGCCTGTGCTTCCGAGAGTCAACTGTTTGGGGCACAGAAAGGACGGGAGGCACAGACGGCTTTGTTTACCTCGTGCTGACGGTTCGGGTAGAGAGTTTTCTGGGGACACAGCTGAAAGGGACCCTGGGTGGGAGCGTGGCAGTTGCACACGGTTTTAGACAGCCCGCCCCGGTGTGTTGCATGGCCGAGAATCTGCCCCGTGCCATTAGCATGGACAGCTGGACGGAGCTGACATGGGGACCCGAGTGCTCACCACACTCTGCATGCTTCCCGTAAAAACAAGCCAGGCCTCGGCATTGACTTCCCAGTGAACGGAACTCATGAAATATCACCGCATTTATGATTTCCAGCGAAGTAGACACATAAATTCCACCCGTTAGTTTACTG
>NW_006430460.1:85185-96037 GCF_000325575.1 Pteropus alecto
CCAAGTAACACCTTTCATCTGCTCAGCACCTGCAGATGCTGTCCAGGGATTAACTGACATCAGTGAACGCCCCGACCTTTTCGGTTTCTGTCAACTTTCTCAGGAACAAAGAAATTTCTGTGATGATGATCTCTCCCATTTTAGCCAAGTTTTCTCTTGGCTGCTGAGACTTACTGTGAAAACAGACCTTTCCTGGGTCAGCTGATACACAAAAGCCTAAAGATTAAATCCTCTCCCAAGAAAAACTGCAACATTTGTTTTCGAACAGGACGCTGTCCTACTAGCCTTTCCCCAGTGGCGTCACCAAGGAAAAAGATGCCAAGAATATAAAAATACAAACGGAATTTTTATAATATTGACTCGTCTGCTGCTTGGCTTCTAGCTACTTTTACAATGCTGACTCTGCGCTCACCTGCATCGTTGGAGTAAAGGGTGACTTAATATGTATGGGCCTCTTTTTAGTAGGTAGAATCAGAATCATCAAAACACTCATACTCCCTCTCCAGCGTCCGCCTGAGACCCCCAGCTGGGTGGTACTCACTTTTATCCTCATCGTACGACCCTCCAGAGCTATTGCTGTATCTGGACTCCAGACGGGTGTGGGCTCTGATGACATTGCTGAACCTTCAAACACAAGAACAGACGCCGTGAAATACTGACGTGTGTGTATGTGCTGTTTCTCATAAACACACACTGTTATTTAGGGGCTGAGTTTTGGGCAGCTGGTTCTGATTGAGAAATACTATAAAAACAGTACCCCAAATGTTCCTTTTTCCTCGAGAGGGCCAGTGGTCACTCGATCACAGCACAAGTTCAAACCTTGAAACGATAACCGTTTCAAGGCTGATGCTGGAATTGAACCAGCAAATTATGACATCTATTTAGAATGAAAATGGGAGTGATACTGTATAATATAAATGCTTGCTCACATGGCGGTCTGGCAGGTGGCAGGCGGTCAGGAAAAAATTGCTGAGTGACTGAACAAGCGGAAGGGGGCAGAGCTGGAAACACACAAAAATTGGTTCCTAACAAAGCTTAGACTTTGCTGGCTTTAGAGTTTCCCTTAAAATGATGGGAGGGTCTTCAGAAAGAGGTAACTGCTTGGGTGTAATATAATCGGAGGGGGAGGCGGGTTTTTCTGTCTTGCCTCTCTTGTGGCTTGAGAAGTAAACAAAAAAAAAATACAAAAATAGATGAATAGTAACTTCACACACGTCACTCTCTCACTCACTCACTCACCCACGACAAGCGTTATTTACTCGGTGAGGTAACGGGCCAAGTGAGGTTAAACAACTTGCCCATTGTCACCCAGAGGACGGCAGCAGTGCAAGGACACTTCCCGTGTCACGCTGCCTCCGAGAAGGTGGGACACGGGATTTGACAGCTGAGCTCTCTCACTCATTCGCTCTGTGACCTCGGCCAAGTCCTTCGTTTCCTGAGGACCCTGTTCCCACACCTGCCCCAAAGGAGTCAGGAGGACACGTCATCGTTTATTTTGTTGGGGTTGTGGAAATCAAAAGAAATAGTATGAGAAAGTCTCCAACAATGAGAGACACCATCCAACTCTGAGGTATTCGTTTGTATGCTTCTGCCTCGGATTTCTAGAATGCCTTCTCTCTTCGGGGCATCGAAGACTTTCGAATCAACAGCATGAGTAACATCTGGAGACCTATACGGTAGGGCCAGTGTGTGGCTGAGGTGAAGGGGTGGTGAAATGGTATGTCTACCTTTATTTTATATAAAATAATACAAATCGGGTTTCATCTACTTCATATACACGCAGCCAAAGCAAAGAACTAAGGGTCTCCAGAAAGATCTGGAAAATTCAAGCCAAGGTAGGGGTGAAAGCCCTTGCATTCCTGACTGGAGGTTCACTGACAGCAGATCGACACCCTGTTTGCTTCTAGAAGATGCAGGGCTCCAGCAGTCCTCACCGACGTGTGGCGAGAGAGAGATGCTTCGGGAAAAGGTACTGGGTGTGCCATTAAGATGCCCCCCCTGGCCCAGGTGTCACCTCAGAACATCATATCCCTGACTGCAGTTGCTAAATGTGGCACGCGTTGAGTATCGAGGCTCTAAGACTAGAGACTCGGCTTCACTTCACTTAGATATATCCACGGCTGCTTTTATTTTCCTCCTGGCACGGCCATCTTTCCCCAGGAATGCTGTTTCCAGTATTCTTCACAGTCACACCGTTCGGGCTGTCCCTTTGTGAATCCTCGCAACAGAAACTCGAGGACGTCCGCTTCGTTTCATACAGATCGGGCACGCAATCGTGTAAATCAGACTGGCACTTACGAAATTGAAAAAAGGGACAAACCTATCACCTTCTGTGGAAGTTCTTCGATCACGTTCATGCTGGTAAGGGCAGTGTTATGCGGTGCCAAGGCCTCGGGGCGACTTGAGAACCGCACGTGGGAGGTCTGAGCAGGACAGGGCCTGGTGGCCTCCGAGCTGCTCAAGACCCGTCACATCTGGCGGTTCCACCGCCGAGCTCCGGAGGGCCCGGGCAGGGAGAATTACAGAACCGATGGCAATTCCTCCCCTTCCTTTTGGAGTCGGATCTAGAGGGCTGTTAGGGAGTGTTCACGAGGCCGAGACCACGGAGAGGAGCCTGCTCCTTCCAGAACATTCTCCGTACTCTGGGGAAGATGAAACCACAGTGACGTGCACGCCTGGCAAAGAGAACATGAAAACTGACCGCGAAGAGTCGGGTCTGTTCTTGCCGTTGGCCCTTTGGGTTGGAGAAAGTCATTTGGGGCTCGAGCCCTCGAGAAAGTTCAAAGGTTAAGTAGAGGGAATGGCCTTTGATGTCAAAGATACGGGACTTAAGAAACACATCACAAAAAGACCTCTGATGAAAGAAAAACTGCAGGAACAAAATGTTTTCCTAAATTTTACTTTTGCTGATTTGGTTCAAATTAATACTTAGACAGCTGTCAGTTACTAATCTCTACCCCTCTATCGACCCCAGAGATGCATACTTTATCGCTTTCAGTTCCCTATGAAAAATCCTTTCGTGGAACTACAAAGTTATAGAATAGGCTTTTTTGTTAAAGGGTCGTTGTATTGAAAATCCTCATGGAGTTTGCTTCTGCATATTTTACAAACTGCTACTGTAATAAAAAGATGTGTTCACTTTGCTGCTTAAAAAAACTACACGACAGATCCTTCTCAGAGTTTAGAGGTACTTCCTGTTAGTCGCTCCCAACGAATCGTTTCTGTTCGCTTGTTTTGATGCACTGAAAGTTATAACATTCACCATATATATATATATAAATAAAATTACTTTAGCTATTGAGAAACTCGAAGTTAGGTTAATATGAAGTTTTAAGTTTTCCTTAGTCCTAACTTTTGACACAACTCTCTTATTCTTGGTGTGTGTCTCAGCTCGTCACAGTAACTGCAGGAAACAGAGATCCAGCTTTCCCTCACTTCTGAGTGCATCCTGGGGGATGTGAAGGCAGAGGGGCGGGTGAGAGAAATATTATATAGAGCCCGAGGGGAGGGGATCAAGGCCGACCTGAGTGGGAAAAGGCGGTGGTGGTGGTTAAATCGAGGCGAAGAAAGAATGATGACGCTTCTCAAACCGCATCACGAGACAACTACCGTCAACAAGAAAGAATTCACCCTGAGCTGGGATTCCACGTGGATGCGCCTCTCACCCCAGACACCTGTGCCCTCTAGCAGGACAGCTTGTGGCTTTTGTCTGGCCTGAGGTGGAGTCGGCCAGCAGAAGGTCCTGACTCAACCTTTCTCCTCACCGGCCGTGCTCAGGAAGAAACCGTGACCTTCAAGGATGCGCATAGCAGACTGGGAAAGTCGGTCTGTGCTTCTAAGAGCGAGGAAGGGTGCGCGCGTGCGTGTGGGATTATGAAGCGCACAGACACTTCCCACTGCCTTTGTGTGGACTATCGCCGACCGCTAAACAGGACATCGAGCCGATCTGTGCACCAACCTGTCATCAGAGTCTTTCAGGAGCTTGCCCTCCTCGGCGTCTGGGAAACTGTCCTGGCCGGCGACCACCGTGTTGCTGCTAGAGGTGGTTCCTGGGGTGGGATCAGAAGGAAGACACTCAGGAAATAAGTGCATGTGGAGGGGTCAAGGTCAAGTCTCAGGTGACTCCAGGCAAGGGCTCCCTGTAACATCCCTTCTGCACAATCTCGGGCATCCCAGACAAACGCCCAGCCCACACCACTGGAACAGGGGGATCCCAGACACCTGTTATGGTGGAAGCAAAGTCATGAACGCTCCCATAAACCGATATAAACCGAGGCCACCATGTTCCCGAGACCTCTTCCCCTTGGCCACCTGGGTAATGAGCTTATTTACGGAGGCCGGCCCCGCCGTTAGCTGCTTCGGCATTTCTGGGGCCAGAGGTTACTGAACTGATGTCAGAGAAGCAAGTCCGAGTCCCCGGAGGTTCTGCCCGCTGGCTGCTGCTCGTCTGCAGGCCGCTGAGTCAGCAGCAGGGGTGGGGCGTGGAGCCTCGGGAGGACAGGGACTTGGAGGCAGCAGAGAAGCCAGATTTGAGGAGGCTGCTGTGTAGTTCATGAACTGATTCTGAGAGGCCACTTTATCAAAGGTGGCAATACATTTGGGGACATTTTAGTCAACCTTGGGAGAGCGTTCACCGAGGGAATCCCACAGATACAAGAAGGAGGGTCCAGAAACGAGACTCCTAAGTGCCTCGGTGTCCGGCCTGGGGTCGGCCTACAGTGTGGAGCTCCGGGCAGGTGGGCACTGGGCCCCGCCGGCCCGCCACCCTCACGAAACCACTTCCGTGGTCCGACAACGTCCTTAAGAGTCTCAGCTATTCTTAAGCCATCTCTCCTTTTAAAAAATTCATTTTTCCATTACAGTTGTCGTACAATATTATATTAGTTTCCATATATATCACGTATCCAGGTTAGTGGTTAGACATTTGATTAATGACATCATCTCCCTGGTAAGTCTAGTGGCACTGGGCATGGTTATGACAGTATCATTGACTGTGTATCCAGGTTAGTGGTTAGACATTTAATTAATGACGTGATCTCCCTGGTAAGTCTAGTGCCCGCCTGGCACTGGGCATGGTTATGACAGTATCATTGACTGTATTAGTCCCTGTGCTGCATGCACGTCACCTCTCGTGACTATGATGTAGCAGCCAGTTTGTACTTAATCCCTTCGCTTTTCACCCAGCACCGCCCCCCTCTCCACAAATCTGGCAACCATCAGATTCTTCTCTGTACCTATGAGTTTGTTTCTGTTTTGTGCATTTATTTTGGGTTTTAGATCCCACATATGAGCGAGATCACACGGTACTTGTCTTTCTCTGACTTATTTCTCTTAGTGAAGTGCTCCTTAGCTCCACCCACATTGTCACCAATGAAGCCACCGCTTAAAAGGGAACGCATACGCAGAGTGAGAAGGAACTGCACATCCACCTCCTCGTGCCCTGTGGCGCTCTACACCAGACCCCGGAGATCCAAGACAAGCTGCTCCCACTGCCCGCCCTACCGGAGGCTGCGGCCGAGGCCTTGCTGCTGGCCGCCAGGCGGTAGAAGGGCGGGTTGTCGCAGTGCTGGACTATGGGGTTCACCGGCTCTGTCTGCTGCAGCTCCGAAAGCAGCTCCTCCATGGTTTGGATGGTGTTGTTCCGGCATAAGTAAATCGTCACCTTCTTGATCTGAGAACGAAGCAACGCAGGGCTGCTTTCCGGAGCCTGTCATCCTCCAGGAGGCCAGGCGCCGGGCAGCAGAGACGGTAACCCGCTCACTCCGAAAGCATGGACCCCATGAGCTATCGCCCCGGTGCCCCAGCTCTGTGCCCACCGCGGACGGTCCTGTCTGGATGGAAACTCGCCTTCTGCACACGTGTGTCTGATGGGCATGTATGCCAAAGGCCCACCTATCCTGACGGCGGAGTTTACGGAAGTCACCTCTGGGGCCCGGGGAGTCTATCTGAAAGCTGAAAACTGCCCATCTAAGGTCTCATCCTGAGAAAGAATTTTATCTATATAAACCATGGGGAAAAACCTGCTAGTTATTTTTGTTTAAAAAGGAATCCAGTCCCCTGCTAGGCTCTTCTCCCCTAGAAGCAAATGAGTTCTAGCTGTTCGGATGAGTTAGCGTTTTAGAAATCACTTCGGAGCAAAGGTGTGCCTCACGGGCGCCCTCACAGCCAGACCCGAGGCTTGGAAGCTGCAGCAAGGCGGCCGACGTGGGTCCTGGTGGCAGGCAGGTGCGGAATCGCTGGCAAAGCCACCACACGATGCCAGGTGAGCAGGCTTTAAAACTGCTGTCGTTTCTGTCGACCGGATCACGCTCAACCACAAACACCAAGTATCGGGCGTCCCAGAAAGATTGCTCTCTGCTTATTTCTTTCTACCAACTAAATTTGAAGAGAAAAATCTGGATATTCTGCATTTTTATTCTGTTTTGAGAGCATCAAAATATAAATGATCCATTTTTATTAGAAATAATGTTTTACCTAGTTTTTCTTATATAATGGGTCTAATGTTTATGGAAGGCAGTTTTTGGTAACTGTTAGAAAAACACCCATCCCTTAAGTCATAGGCTCTGTGTCCAAAGGCTTGGCAGGGGTGTCACTGAGACATTGTCGCCTGTTTCTCAGGGGGCAGAAGGGACCTTTAATGTAACATCTAGATGAGCTCACAGGAGGTGAGCGTGACTGAGGACATTCGATGTCTATTTTATGTGGGGCAAAGAGCACGCTGTGACTTGAAGATTGCGGATGGAGCCGCCAATGGGAATAACGACAGCCGAGAGCCCAAGGGACACTTACGTAGGGCAAGAGGAGTGTGTCACTGCTAACCCCGCACAGGCTGATGAGGAACTGTAAGGTGACCCTCAGGTTGTTGCTCCATTTCTCGTTGTTGGCCAGCGCGTTCCAAGCGTTTTCCATTTCCGGCCCAGGAACCTCGTCCCCGTACTGCGACAGACAAAACAGAATGCGGCCCAAGACGCATGTGGGGGAAACGCGAGGCCACAGAATGCTCAGTTCAGTGTTCAGGGTCCTGGCCATCTCACGAGCACGAGGCGGCGGCAACATGCCATCCACCAGGGAGATGCCACTTTCAGCCACTGAAAGCGCACTTATGCGTGGGATTAAATACGTTAGCCTTATTTTTATCATTACTAATGATAATGCCCATGGCAAAGTTTACCACCTTCACCGTTTCTAAGTGCAGAGGCGGTGGCACTAAGGACAGTCGCATTGTTGTGCGCTGCCAACCCCCTCCCCTGTAATTGCATGGTTTTAAACAATAGATGCCACCGTCCCAGGCTTTGCAGTCTGGGGGTTGGTGAAGCAGGGTCTCCCGGGATGAAGTGGCAGGGTCGTGGGGACGGTACCTTGGCCGTCATGTACATGAGGTTATTCAGGACGAGGGCCGTGGCTTCCGGGGAGCCCCAGCCGGTCCCTCTCAGCCCCCGAGCAGCGGTCACGTCCCCTTCCCGGTCCTTGCCGTCATCCTCCGGGCTGCTGGGGCTCGAGCCTGGGAGCAGGAGCCGGCTGTCCACCAGCTCGATGTTGTGCAGCCAGGGCAGCAGGTAGGTGAGCATGATCTGCCGCCCGCTGGGGTGCGTCGTGGGGAACCGCTGGCTGACCTCTAAAGAGAAGGCAGAGGCCCGCGGCCACATGTCATGGCTCAGGAGGAACTGGAGCACGAACGCCGGGGACAGAGCACGCAGGCCCGCGGCTCACAGGGCACGTTCACACGCGGCAGGCCCCCGAGGCCGCAGAACCTTAACATTGAGCGAGGCTTGTCCTCGAGCCTGTCACTTCACATCACCAAGAGCATGGCGGGGAAGCGGGTGGCCGCCGAGCTCACGTCCACGCTGGCAGAGGAGGCCTACTGGAGTGGACGATGTGAGGGGCTGGGGGTCGGCGGGCACGTGATCGGGTCCAGTCCCCCGACTACCAGCTGCAGCAACTCGGGGTCAGCTACTCCACCTCACTGTCCTCGGTCTCCCCCTCTGCCAAATGGGGCTGCCAGGGCCCCACACTGGGCTCTCGCAAGGACTAAAGACTCAGTGTACAGAATGTGCTTGGCCCAGGGGCCGGCACAGCAGTGGTTAGGACTCCTGTGACAGGGACGACTGTCTCTCCACATCGTAAGACACTGGCATCTTACGGAGCGTCCTCCATGCACGGCTGCCTGTCACAAGAGAGGCGTGAGCCTGTGGGAGACCCTGCCCAGTGCGTGCACCCTGGGTGGCAGTGTGCAGATCTGGACCGCCAGGACTGCGCCTTGTCCATGACATAACCGAGTCCGCGGCCACACCTGCGTCCTGCCCGGTCCCTCACCACGATGGCCTCTGCAGGGAGCGCGTGGCCTCCGTACAACACAACACAGACGCCAGGTATCATACCAAGGACATTTTCTGGGCCCTGAAAGCATGGCTTGAGCTGATCGGGCCCTTTTCCTAAAATCACAACTTTTTATTTTGAAGAACATTGCACATTTAATGTTTGCCACAGGAATCAGAGAGTGTTGGGTTGTCAGGTTTCACGTAGGTCATAATTTCAAAATGCACCTAATTGCCAAACTTTCTGGGTGCAATGACTGACGTTATGGACTCTGACGACACGTGTTCAGATGCTTATACAGCCAGACAGTCGTCATTCTAGCACATGGGGCCAGTTGCAGGTGCTGGGTGCCACGGGGACAGCGGGCGGAAGGAGGTCGTGGCTCCCAGCCCTGAGCAGGGGGCTCGGAGAAGAGCTGTGTCGACGGGCAACTCTGGGGCAAGGTAGCGAGTGACATTCGGGGCACTTTTATGGCAATAAAAACGAAAGCTAGGGGCCCGGTATAACCTCCTTATTCTTTTACGCTAATTTAAAGAAGGTATTCGTCATAAATGAAAATAACTCAAGGGTTAGTCTGGAAGGAAGCTCACTCGGACCCGCCTGCCACTCACCAGAGGCGCTTCCTTCCCAGCGTCATTTCCTCTCCCAGTGGCCAGATGCGCCTGCACCAGCTCCGGCCTCTCAGCTGGCAGACCCGCTCACACCAGCTCACACCACCTCGCTCGCTCACGCTCACGCTCGTCCTCCACTCTGCACCCCTCGTAGCCCTGCCTCTCCCAGCCAAACCGCAGAGATCTGGCGGCTGCTGCTATGTCTCCATGGCAACTACTGAGTTCCCAATGCACTGTGAGGTTAGACCCCGCCTTCTGGGGTCTCCTGACAGTGGCCCACTGGCTCCCTCCTCTGAAATTCCTTTCTCCAGGCGACCACTGTCCAGGCTCCCCCTTTCTCTCCACACGCGACCCCCAGGCCCTCACTGCTCCCCTGCCCGTCCCTGGCCTCGCCCTCAGCAGCCAGGAGCCCAGGTTCCCTTTTCATTTGTGATCTCTCCTGTCGCCATGGTTCTAAGCCCTCTCTTCTTCCACGAGTCCCTGGTGCCAGCCTTCCCTGGGCCCTGGTGTGCCCACATACGGATGCCCAGCTCGTGCCTGCGCTCAGTGTCCAGCCAGCTCCTGCTCCCGCTTCGCCTGGACCTCTGAGCCCGTCCCCTCTCTTCCTGTTTGAAACAGCCGGCGGCTTTTGAAACCCAAGCGGCTTGCACGGACGCCCTCCCCGTCCTGAGGGATTTCCAGGAGGACCCAGAGATCACCAGCCTACGACCTCCTCAGGGAACACCATGAGGCCTTCTTTCCGAGGTTGACGGCTGCTCCCGTCTGCCCCTGACTTTCCCCCGTCCCTGTGCGTACTGTGTTAGCCACACAGGCCGCCGTGTAACCTCTCGTGTGCACCTGTGACTTCACACTTCCGAGCCGACGCGTATGTCCGTCGTGGGTCCTCAGTGCCTACCTGCCTGCTGGCTGGAACGTCACCTCCTGTCTGCTTTGCAAATTCCTACTCTGCTTTCAAACCGCAGCTTACACATCAACTCTGAGAAGTTCCTCCTGACATTCCGGGCCCAGTGATGGGTCACTCCCTCATCTCCTCTCTCGTACACAGAACGTGCTTTATTTACTCATGGCGCTTCCCGCATGGTATCACAATGTACAGTTCCGCGTCTGTCTTCATTACTAGACTGTGAACCTTTGAGACTGCTTTATCCACCTGTTTTCCGAGTGCCTGGCACAGAGGGGGCACTGAACTCTTGGTTGAAGCGAATAAAAATAAATTTCAGTTTTCCAATAAAAGAACTTATCAAAAGGCTTCTCCTGAGTTCCCCCACTGTTTCAGGCACAATGCAAGGACGTGATGAACGCTAGCTGTCTCAGAGAGATGGAGCGCTTTTTCATTGTATAAAGAGGTTTTAAATCAGATCGTAAGGAAGCCTGGCAGTCAGGGAGAAGGGGAACAGGGCCAGCAGAAGGGTCTACCAGAGGGCCGGGCGTGTTGGGAAGAGGTCACGTGAGATTGGAGTAGAGATCTGAGATGAAAGGTAGAAAGCAGGTTTGGAAGAGGAGGTGTCTTACAGGTAACGGATGCTGACTTTATAGGATAGGCTTTGGAGCAAGATGGCTGGCTTTAGTCCTGACTGTATGGTCTTGAGCTGATCGCCAACCACTTCAAAGCCTCAGCTGCTTGTCTGTGACACGGAATGATGAGTGTGGTGGCGGTGCTGGCGGTGGCCGTCCCTCACCAGGGCTGGGCTAGTTGCTTGGTATTTATGAGCTCATTTCAATCCTCACGCCCTGTGAGGTAGTTACTGCTGCAGATTAGGAAGCAGTTTGCAGGCTCTGTGACTCGCCCGTGGTCCGACAGCTAGCGCGTCGCAGGGCCAGCGACAGACCCGGCTACTTGACTTCGAACCCACGGGGTTGTGAGATTCAGTGACACATGAAATGTATACAAAGTGCTTGGCATAGGGCCTGGCACACCTGAACCG
>NW_006430460.1:96050-99313 GCF_000325575.1 Pteropus alecto
ATGAGCAGCAATTATTTTTAGGACAACGGGGCAGAGAGGTGAGTTGGGAAGGGCTATGCATATTTGGTTTTGTGTGGCGGGTGGATGGCAGCCAGGGGGTGTCAGAGATGGGGACGGGGCAACGAGGATCCAGACAAAGGCAGTGTAGACGCAGAGGGAAAAGATGAATTCAAGAGACCACAGTCAGGCTCTCTGCAAGGCACCATGTGAGCTTAGGCACTATGTTAATTGACTAAAAATGGATTTTCACAAACATTCTTCCCAAAGATTACTTGCAAAAATGTGACAAATACCAAACTCTCAACAATTTATACATGTAGCAACATATATACAAGCTGCGAAACACCATCCCCGTCACCTCCAACAAACGTCCCGCAGCAGTCAGAAGTATCAGCAGCTCTACCGCCCGTACTTACGCAGATGACGCACGGAGAAACACGGTTAACCCAGGCATCCTGTATCTGTCCCGTGTTTACACCTATTTAAACACTGGTTTAGATAAACATCCGCATATTTTTTCATTGAAAGATGTCCTGGAATTTACTTTCATAAGTAACCGGACTTAGCCCACAGCAATTTTGGTCTACGCATTTCGCATCAATAACTGTGACTCTAAAATGACCCTGGAAGGTAACGAGCAAGACTAATCAGAGCAGAAGCGGCCACCGTGTCACCGCCGCCACCGCACGTACCTGAGAAGAGCGGGAGCGTGAGCTCGGGGTACATCCTGGCCAGGTCGCACGACAGGAGGGCTAGCGACACGCTGTACAGGGGTGGCAACGGGCCGTGGGTTCCGTAGAGGATGCTGCCAGGCCTTTGTTCGGCTACTTTCTTCGAGTAAACGAAAAGCTTCGCTTCAAGGATCTGTAAGGAGGCAGGAGAGTGGGAAACGGCGTGAGAAACGCACGGCTGTCTCAGGAGCGTCTGTATTTAATAACGTTTCAGAGTAACTACTAGCGAGCGCACACTTAAATGCAGCAGCGTTCAAGGGGGAACAGCGGTTAATTCCTACGTTCGCGGCGATTTGCAGAAACAAACGCCATCAGCACACAGCGAGGCAGGATCAACCCCCATCTCTATTTCCTGTGCCCGAGGGTGGAGGTCTCTACGCCAGCAAGGGGCACGTGCCTGCATGAGCTGCATGGAGAGTTCATAGGTCTCTCTGTTGGTGTCGGAGGCCTTGAAGAGGACGAGGTTTAGCAGTGTCACGATGTCGAAGGGATAGTTCCTAAAACAACAACAACAGAGTTTATAAGACCACCTGGCTAGTAGTCCTGATAACTACCTCCCAAAATTCTAGATGGCACATTGACTCAGCTACACTCATTAACGACATCCCCAGCCTCCTTTGGCTTTTTTTTTTTTTTTTTACCTTATTCTTTTGCTTTTTATCAGTAAAAAAAAAAGAAAAAGCAGCTTTATTTTTGTTTAAAAGTGAATATTGTCACACCCGGAGAAAGGAACATACAAAAAATCTATTGCATATCGACTTTAATGAAAACCAAGTACGAAAAAGGACAGCATTTAGTCAACATGCCTAAATTTCCCACTAGCTCACTGACTTAATATTTTCGTTCGCTCCATCTACATTTACTAAGTACCAAATGCGTGCCAGGGACACCTGCAAAGTTCTCATTACTCTGAGTGAGTGTGGCTGGTCCTTCCAAGGGTGACTGCAGTGCAGTCAGTGGGACAAAAACCCACAGCCTAGTTGTGGCGGGAGCTGAGGTGGCAGTATCCACAGCATGTTGCAGGCCCCCATGAGGGACCCCAATTCACAGGTAGGGTAGGAAAGGTTTTCCAAGGGACAGACACGTAAACTGAGCCTCGAGCCCCAGGAGACATCGGCATGGCTGTGGAAGGGGGAGGATGGGGAGCATTCTGGGCAGAGAGAAGAACATTTTAAACAATTATGAAACGGCAGGATGGATGCCTTCTAGGAAAGGAGAGACTCTCTGAGTGAGAGAGGCACAGGAGGAGCTGGGGCGAGGGCGGTGGGTGTGCTCAGGGGACCAGGCTGTGGCCTTCGCCTTGGCGTCGTAAAGATCCCCCAGGATTTGTGGTGGGGTGTGGGCAAATGACACAGGCTTCAGAGATTCAGCCTGGCTGCTGTGTGGAGAATGGACTGTAGGAGGTCGACACTGGAAGCTGTGACAATGACTGAGGTGGGAACAGGTGAGGGCATGAATTAGGGCAGGGACAGTAGGAACACAGAGAGGGGACAGATCTGAAAAACAAGGACAGAGTCGGCAGGCTTTGGTTACTGCGTGTGTGGGAGCTAGGGGGGAATAGGGACGTGGAGAATGAATTATGTGGCAATCCGGGTATCATCAGGGAAGACAGACGCAAATCCATTTTTTCCTTGCTATGTGACACTCTTTAAAGACGACATCTTTTTCCTGTACGCATTTTCTATAGTGGAAAAGAGGTCATAAACAGGAAACCTGGTGAGGTAAACCATTAGTGAACGGCCTACGGGGAGAAGGTGGCTGATTTACTTCGAGGCGAGCTTCGGAAAGCAGAGGCGGCTTGGAGGTGACAGCCGCGTCGTTGTGCCTCCTTTGCGGGCCGTAGGCAGCTCCGCCAGGAAGCCGCTGCAGAATGCCCGCCCTCGGCTCGCAGACAGCGCGCAGCCAGCCTCCGTCAGGCTCAGGTAAAGGGACTTTGCTTTCATTTTCGATATTACTCACATTCAATTCGTTATGATGCTAGTGATTCACGAATACATTTTGCTTTTAAAAGAAACACGCGAGGCCGGAAGAATCATCTGAAGACAGTTCACGCGCACGGCCGGCCTGGAGGTAGGTGTACAGACCGACACGTGGATGTGCCCCCCACCCTCTCTTCCTGCCCCCCAACTGCTGTTTCCCACCCAAGAGGCAGCCACTGTCAGCATTCTGCTGTGTGTTCCGGCCCCGGGTGTATGCACAGATAGATGTGTGCCTCTAAGCAACTTTCTCCCAATACGCAGGATTTTAAACAGAAATGTGATCATGTGACCCGCCTGCAACGTTTGGTGACTGGAGTTTTCACTGAACAGTGAGGCTCACGCCCCTTCCAGGCCCCAGGTTCCCGACTCTCTAACTGCAACGCTGAGGCCGGCAGTGCTGGCTGGTCCCTGCTCTGCGGACTGCCTTCAGCCAAGGTCACACCTACGTCCCCGCAGCAGCCCCCGCGGGTGGAGTGTTTGTCCCTCCACTCTGTCCGACTTCTTTCATGTCCCTGTAGATGCTGACCCCGTGGGCATTCACTGACACATTCCC
>NW_006430460.1:99328-201875 GCF_000325575.1 Pteropus alecto
CTCAGAAGCCGCCCCGAGCATCCAAGCTTGGCTAATTTCATTTTTCACAATGTTAATACCGCAACTCCAAATGAGCAACTACTTCCTTAGAAGAGACTCCTAGAAGAGGTCATGCGGGGTCAAAGGGCACATTTGAGATTTTGGTAGGGGCAGCCTATTGCCCTCCTAAACGGCTTTGCTAATTTGCAAAGTGGTTCCTTTTCTAGAACTTGCATTTTTAAATGAACAAAAAAGCGTGAGGTGGCTGTGCCCCACAGGCCCCAGACGATGGTGGTGGAGAGGTGGGTGAAGGGCAGGTGACATTTATGTTACGATGCGCCCGTCACCGTGCCGAGGTCTTGACTTAGATCTGTGACTTAATCTTCATGAGCCTGTGAGGCTTAGGGAAGTCAGCGCTTGCCCAGGTCATGTAGCCTGGCCTCCGTCCTGGATGTGTCAGACTCCAAAGCAGTCACGCTTTCACCCGCATGGGTCCTAGGCAGCCCACGCCACAACAGGTGACAGCCAGTCCACGCTGGAACCCTTCTGAGTTGCAGTATCTGGAAATAGTCCTTTCTGCTGTGACAAGAGAGGGGACGTATCCTTCTGCGCCCTACAGTGGCAGAGGGCCTCCCCTACAGCTCTGTCTCCGCCACTGGAATTTAATTCGCATCTGTTTACACAGAGAAGAACACGGGAAAATGCTGCTGGATCACTGGGGATTTAGAGGCAGGAAAAGGACAAAGCCACTCTTACCCGAGGCCGTGTACTTGACCGTGTAACGAGGGCGTTCCATTGGTCGCTGAAGAACAAGCTATGGAATTGATGTGAAAACATCGAGAAGAATAAGAGAGTTACGGAAAACGAAAGAGACCCAGAGAAGGAAAATGAGAAAGACCTCAAATGAGAAAGAGAGCACAAAGAAATCGTCTGAACTCAGACGTGTAAAATAGGCTTGGAAACAGAATCTTACACCTTCAGCATTTAATTATTCAACACAGGCCGTGGAAGGGTCAAAGGTGAATAAGGCAGCTGTGATCATAAAGAATAAAACTCAAATGGTAAAATAAATGTGAAAGGCGGATGTGATTCAGTGAATGAGAAATAAAACTTTTCTTTTTCAATCCAGAAGAGGAGATTTTTGAAGAATCTGAGAAATACCCATAGCTCTGGTGTCTTTGGAACCAAACGACAAATTTCAGGATAACTTTGAGGCATTCTGGAGAGAAACAGATCTTACTAGTTGATGGGGGTATTACTTTGTAGCTTTTAACTTTTAACGGCTAGCAAATAAAGTATTTACAAGGTGCTTACTGGGCGCTAGGCCTCAGATCAAGAAACGAGTTTCATTCGACCCTTGCCCCAAACCCATTATCACCCCTGTTTGCCGATGAGTGAGCATCTGCAGTAACGTGGTCTGGAGCACACAGGTTGATCAGAGGCAGGGCTAGAACTCAAACTTGGGACAGCGGCTTCCAGAGCCCCAACTCCAGGTCCCTGCTCTGCCGCGGTCCTCCAGGTGGCGTGGACCAGGTGAGGCTAACCACCACCACCAGGGAGGGGCTGACGCTGGGATTCCTGAGTCAGAAGCTTCGCGTGTCTTCCTTGGAAAGAGCTAGGTGCTATTCCCCTGAGAGGTGGGGCATTCATTTTTAAGAATTCAGGTTTGCTTAGCCCGATAGAAATTAGGAAAGATTTATAGTGAGCTAGCATAAGGCAAAACAAACAAACAATGACAACAAATACAAACCCAACAAAAGTCATCAAAAGTTAAAACTTTGATTTTATAGGTAAATCTGAAACATCTATCAAACGTATCTTAGTAGCATTTGGGAGGGTAAGAGTGAAAACAAGGGAACCTTAAATAATTAGATGTGAAGTCTGATGAGTTAAGCTAGTGCCCGGAAATGGCCTATACTTCCGATATTGAGGGTGTTATTTACCTCGATTTACAACCTTGGAAGGCCATTTCATCTCTTATTCCTTATCTGCTCCATACTGATATAATCTGAGGTGCAGGGAGAATTTATAAGATTGTACACAGGAGCCAAATATTACTTGAACTAATGCTGTCTAACAGGTGAGTTATTTTCCTTCATGCTCAATTACAGTACCAAGCTGCACTGAACAGCTCTTAACCAAGTGTAAAACGTATTTCATAAAAATTCTTCAAAATTAATATTACTGGTTCTGCCATCACTTTCTGCTTTTATCCTCGCTTCCCCTGGTCCTAGTCAAGGTCCACTTTCACTTCTGAATCTCTCAGTATCGCTGATCATATCATATCATATAGTGATGGTTACAGAGTTAACTGAAGACCAGCATGTACACATCCCCTCTCCCCACAGTTCATCATCCAAGTAAAAGAAACCAAAAACAAGAATGTAGAGAACCATTTTCCCATGAAATGATGACTATAAGGATTGCTGTATTAATTGATATCCCAAAACGGCTAATTTCATCTTCTAAAACTAAAGGTAGAAATTTCAGTCAATAAGATTATCTTTAGAAATGTTCAACCTTTTAGGTATTTTCGAGTCGATTATAAATGGTTCCTTAATAAATGAATCTGTTTATGAACTGTCATATTTCTATAAAATAATCCAACTTATGAGCGTTTCTACTTAAAAAGGAAGCAGGAATCGTAAGAAGGATTCTTCCCTTCGAAAAATGACTTGTCATAGGAGTGACTGTACAGAGAACTTGTTTGAGAAATTTAAAATATGGTTCAGTTTATGTATGACTTTTCAGGAACACATGACTTCATAAGATATCTATTTAGGTGTCTTTCAGAAGCAAACATTCAGGAAACAAAAAAAGCAACAGCTAAAACGTCAGAATTGCTTTTGAAAAACAGTACTGAAAACATAAGTGCCGAGATTGTTCAAACAAACCCGAGGCTTGTCTAGACAACACAGTCTGAGAATTCATGGGAAAAGAGAGCAAATTTAGGCCGCAGCTGAGACGTTAGATTCTGACCGTGCCCTGTGGTGAGAAATGACGGAAGTGCTGGCAGACAGGTCACAGCCATGGCCCTCTAACCTCCCTTCAGAAAAATGAGTGTCATGGGTATAACTTGATATGCCATATTTGTCTAAGAAACCAAAATAGGTTAGGGTGGTATCTCTAAAAATCTACTCTAAAAATAGAGGGTTTTATATTTTTGGTGATGGGTGATATCACTGAGACTCCACCACTAAATTCTCAGAGCATTTATTTGTGCTTCCCGAGAGAAAATACCTAGAATTATTCAGAGGAATGCAATGGAGCATTTGATGAGACAGCTGTGCAAGGAAATGCATTTGGCTAGGATAGTTCAAAGCAAGGTCACTGGGCAAAGGGCAGTGAAGAGAGAAAATTCTTATTATTCTTATTTTTGTCAGAGGAATCTATGGTCCAAGTCATAGATTCCAAATATATTTTTTAAAATCAAAGTGTCATGTGAACAGAAATGTATTCTTACATGTCAAAACGTCTGAAAAAAACACTCTGGAAAAGATAATTTTGCAAAAAAAAAAATGTTATTTTGGTAATATCCTCAGGTCGAAATATTCTTTCATAATGCTAACAACAAAAAAATAAAATGACAGCAAGAATTGGACGCTTTATATTATATAATCTGCTATAACTTTTTTGGAGATTAAAGTACATGATAAAACTCTACCTCTAACATGGAAAATGAAAGCTTTAGACATGAAATGTTATCTACTATCTTTAAAAAAGATAAAAATTTTAAAGAAACTCATCTCTAAATAGCATGTTTGTTTTTATGTTTACCGTAAGTAAATATCTTCTAAAATTGTATTCTTGTTAATTCAGAACCGTAATAGGTTGGAATTTTAAGATAATTCACTCTGATTCACTTCATCCCATAGCTTAAGACAGCCATTTAAAATGCAACATTTAATTGAAAAGGAAAATCAACAGTCTGTATTTCAGAAACGAACTTCAGCTTCCTTTTTCCAAGTTCTATCTAATACGTCGGCTCTTTCTTGGGAAAAGTTTAATGCAACTGTTTATGCAAAAGTTTAACCCTTGTCCCTTAGCTATGAAATTATCTCACTCGATAAATTATAGTGCCGGAAGACTCTGCTAAATGACTATTTTACATTACAAGGGTGGTGGCTTTCACAGTGTAATCCGTGGAACCTGGCATGACACATCTTCTTTCCTTTCCTTCCTTCCTGAAGCTTCGGACTAGGAGGATTTAGCATTTTTAGGCTGCCTCTTGGGTTTAGTTTGGTCTCAAGATGGCAGAAGGGCCTAAAGTTCACATCTGTCACAAACATTTCTAGACAGTCCTTTAACATATCTTCCTAACCACTTTCAAATCCCGCTCTGATGCTTCACTGTGAATCTCCAGGCATCTAAAGGGAAGAGAGCTATGACGGACGACAAGCCACTCTCTGGGAGAACCTGAACCATCAACATAGCCGCACTTTTAAACAGAGCGCAGGCCACCTGCCGGGGACATGCAGGCCATTTCGCAGTGCCACAGCATTTACTCTGCTCGGGTAATCGCAAAAAACAGTCGGCTCTCAATGCTTCGTACCCCGAAGAGCGATCTCATTGTACCTGCAACCGCCTGCCGCCCGTGGGGCCCCGTACCTGCTTCCGCACACCGTTGCTATGGCTTTGAAGCAGCCGGATGCGAGCTGGTAGGAGCCCGTGTAGCACCGGTCGATGGCCCAGTTGAAAAGGTTTATTTGGTCGGGATTGAGTTCCAGCAGCAAGACGACAACCTCGCAGCCCAGCTGATGAACCTGAGTACGTGGAGGCAAGCAGTTATCCGTGTTTAATGAAAGGCTATTCGGGAGAGGGACGCCAAGAAAGCTTGGCCCACGACAGACAGGGTACAAGCGGGCACAGAGCGTGCATCCCGGTTCGTCCCCACCCCACATTTTCCTAAGAGGGCGCGGTGTTGCAATTAAAACTGAGATGTATAAACTCATCTGGACTGCCTGTAAGTGTGTCACCTCGCGTCTACTCCTGCTCGACTTTTAACTCTGGAAAGGTGGTGAAGACTTGGGCGATGTTTAGTCTTTGCATTTAAAATATTTCTGAAAAATACATGTATTTGGAAAAAAAAAATTCAATATACAAAAGGAGAGCCTTTGTGTAGGTAAAGTCTTTTAAGGAAAAAAATCAGAGGGAGTATGTTTCTGAGGCTTGATTGCCAAATAAGTGTGTGTAAAACTTAGCCGGCAAACTTTAAAAAATACAGCATGAATAAATTCTTAATCAGAGATTGTCATATCAAAATATCAGCATAGTAGATAGAATTCATAGGATGCTTAACCAGTTCCTGAAGCCACTGTCATATTTGTCCGGGAGAAGCCAGGTGCCCGGAGGCTACGTTCCCCTTAGAAAATAAGTTTCCTGCCTTCTCCTGACTCCGTCCACCGTCCTGCCAGTTGCGACCAGGTGGAGAAGGAAAACTTCTAACCTGTTTGTTGTTTTACTACAGGGTGTGGGCCCAGTTGGAACCATATTCTAACTGGACGGCCAGACACCATCCACCTAGTTCTCCAAGGGGCTTAAGAGATCCTCCTGTTTTATTTTCTAGAAACTTTAGTTTTTCGGCTTTCATATTTTGATCTGCAATCTACTGTCTTTTTTTTCCATTCCTGATAGCTTGCTCTGTTCTAATGCTTGGGCTAGGATCTTCAGTATATTGTTGGCAGAGGGGGTGAAAGAAGGCTTCCTCGGTCATTTAAATCTCAGGGAACACTTTCCAAATTCACTACTAAGCATGATATTTGCTATACAATTTTTTAAAGACACTCTCTATCAAACTAAGAAAGTTCTTTTTTATTCTCAGTTTTGTTAGGAGTTTCTCTCGTAAATTAATGTAGAATTATATTAAATGCTTTTTCTTCATCCAATGAGATGATCATATGATATATCTTTTTTGAGATTCTATTATCATAGTTAATACACTAATGAACTGATGGATATTTGAATATTCAACCAATCTTGCAGCTCTTGAATAATCCCAACGTGTTCATGATGAATCAAGATTTTAAAAAATATATCACCGGATTCAGTTTTCTAATATTTTGTTTAAAGTTTTTGTCTCTACGCTCATGAATGAAATTGCCTTTTAATTTTATTTCTTGTTAAATCTTTGCCAGGTTTTAGTAGCAAGCTTAGGCTGGTCTCCTAAAATATGTTGGGATATTCTTCCTATTGAGCTGTTTTCTCTTTAAGAGTTTGTATTAAATCAATGCAATTTGTTCCTGAAATGCTGAATTCATCAGTAAAGCCATCTGGTCCTAAAGTTTTCTTTGTGAGAAGACTTTCGATTACAGATTAAAGTTCTTTATTACTTATTTGACTATTGAGATTTTCCTTTCTTCTTGTACTGTGTTTTTCTAGGAATTTGTCTGTTTTACCTAAATTTTCAAGTTTATTGGCATAAAGATGGTCATATGTTCTCTTTTGTTTTAAATATTTGTAGCATCTGTGCTGACGTCCCTTTGCATTTCTGATGTTGGTGACTTGTGCCTTCTCTCTGTCTTTCCTCATCAGAGACTTGCCACGGATTTACCCATTTTATCAGTCTTTTAACACATTGAACTTTCGGTTTAAATATTCATTTTGATTGATTCTCTTTCATTAATTTCTGCTCTTATCTCTATTACTTCCTTCATTGTACTTTTTTTGAGTTTGATGTTATTGTTTTTCTAACATCTTGAGATGAATGCTTAGGTCGCTGATTATCAGCCTTTTTTTTCCTGTCTAATATGTGAATTTCAGACTATACATTTCACGCTCAGCAAGACTTTATCTACAACCCACAAGTTTACATGTAGTGTTTTCATTATTCTTCGGTTACAAATATTTTTTCAGTTTCTTTTGTTACTGATTCTTTGACTCATGAGTTATCTGGAAGAACGTGTCTTAATGATCTTTTTGTGTTATTGATGACTAGCTTAATTTCACTGTGATTACAGGAGAGTGTCTGTGTCATTTCAATCATTTGAACTTTGTGGAGACTTGCTTTATGGCCCAGTTTCTGGTCAATTTTGGAAAATGTGATTGTGATTTTTATCCTGATGCATAACAGTGATGTGAACAACAGCTAAACCTACACTCCTCTGGCCGATGTGGGACGAGACAGTGCTGTGGGCAGTGCTCAGACTCCCCAGGAACCCAGCGGAGGCAGAACTCCCTAGACATTCAACGCCATGTCCGTGGCTGCTACTCACGCGTAAATCCTGACAGGCGAGGATGTTGTCAAGCCACTTATATAGGTAGCCATCTGGGGAAAGACCCACGTTGTCGAACACGGGGCCACAGCACAGCACCGCTGACATCGCCTGATGACAGAACACAAAAGCCAGGATGATCTCATGGCAGGCGCTGACTGAAAATGCTAAGGGTCTTTTACAGCCGTCATTTCCACAAGACTTGAAACTCCTTAGGAGATTCGATAAAAAAATACGATTCCCAATTTTGGCTCTTTTGAGAAGAGTTAAACCCATAAATGTCACTTTGTGAACATGTAATTTTATGATTATAACAAATCTTTATGATGAAAGAGTGCAATATTCAAAACCAAATGACCATTTCCCAGTATTTAAAATAAACTTACCTTCAGTGATTTCGAGTGAATGAGTTCTGCTTCGAAGACAAACACAGCTTTCCAAATTTTGCTTTGCTGACAGATATGACTATGAACTGAACTGACAATCTTGACAAATATTTGAATAATGTACTAAATTGCCAAACTATTCAATGCATGGGAATAAATGTGATTTGGAATCAAAGATAAAGAAAAGGAAGAATATGAACTTTAGTTCCTTGGCGGTGGGGCAGGAGGAAAGGGAAGGGAAGGGGAGGGAAGACCTCGACTAACATGGCAGCTGGCAGGCCCAGAAGGCCATCGGAGCCGTGGTTTAAACTGTTCCACGAGGTGAGAGTCAGCCCGGGAGTCAGCGACTTCTGGTGTTTGTGACAGAGCTGATACGCAGTTAATTTTCCAAAGGAAACCAGGCTGTAAGGAATCACGCTTCTGACTCCTTGAACAATCCCAGTAGTATGGAAATTGATTTCTGGGGTCTTCTAGGGTAGGAGGCTCAAAAGTGAATGTGGCTCCTGGCAGATTTTGAACAGGTTTCATAGTCATATGAAACACACACACACATCTAATGTTTTTAGAATTAGCAAGGCAGCTACTCAAAGCATTCACCCTTTTAGCAAACACGTGTGGTTCTGACATAGGAGAAATGCCAGGTAAAAGTGGGAGTTTGGAAAAGCTTGATGTTTTGAAATTATAAGCCCAGTTGGAACATTTACATAGTTATACGTAGTAACTCTACGTTTATGTGTGTAGCTTTGGAACTTTTAAAGTCAGCTTATTTGTTTATACGCGTGTTTGTGTGATATTTTGCACTCGTATTTTATCACATACCATCTTAATTGTTTGCACCTTATTTACGGCATGTGTCAGCTTAAGGAAGGAGACCAGGTGCCCTTCCCGAGGCAAAGGCGACCTACCTTCAAGGCGCAGTACTGGTATCTGGTGATCTGGTGATTCCGGTCGCTGTACCGGTCCAGGGGCGTGAACATGACGCTGAAGGGCCCCGCCCACTGGCTAAACAAGATGAAAAGATGGTGCCTCAGGCTTTGCTGGGGGAAGAGAAATCTCCGGTGGTGAACTAGAGGGAAAAACGCCGAGTTCAGAGTCTACGAGACTGAAAAATACAGTGACTACAGTTTATGCCACGATTATACGTGATTTTTAAGTTTGGGGGAAAGGAGTACTATCACTTCCTAATTCCAGTGTTCTTTAGATAAAGAAACGTGTTATTTCCAAAGTCAAGTGGAATCGTCTTTCTAAGTGTGGACCCTCCCTCCACCTGCTCACACTGCAGTCCCTAGCGCCTCGCTCCGTGGGAAGGAGACGCGGGAGACGGACTCATAGACGCTGTTTTCTAATCAACGTCCAGAAAACTCGCAGCGCCTTCCACTCAGCTATCACTGACACAGACAGTGTTCCCTTGACAGCGGCTGCCGGTCTCCGGAAGCACTGTGACGCGCTACACACAGGCTGGTTCAAACGAACTCGCTCTAACTCGAGAGGGTCAACTCGCATCTCAATTTGGGGCCATCGGAGGTGAGGAGGGCTGGTTACGCAACATCAAGATAACAACAAAAGAGAAACGGTCGAGTTGCATCTCTTTGTACTTATGTCAAAAGTTTTAACGACAGGCATTCATTTTTACACCAGACTGACCAGATGTTTTTATTCTCTACGCTTCTATTAGGTGATGTAGAAGTCTATGTGATGTGTTTAGATAGAGTGAAGAGCTGTTCACAGAGTTTGTAAAACGCGTAATAAATAATGACAAAAATGTAAACGTGGTGGGGAGGAGTAAAAATTGTAATGACTTTAGAATGTGTTCTAACGTAAGTGACCATCGACTTAGAACAGACTGCTGTAACTACAGCTTGGTAAATATGAATCGAACGGTGACCACTCACCAAAAAATCTATGAGATACACAAGAAATAGAGAAAGGAACCCAAATGCAACACTACAGAAAGTCACCAACATACAAGAGAATAAAGAATGAAGAAAACTACAAAAACAATCAGAAAACAATCGATGAAGTGGCAATAACTACGTGTCCATCATATCCAACTATAAATCTACATATTCGAATAAAAATGGATTAAATGTTCCAATCAAAAAATGGGGTGGCTGTATGGATAAGAAAACAAGCCCCTCATATATGCTGCCTACGAGAGACCCACACAGACTGTCAGCAAAGGGATGGACAAAGACATTTCATGCAAATGAAACAAAAAAAGGCTGGGGTCGCAATACTTATGTCAGCCAGGACAGACTTTAAATCATGTTTACAGATGAGCACAATGAGGACGCTCATCTGTGAACGTTGCCTCTGAATCCTGTCCTTCCTGCGGAAACGCATAGGCCGATTTTCAGGTGGGAACCAAAGCAAAGAACAGAAATCTCGACGAATGCAAAGCCGAACTTAATTCCTATCGCTCCCTTTCTGACCTGGGCTGAATTACCACTATCCGTTCCCACGTGCCTGTCCAAGCGTTTCGAGACAAATCGGTGATCCCACCGCAGACCCGCACCCAGGCCAGGGGCACTGAAAAGGACACACATGGTCCAGAGAAACAAATGGTGCTCCAAGCACAAAGGTGACCCGCAGCGATGTGTGACTGTACCTGGGACGCACTGAATCAAGTTGGCGACCATGGCGCTAAAATGTGCCCGGATATCTTTGAGAATTTCAACTTCTTTATCGTTTTCGGCTTCCAGCAGCATGCGGGTCAGGTCCACATATTCTAAGAACAAAGCTCCGAGGGCCAGAGTGTCCCGTTCTAAGGCTCCGTTTGTGCTGGAACAAAAAAAATGAAACTTTTAGATGCTCGGTCTTTGTGTCAACGTGGTATGTGCTTCATGGAAAATGAGTTCTCACGGTCAGAACTCACACACTAAATTTGTTCTTGACCTACATACAGTGTAAATAGAATATGAAAAAAAACCCACAAAAGCTTTCCCGGATTTTTCTGAGTAAAAGTTACAGGTAATATATTTTTTAAAAAAGAGAAAGAAGAGACAAGGTGAGCAGAGATCAGCTCAGGAGAGTTTTCACCCTACCTGTCACTTATTACGCCAGCGTCAGCCAGGAGCTCAAATATTCGGAGTAGCTGCAGTCTTAACAAGTCCCGTCGTTCTCGGCGTTTTTTGTTCTGTGCGGAAAGAGGGGACAGCACTTAGAGACGTGGGTGAAACCATGTGAATTCTGCTTTAGGAAAGTGGATTCGAGAAGGGCCTACTCTGGTCTTTTTCTAAACACAAAAGACAAAATGCATTTTTCTTTCTTCCTGATCCTTAGAGGAAACGCTTGCTGTAAGAGAAATATCATGAAGGAGCCCACGATATTTATAAGGTGGACATGTTTGGAACGAACCTCATCTCTCAGACGCCTCCAGCGTCCGCGGGAAGACTGGAGTACCCAGAACAAGTGACGGGCACAGAGGACACCGACATGCCCACCGATTCGGGTCACAGAGCTCACGTGTTCTTCCTTGAACTGCTCGATTTTTGTTACTTCTTGGATCTGACCTACTGTATGGGAAGCTCTTCTTTGGTCTTATTCTTTTTTATTTTTGATCCTGCTACATTATAAGTTTATCTTTTTCAGAGTTCACTTCGGGGAAGATAATGTTGAGGAAAATAGTTCATGTGAGAGACAAAACAAATAATATTCTTGACCATCCAACTCCTTGTAGAAAATGAGCAAACAAACTAAAAAAAACAAAATTCAATGAACTCAGACCCCCTGCAAAAGAATGTGATATCCTAACATATATGTGACTATTCGGGTTGTTGTGCTTTTGTAAGTTTAGGACCTGAAATCTTTTAAAGTAGGAACCATATTATACGAAATACTCAAACACCGAAAAATAATGAAAACAACACAAATTAAAATATTCCTTAGGAGAAACCATCAGGTAAGATTTAAACTCACAGCATTGTCCAAACAAACCAGGGCATGAAATGATTTAAATTCAAAATCTTACCTCTGGTCTCCGTTCCAGAGCTTCTTTCATTAATGGATGAAGTTCTTCTACCAATTCTCTACGGAGGAAAAAGGCCAGCACTTGAAATTCGTTATCGTTGACACCAAACTTGTCATCATATTAATCTATTCAGCCCTAAGTCGTTAGCTTTTATCAGTTTGCGTCTAACATCAGAATCTCTCTGGCCTTTCTATTTCCCAACCACGTGGTAAACTGGAAGCAGGTACTGGCCTACACTTCGTATGATTGGTTCTGACCTCAGTGCTACGAACATAATTTTGGCTCAGTACGTATGTGTCGACTTGATTTATGTTCCAGAAACCTCTATGGCAAGATCCTATCTGAACAATTAAACCATATTTTTGCAAGGGCTTACTAAATTCAAAGCACTTTATCATAGGCTGAGGGACTGAAGGTAAATAAAACTGAGTGGCAGCACAGAAGAAATATTCAGTATAATTAGGGCGCAAGACACAGGTGCAATCCCAAGGTGCCGCCTTGGGGACCTGTGCTCAGGGGACTAACTTAAAGCTGATTTTAAAATGAAGCCTTTTTAAAACTTCATTAGAGATTCCTGTATTTGAGCTATATGACACATGCAAATACGGCGAGTCCTATAATAGTGAGCTTCTCATCCAAATCTTCCCTCTTGTGTGGCAAAAATTAAGGCCTAATCATATCAACATGTGTCTCATGTTACATGTATATACCTCACACGTCCCTGATAGCTCCAAAACAAAATGACGAGCTCCAGACTGTTGGTATGTATTTTATCTAGAGTCTGCTCCATGTCTGAAACCTTATTATTATTATTTTTTTTTTGGCAGGATATTTTGTGTTATTAGAAATCACCCTCCCGGGAAACCCCAGGACAGGAAGGCGAGCTCGGTGGCGTCCTGCACTGAGGGACAGAAGGCCCATGTCGCATTTCAGGTTCCTCCAAAATGCATGCTAGAATTTCTTCACCAAAGACATGGGAATAATATTAATGGTCTCCTCCATCTAACAGCAACCATGTCCTGAATGTTTACTGCTTATATTGATATTTTTGTGTATTTTTCCTTTCGATAAATCTGAGCCAGGTTCTATAATTATACCATTTTTTTTCTTTATTAGAGAGAGACACTTTATTGATGATGACAGTTTTAAAGGGGAGGGAACTGAGGCCCAGATCTACGGGCTTGCAAGTGGCAGAAGTCATTCCCCCTGAGGAATTTTAAGAGGGTGACATATGCAAAAGAGCCTCAGGTTCTTTGGGAATGAACTCGGTCATCTGAGAACTGTTCTTGTTTGTATATGATGCTTTGTCTTAACTTATTGATAAGTAGTAAAACTCTGGTTAAGTGGCACTGATATCGTCAGAACTCACAATTACTCTTTTTAAGGACGGTGTCTGGCTCTATACGTGAATAACGTAACTGATCTTTTTCGGTTGCTTCTCAGACGTCTCATTAATCTTTATTTTTCAGTAGGGTTTCTCACAGATGCTTGGAGCTTTCCCTTTTGTGTCTGCACGAAAAACTGTAAGATTTCATTTGTCCTTCTAGGCTTTCCTGCTTAAAGTCATCAGAGGCGGCCCAAACTACCGTTTCCTGATGATTCTTTGAAAGGGTGTTGACACTGCCTCAGATGGAATGGCATTTTGATCAGAGGTGTGACATGAGCAAGGAATCCAGAAAGTGAGACTGACGGGTCTATCAGGGCACATGGCAGTGTGACCGATCCCCCCTGAAGGAGTCCCACCAGTTCTCAATCTCCGAGAGCCTGCTGCCTAAACAGCTGATGAGCACACACGCTCCCTACTCTGACCTGAGACCCTCTGAACGGTCTGGTTAACCGGGCCGTTGACGCCGAATATCTTCCTTAATAAACGATCTCAAAAACAAAGCTTGCAAGCGAGCGGCACTGTCTAAGTGGCAATGACCGAGAGTGAAATGGACGCGAGGCAGCTGCGGGCAGTGCTGGCTCCCTGCACGCCAGCCAGAGGACAGAAGGAAGTGGCGGCAAGCCCAACGCCGCAGGCACGTGCCAGCAGCAAACTCAGGCTCGCGGTAAAAACGGGCACCACGACAGCAGCCACGCGTGTCAGTTGACAACAACCCATTAAGACCCCCGTACCTGAAAACGAGAGAATTCGTTCTTCCAAATCCTAAAACTAAGGACTCTGTGATCTCGATGCCCTCTAGTCTCATCAAAGGCACCAACTGCTTTAAGAGAACTCCCACCGACGGGGTGCCTATGGCCTGAAACGAGTGGATTAAAAGTGAAAAAGAGGTCACATGACAACGGACGCTTCCGAGGATGCATTATGACAGTTTTAAAAGTTCTGAACCACATGTCGAGGCACTGACATCGTTTTGGGAAAAAGAGCACGACCCATACATTTTAACGCACACCATGAATGCATCTTCCCTGTGACACACGTTTTAAAGAATGTCCTTATTATAAAAATATACTTAAAACACAAATCTACAAAACCATCTTTAACAAGACAAGTTAGTCAAAGGCGTGGTTTCAAGGGGACTACTTGGTGAGAAGTGAGGGACAGGATCAAACCTCGGGACACCGATAACGAGTCACCCCACGGTCTTGAGCAACTTTGCTCACTCTTCATCTCCCGCTGCCGCTTGCCAGGGAGGAATGTGAAATTCTTCACACAGACACTCGGTGGAATTTGGAAATGTGTAGGATGAAAATCTGATCCCACGTACTCCAGATGGCAGACACGGCGCACTGTGAACTCTAGACCGGCGAGCTAGAGAGAAACCTTACGGAAGAAAGCTTCGGACGCGTCATGTCACCTTGTTATCGTAGCTGGCTGCGCCATCGGGCGTGGTCGCCATGATTTCTGGAGTGGAAGCTCTTAAGTGTCCTGGGCTCATGATGCTGGGCTTCGCGACCCCGAAGCAAAGAATGAGGTAGTTTCTCCACAAGGTGACGTAGTTGTCCCCACTGCTGGCGGTGCTGGTTTTCTTGGCATTAATTGGGCTACTGGAAATAAGGAGTTGAAAGCAAGAATGAAGGTAAGTTCTGCAGTGTAAACATCACATATGGAATCTGGACCCCACGAGGCGCCCGCATAGAGCTGGACGGTCACTGTCCAGGATTGTCTGGACAGGGAAGGTCACTACGGGAGGGGACGTGAATGATGCTGCCCACCAGTAAGGTCTGAGATCCTGTACTCAGACAATCATACTGATTATTAAAGAACAAAACAAACGAGCCTCTATAGACAAGAACTTTGGACCTGTTTTCTACTCCACATTAAGAATTCCGCCTTGGGCAGTTTGGAAACTGGAAACCGGAGAGGAAGCGGCAACTGGAGAGAATCCCACACCCGGAGAGGATGCTACCCACCGGAGAGCATCCTAGCAACAGGAGAGGATGCTACGATCAGAGGATGCTACAAACGGAGAGGATGCTGCAACCAGAGAGGATGCTGCAGTATCCCAATCTCTCATATGGGATGAAAACGGAAGAGGGCACATGGTGGACCAGGCGGGAGGGAGGCACAACGCAGACCCTTACTTGGGGTCCACCAGAGGCATGACCGACTGGAGCCGTGTGAAGGCGTAGGGCCAGGCGTAGCTGAGGGCCGTGGGGCAGTGCTTGGGGAGGTTCTCCTGCCGCAGGAAGCTGAACAGGCAGAGGACCCAGGGGTCTTTGACAGACTGAGCGAATATCCAGACGTGCGATGGGCTCTTCACGTCGTAATGGCTGTTGACCAGGACCGCGTTCCACTCTACCAGCCACTGCAGATCCACGCTGTGGGTCAGCGGTAGGGTGGCCTGGGGGCAAGTGGGCAATGAGTCAACGCCAGGCTGTAAACTGCATGTCCTCGACACGGCTGTGACTTGTAAACGTCCCCCTGCCCCTCCCACGTGAGACCTCCGTTTGCAGTCATCTGTTTTGTAGGCTGGATGGCAAGCAGCTGACGCACAAGGATAAGGATGGGTCATACTCTGTCCAGCTTTAATGCCACATTGCACAGTGCATTACTATACAGCAGCTGCGCCTCAACATGTATCTTAATAAATACGTGATGTCCGTTAATTCAAACTTGTTCATGGATTGGCCTTTTAAAATTCTGAGAAGTTATTAATCTCTGAGATCCACAAATGTGTTTTAAATCCCCGTAATTATTTATTTACATTTTTATCCATGATCTTATTTAATTTTACTTGGATCGAAATAAATAACTTCCCTCTGATTTTGGGAGAGGGATTGAAATACCGTCCCTCTGACTCCCTTTTGCGAAGGGCATTTTACTGATGATTTTTTAAGGTGAGATACCTACTTGCCCTTTGTTATCAAGCCAAAATAATACGTTCTAGAACTATTGAAAGATGTCGATATCTGTATCTTTTTGACTGTCTATCCAGCCAGCCATCTTTCTATCACACTTAAGTTCTTACAATTCATTTTAAGTCCAGAACATCAAAGTCTGGGGAAGAGCAGGTTTCAAATGATCTGGCTATTGTGCCATGAGAGAAAACTGCTTTTATGTCTGTTAGGCATTTAAAGTGACCCATTTTCTCTGCCAGGTCTAGGTGTCCCCACGGGTCAGAGGCCGCACGAGTGGCCTTGTGGTGAACGGGCCGGAGACAGGAGATTCCAGGCCAGGCTCAGACCACAGCCTGTGACCTGGAAAATCGCTGGCCACCCCAGAATGATTCGCGGACGGCTTGGGAATCACAACGCTGCTCCCACTTGTCTTCCCGTGGCTCACATGGGGTAAGGGACGCAAGAGCACCTGGTGCAAAGCAGGCACCGTGTCCCCCGCCTCCTCTCCCTCTCTGCAGACCTACTGGCCTAGGTACCCCGGCTTAAGATTTCAAGTCTGATAAACACAGACCAAAATCACAAGAGCTAAATATAACCTGCAGGGAAATAAGACACGTGGCCTCTTTAAACTGGACTCTTCCACTCCGTGTCAAACGTTCTGAATTTCTAAAGGAAAAGGGGTCTACGCCACCAGAGAGTTTTAGTAATTATCATTATTACTGCAACCACAGCAAAAATAGGGGTCTGCGTTCAATTTCTGTTAGAAAAGTCCAGGGAAAGCTCATAAACTTCTTTTGGTTTTGTATCCACTCGTAGCTATTTGTCAATCACGTCCGTATTCGTTTCTAGTTGTCTGACGAGGATGCACGGGGGCATTCGCCACGTGGAATCTGCAAGCAGTCGGATCTGCCCTGCCCTCAGCCGCGGAGCTGACATTAATCCAGGTTCCATATTGCATATATATATATTTTAAGGTAATTAAAATGAGTCTATTTCTCTTCTACTTGTTCAGGAAACTGAACACATGGCTGCTGCTGTGTTCTTTGTAAGGAAGAACACATTCGTGGGGCAGATCGAGCTCTGTCAGAGTCCAGTTGGGCTCCGGTCCGGGCCCTAATGCTGCCTCCTCGGTGACTCCAGCCCCACGCTGCTTAATGCCTTTGCGTCTCAATATCTACGAGGGTCAAAACGGTAGTAAGTGTGACAGCACCCTGTAAACTGTAAAGCACCATGTAAATATAAGTTACAGGTAGTGCTACGTATAATAGATAAGGCACGTTAATTTTCTTAAAGAAGCCTGAGCAATTCTTCTTGAAACTGCAGTTTCCAACAGATTATATTCCTAAGGCTCGAATTCTGTTTGAAATTTATCTGAGCATCTGCTAAGCCAGTACTTGAAAAGCTCACCTGGTTTTCCTAGGTGCTTTTGTATCAGTTTATTAATCTGACGCAAAAGCCTGGATTTTTTTTCCACATCATTTTTGTCTCTCTTTTCAGACAAGTCCAGAGCTTACACAAAAGGAGTGGCAATCAGGGTCAAGTGTGTACTCACTGAGTCCGAGACGGCCACGTGGATGAAACTGTCGAGAATGGAAGAACTCAGCTGGTCCATCACATCGATCACAGGCCTGTCGTCGTCCTGCGAGAGGGGAGGTGGTTACTCCCCATGGGAAAACGAGTCTCCACCCCACACACCGCCCCGTTTGTACACGAAGCAGAACAGCCTGCAAGATACGATGAGTTTTTCTCACAGAAAAGGGTGTGCCAAGACGGCGAAAGGCACAGACGATACGCCCCGTGCTTCTGAGTTGAGTCTTTCAAGCGTCAGAGGCTTCCCACCCCGCACGCCGCCCCGTCTGTACACGAAGCAGAACGGCCTGCAAGATATGATGAGTTTTTCTCACAGAAAAGGGCGTGCCAAGACGGCGAAAGGCACAGACAATACGCCGTGCTTCTGAGTTGAGTCTTTCAAGCGTCAGAGGAAGATCATTCCGGCTCTTAGATGTGGCACAGAAAGGCCACATCCCCGAATTTCAGAAACTCAAACATGCACCCAAGAATCTAAGTCTTGGAGCCGGACGTCATTCACTGCAGTGTGTGTGTGTCGTCGTTAACTTTAGGGAACGGAAACCCCACGGAACAATGCTTTGCCAGGCCACTAAAGTGCTACTTACTGAAGTCACTGACCCGCTAACATAACTGGTAAATTGCTGACTGTGGCTGATTTTTAGTCCCACAGAAACCACAGTGGAGACCGACCACACGCTCTGTGTGGCATCTACGTCGTTGTCCAGCTATTCAGTCAAGAAGCGGACTGGAAGGGGCACGAGAGGCGGCGTCCTATAGGAATTCTCCTGTGTGAACAGTGATGTGCGTGTATGTATATGAGTATGTGTGGGCTCGCCATCCTTTACTACAGAGAAGCTGTAGTATAAACAATATAAAATTGTTCATTTAGGAGCCTTAGAGCAAAGCCTTGGACAGTCTTTCTCATGTAAGAGAAGGGTTTCAAAAAAGTTGGGGCTGCTCAAAGAAAGCCACGCTGCTAATGGGCTGCTGGAACAGCAGCCAAGGACGCTGGCCTTTAGAGACACCTACACCTGGCTTCCATTTCTGGCTCGGTCATGTCCCAGCTGCTGATTTGGGGGCTTCTAACCTCCCTAAACCTCAGGCTCAGGATCTGTAAGAATAACCATATGTGTTCTTAGGGTTATCGTGAGGGTTAAATGAGATAATATGTGCAGAGCGCTTATACGGTGCCTGGCACATCCACGGAAATCATCATCATCATCATCATCATCATCATCCATCATCCATCCTCCTCCTCATCATCATCAGAGACTTAACGGCAGTTTACCAAAACAGAGCATGTCTCATGTATCCATTTGCCAGATACCAGAGATATGCTCTTAAAATATATCAGGAAAAAAGCTATCTCAAAAAACGTGAATGAAAAGGACCGAGATGGTTGAAAATGTTTTCTAAAGACTGTGACCACCCTGAGGATCGTAAAACCAAGACCAGCGATTCAAAACAAGGACATGGAAGGTGGCCTTTTCCTAAAGTATGTGACATAAAAAGCTGTCCCTACTCTCATCACCTCATGCCTAGGGTCTGGCCATCTCTGCTGTCAGGTGATGAGCCGGAGCACTGAACAAGGGTGCACGCACTGGGCCGTGTATGGGCGGGTAGCTGGAGCTGTCGGCTAAAGTCAGGCTTAACCACAGGCACCCTTCTTCCCTCTCCAGGGGATGTGTTTCCTTGGGACGCCATTTCTCTACCGTTATAAAGATTCAACAACTTCCAGTCAGCCACACTGCTCGGAACCTTGATCGTTTTCAATGGGATGCATTATTTTTTCAAGTCTGTTCTTTAATATAAACATAATATTTTTTTCTTAATCTGACATATGCCGAACGTTATCAAGGGAAATGATCTGTGACCTCATCTTAAAATTCTTCGCGTCTTCACAAGCACCAACTCTTATAAAATCAGGAACAGGCTCTTCTATTGCCCTCAGAATACATGAGTTATCTCTTGGTGATCACGTGCTAGTGCATAATTAAAAGGCCGCCACGAATCAAAAACTATTCCGTGGCGTCACGGGTGACACAGAACTACATAAAATAGTAACGCGTTATTTGTCCTTTTTACTCTCACTCCCAAACTGCTGGAAGCCACGAATTGGAGAATTCGGAGGAATGGTCCATACCTCAGGCTGACCCAGGGCAAGAAACAGCGCTCGGATTTCCTTGAGTATTAAAACGGACAGCTTGCGAGTAGCTACTTGGAAACTGCAGAGCAAAACCAGGGCGAAGCCTTCCACGGCGTGGAGGACGCCACAGTGGGGCCCTCGTTCCGACTGCATTCGGTGGCTGGAGCCGTTTGGGATTAGCTGTCACGCAACAAGAACAACATTCTGTATTCAGAAAAATAACAGCGGAAGAAGAAACTACTTTCATGATGTACATCTTTCGGCACATTCGACCTTGTGACGTTAAAATAGATCACAACGGCTCATGTCTATGAGTTCATTATTATTCGTGAAATGTCATCGATCCCTTTTTGTTTTTAGATCAATTGTTACTCTGGAACACCATCGACTGTCTGTCGCCTGTGATAAGAAATAACTTTTCTAAGGCTATTAACACTAATAAAAACAAAACTGCTTCTATCCACATCCTTTGGAATTGCACGATATAATCAAAGTGGCCTAATTTGTTGTTACTTAAATTCTCTATAAACTTTTGGATACCATTAAACTGAATTTTCAGTCGTTCGCTTCCTAACGAGATTTGCTAACTTGCTTTTGTGTGAGAGTTTAATCCAGCTTTTGCACGTTGATGAGATGGGTTCTGAATGTCTCCAAACTGCAACCAGGTGAGTCTACAGCAGCGGCCAGCCAGACGCCAGGGCAGGCTCCCCCCTCACGTCGGTTTTCCTTCTACTAGCATATGGCCCTTGTTTTTCCACACTGCCTTTTGGCGCATGTAGAACACGGGGAAGGAGAATGACCTTGACCGCGACCTCATCCCTGAGGTCAGCCCGTTGGGATGGAGGCTGTCCCCTAAATGCTGTTGTACTTCCCTGAGCTGGTCCTCGGACCCCGAGCTATGCCATCCTGTGGCCGGACCCCTCTCCACCTCCCTGCCTTGTCATTGCTGCCCTGGGGTAGTCTCCCCTCTACCCCACCCCGCCACCTGCTCTTCAGAACGTTACGGTGCAGCGGTAGCGCTCGGGGCGGAGGCGGGAGAGGATCGAGAAAGCACAGACGGCACTTCCTCCCTGTGGACAGTGGGCAACGCGACCGGTGAGTTGCCAGCTATGAGAGACAAACCGACTGCGGGCGGCTAACTTTTTACATCCGTTTCCACACCCAGCTCTAGCTCCCGGGCCCATGCTCGTTATCTCTTATCAACACATTTATAATCATAATTCTCTGGAAAAAAAAATGATTTCTACTCCCTCCACGGCCTTGTTCGTGGTGACAAACGTAACCTGTGGCACGTCACACCCCGCTCTTATCAACACATTTATAATCATAATTCTCTGGGAAAAAAAAAACGATTTCTACTCCCTCCACGGCCTTGTTTGTGGTGACAAACGTAACCTGTGGCACGTCACACCCCGATTGATGTGTGTGCTGTGGAAGTGCACGAGGGTTGGTGGGGAGGGGGCGGGTCACCTCGGAGCTCCTGAGTTTGCTGGCCTGTTCGTAGGCTTTCCCTTGCGTCTGCGTGGCCAGCTTCCACTGCGTGAGCAGCTGCAGCAGCAGCTTCAGTGAGGAGTCCAGGAGGCCGTGGTGCATGTCGTTGACCTCGCGGAGCAGGAAGGTGGTGAAGCCGAACAGGACGTCTTCCCGCCAGTCTGGGAAGTCCACCAGCAGACCCTGGAGGGAATTCTGTGCGATGTGGCGCAGCTCGTCGTCCATGTGGATGGAGAGCCTGGAAATGAACGCACGTCGGTCAAGGCGATCCCTGCACTAACCCCTTTCCTGAGCGCGTGAGGCGGCGTCTGGGGCTCTGCTTTGACGTGTGCCTAAAAAACGGGTGGCTCTCCCGCCGTTATGTTACAAGCATGTGACTACATTCTCCACTCAGCTCCCCTAACGCTGGCACCTTAGATAACCAGGGCACTCACCGAACCCAAGAAACCATGAGCGGGGCAATGGGATTCACTAAATGACAGATTTCGTCCGGATCTCCCCAGCTTTCCACTCGTGTTCCCTCCCATTCCAGAATGCAGTGTACGAGACACCACGGGGCAGTTTGCTGTGTATGAATTACTCTTCCATACCTTATTGGATGCGGAATAAATTACTATCAAATCCTTCTGCTTTTAAGGATGAGAAATCTGAGTACCGGAGAAACTAAGGGATTCGGTGAAAACGAGCGACTACAAGTTAGGCCAGGTGTCCTCAGTCAGCTTCTAGGGACACTGCGGGCCGTCGTAACTCAGAGCGTGGCATCTCTAGCAGGTAGACGCCACGGATGCTGCTAAACACCATGTGACACACAACGACCTGGTCCAAACGTGGACAGCATCGTGGCTGAGGATGCTGAGCCAGCAGCTGAGGACCGCCAGTGTATCTGCATTTAACCTAGAACAGCGTGATAACGTTAACTCTCGGCGCTGGCATGGGGTGTTGTAGCTAATGCAACGCTTATGGATTCTTTCATCCACTCAATTAGTAACCGAACGTTCGAGACCCTCCTGACTCAGGCGCTGTGCTGCTGCCTACGGCCCTCACAATGTGCAGTTCTGCATGGCTGTGTCTAGAGGGTGGGTGCTGTGAGGGCCAGTGCTGAATGGGGAAGGGTCGCTGGGCCACCCGGGGAGGGCTCCAGCAGGGAAGGGGTTAAGTGTGTGTGTCCCGGAATCAGAGTGCCTGAATCAGAGACTTGCTTCTGTCGCTCATCAGCCATGTGATCTCACGCTAGTTACCTCATCTGTCCAAGCCTAGAGCCTCATTTGGAAAGTGGTGGCAATAACTACCTGCAGCTCAGACCTGTCGTGTGGTCCACCGAGGGGACCCGGGACGGTGTGTGGCACCACACGGAGCCTGTGGTGAGTGCTCAGTGAATGCCAACGTTATCGTCAAAGAAATGCAAACTCCGTCCGGAAAGTTACAGAAGAGAACAGCGGAGGACGTCCTGGGAAGCGACAAGACTGCGGGCAGGGAGCGGCTGGGAGGCCACCGCAGCAACGCAGGCACAGGGGGCCTGGCCCGAGGCAGAGCCGTGCCGAGGGAGGGAGGGATGGAGGTCCAAGGCGGGACCTCTCGAGAACACTTGCTCGTTGTTCCCCCGCATCAGAATGGTGCCCACTGCGTTGGGCTTCGTGGGGACAGACACAATGGCAGCGCCACAGACAGTGCTGGCCCTCCGGTGAGTCCAGCGGCGTGCCCTCCCCACGCGCCCGCACCCCGGTCCAGAGTCAGGCATCACTACAGGCCAGCAGGGTGACTCCAGAGGCAAGAGCCTCCCACACGGGTTTACAGCAAAATGGGGACTGTGCCGGAACGCGGTGTGACGTTTACAAAACTTAGGATTCCAAAGGCCACCTGTACCTCTCGAGGCCAATCCCAACTTCGTTGAAATGAGCGACCTTTCCTTGTACCCCAAGTGAACCAGTGACTGCTTTCTGTGACCACGGTGTCCTTTGGATTAACCGCAGCACAGACATCTGCCTCGATCAGCCCTCCCAACGGTCTTGTGAGAAAGGCAGCGTTATTCCGGTTTTCCGGAGGAAAAACGACAGGCAAGGGCTCAGGTCGTTGGTCCGGGAATGCGGCCCCGCGGGCATGCAGAATGCCGGCTTTCCGAATGGTTCGGTCTCACCCCTTTCTGGTACGTCCTCCGAGCCGCTCAAGTGCTCGCGTCCGTGCTGGTGGCTCACGGGCTTGTCCACTGTCGTCCGTGGCAAAGGGACAGGCTGCCCCTTTACATTTCTGGGTCATCTGGGCCCTTGTGTCACAGCCTTTCTTCATTTCTGCCGCCGCCCCGGGAGACAGTATTGGCACGAAGGACCTTTAGAATGTATTATTCTCCAGGGAGAGTGTGGGTGACGAGGTCACCCACATCCCACGCAGCTGCCGTTCAGTCGGCACCCCCACTCGCTCCTTCTCCGGGCTTTGCTCTATTCCATCATTATCAGATTAACCAGCTCAAAATGGCATTTTTCATCGTGACGTCCTCCCGCTTAAAAACTCCATCGGTCTAAACACCTCAGCTGATAGTAACGGTTAACTGAAAACCTGTCCCTCCAGTCTGATTTCTGTTGGTCGCTGGGTTTCTCACCTCCTCCTCTTGCTTTATTTTTTCTCCCTCAAACCCAGGATAGCTTTGGTTCTCTCCCCGTCCATTCTCTCCGTGCGTCTGATGTTTCTCATGCGGTGCGCCTTCTAAATGGCATTTAGGGAATATGTCACTTCTGACATTTAACTTAAGGACAGGCGTTAACTGTCAACTGGCCCTGGAGGCCGCCATGAGGAAATGAAGCTTACTGAACTGAAATGATGTAATTTCACTCAAACAAATTAACTTCAGTTCAGGTTCTGAGTATACCACGCCCGTGGGGAGTCGGGGATGAAGGTGCTAAGTATAAGATTTGGGGTAGCTTTCTAAAATACGAAAATCAGCTTAGGACCCCGTTCCCACCTTCTTGGCCCTCAGAATGGGATTAGACCCGAATGAACCTTTCCCAGCTGCTAGTCCCCTTATGTGTTGGCTTCTACATTGCATTTTAAACCCCTCGACCACGGGGAAAAAACAATAAAACGTTCACTCCTCCCTACACATAATACCTAGAGTAATGCCGCATTGGGTAGGTGTTGATTTTTCAAAATCATTTTATTTTCTTAGGAATCATGGCAAAGGATTAAAGTCAACTTGACCGACAGCGCCCACGACAGCCTCACCCACCTGGCCAGCAAGTCGATGAGTTCGAGTTTTGACATCCCGTCAGGAAGCAGTCGAGGGATGGCAGCAACGCACGTTCTGAAAAGGTCTATTTTTGGCTTCCTCTCGCCCCTAGAATGTGAAAACCAAGTTCAAGCGCTGCCAAAGGTTATGAAAAGCTTTTTTAAAAGTCGATCGACTCTGTGAACAAAGACTCAAACCCACGTCTTCCTGAGTCCCCTTCTGGTGTTTGGTCTGTATTATCCTTGAATGATTTTAAGAGAACTTAGAAAGAGCTGCATGTTGGACAGAGTTATGTAGCTGAAAAGAAAGATGTTGGTGCCTTGCAACATATAGAGCTGTCCGCCCATTTCTGATTTTTAAAGTTACACTGATGGGCCCGGCGTCCACAGAGATAGATGCCTTCTCTCTTACCACTTTGAGACCATGAATGTTGAAAAGTAATTGATGCCTTCTATACTGTGTTGTAAAATCCGAAGGAAAAATGTAAATTTTGTGATAAATGATTTCCCTATTTGTTTAAACAGGTAGCTGCCTTCTTAACCACATATATTATCAATAACCTTTGTGGAAAACCTTACCTACCGATCAAATCTTTCAAATAACCTAAGTGATAAAACAGGATATTTAAATTCTATGATTTAGTCTTCTGAGAATAAACATAAAATCACCATCGAATCGTAGGACACAAACACAATAATGAAAATGCAAAGCAGCATAGCAGTACTTCCTTCTTGGATCAGTCACTGTGGTCAGAATAGAAATGCAATAAACAGAATCCATCCTCTGTAATCTTAAGAAGATTGTCTCTTCTACATTATAAACTGCAAACTGCTTTAATATATTCAAAGACTATGTAATGCGGTTAAAGATTTGTTGACAGAGTGAGAGTCTGGGGGTGTCTCCTAATCGTTCACGTTTAAAAGGTCCTCCTACTTTGCTCAGCAGATGTTTAAACAGCTGGGATTATTTCCATATCTGTCGGGAAACGGACGACCCCGCTTGGCCTGAGGAGTAAGGAATTCTTGCGGGCTCCCAAGCTGATAAAGCGAGTCTGGCTTAGAGGCGCTAAGTGGCGTGTGATTTCCGTGCATGCCTGCGGTCCTAGCTCTCTGGGCTTACAGGAAGTGTGCGAACCCCCCAAACATAATTTTTATTAACATGTTACATGATAATATAATTATATAATAATGGTGATAAAACAGTAATTACTATTATCTGCTAGCATGAACCAGAAAAGGGATGAGAAATGGAAACGGAATGACATAGACTGCTCAGTGTTCAAGTTCATACCTTGAGCAGGGCCTGGGAAGGTCACCTCCGAGGACTGTTAGTGTGGTGTGGGCCTCAATGCTTTCTCCTAAATGTTTACATGGTTCCCTAATGTTTCTCTTTGTGTATTTTTTTTTTTTTTTAAAGAATGTAGCAATGTGTTATTTTCCACTCAGGGATCTGCCTTAAGACCTCGCATGAAAAATGTTCCTTGTCTTATTTGGGAGTCTTACGATGGCCAAACAGGAAAAAATAGAGAATCATCGTGGAAAAAGTTTAAGGTACTGGTTAAAATACGAATGCACTGTTCATAGGTACATTTAAACTGTGTCCTTTTATGATTCTGAACACATTGTTTTAGTCCTGACCCTATCTTACCGTCTTTCATTAATAAATTTGTCCTCTAAAAGTCTTTCATTTCTTTACTTTTTTTTGTGGCAGAGTTTTTTTGTTTGTTTGTTTGTTTGTTTTTTTAAATGGCTACTTTTATGTTGATATCCGAGGAGAAGCTGAGACAACCCTCGGCCGGGGCGCTTCCACCAGAATTGAAATATATCACACAGTGCGGCGGAAGTTTTCAAAGCATTTCTTATATCTCCTGCACTATAAATTGGAAATCGCTTTAACATGTTCACAGAGTACGTAATAAGGAGGTTGAAGGCTCACTGACGACCTGGCAGCCAGCGAGGTAAGAACTAGCGCTACCGACAGCGTGCTTCATGTCGTCGGCCCTCCTCAGTCCCAATCCTGCTGTCATTTTGGTTGTAAAATCTAAAGCGACGTGATCGTCATATCATTTCAATCAAAAGACTGGCAAGCTGCGAGAGGACATGCGTTGCATAGTCTCATTTTTGTAAAAGATAATGTATATACGTAGAGTTGTGTTGACACAAGGAAAGGTCTGGAAGAAATAGCACTGGGCCAAAGAATGGTCACAGATTTGCAGTGCAGCTCTGAGGAAGAGGCTTTCATTTTGACTTTCGTACTGCTAAGTATGTATATAAAACAATTCTGTATTTCTTAGCTTATCATATTTTGTTTGTTCGTTTTTGTCATGCTTTGTTTTCAACATGCCCCTACTGTAATAAAAATACACACCCACAATATGAACTTACCTATGTAGGTAACCGCCTTCTAACTGTGGTATTTGGAACTGGACATGTTGAGTGATGAAGGAAATTTACCTAATTATAGTTTTGGAAATTTATGCCACAGGTGCCAATTATAATTTAATTCACACTCCAATGACAAAGTCCCAACACAAATTATTAATCCTAATAATTTGCTACTTTTGACACCAATAATTCGCACTCTAACAACAAAGTCCAAACTTTCTTAAAAATGTCAAGTTACGAACTAACCCTAAACCTAATTCTTTTGATTATTAATCCTAATAATTTGCTACCTTTGATTAATTATTAATCCTGATGATTAATCAAAAGTAGCAAATACAGTTTGTGTGAGTTTCTTATGCAGAGCTCCAAATGCCAATCCAGATCTGAGGTTCTGGCGGAAAGTATTTGGTTTCTACATTCGAAGGCACGAATGCTTTCTTATGAATCAGTAGGTCTATGGCACGGTTGTGTAGAGAATACTAAGCAGGTTAAACTCTCGCCGTTCAGGAACTGTCACCAGAAACACGTGCATTTGAGATTCGTAAAGCCAGAATGTCTGTGAACTGGTGATGAGATAAAGCAGGCCGGCTGAGAAAGAGCTTGGAAGAGAAATTCCACTTCCAAAAAAAGTGAGCCGGTACATGAGTCTTGGGTCCCCTTCAGTTTCTAACTTACTGGGGCCAACTGATGCTTGAGATATAACCAAAAAAGATCAATCTCAGGTTTGATCTTATTTCTAGACTTAGTCGACTATCATCAGAGTATGTTTGTTACCATCCTTAACACTTCCTAGAACTGATTCTAAGAAGATGAGAATGAAATACGGTTGTCCCTTGAACGACACAGGTGTCCCCTTTCACACGGACTTTTTTCAATATGTCCAGCACTATAAATATATTTTCCTTTCCTTATGATTTTAACATGTTCTTTTCTCTAGCTTACTTTATTGTGAGAACACAGTATTTAATACCTATAACATATGAAATATGGGTTATATGACTGTTTATCTGTAACGCTTCCAGTTGACAGAAGGCTGTCGTTAGTTGTTAAGTTTTGGGGAGTCAAAAGTTATACATGGATCTTTGCCTGTGTGGGGGTTGGTGTCCTCAACTCCTGAGTTGTTCAAGAGCCAACTGCACAGAATAAATGGGAAGAATCTCTGTTGGTGTCTTCCGGTTAACCGATTGCTCACTGTACTCACGTGATCATGTCCTCAGGTTCCTTGTTCAGCATCTGGACGTTAGTTAGCATCATACACCTTCCCACTTCTTTGTCAAGATGCCGTAAGATGTTGTCCACAGCTTTTCGTACTTGAGAGTAATATAATGACATGCCTGGAAAACGTGTGAGAGTTACACCTTTGACTAAATCTACCAGAGAATGAAAGCTCAGTTTGTATATCTTCTATGATATTTTTTACTTAAGACTTTCTAGTTGTCAATGGCTTCTTGGAGCAGAGTCCAATTCAATCTCTTATGTGCAGGACTCTGGCACAGTGCCCTGCAGAGTGGGTGTGCACCAAATAATCATTTAAATTTAATAAATAGGAATGCTAATACTTTGAAGAGAAATAGTTTCCAGGAGAGTTAAAATAAGCAAAGAAATAGAAAGTTCTGTTTTGGAATTTCCACGTTTCTGGTTTAATATAAGAAAATTCACCACTGTTGGTGATTATATGAATAAAAGATAATTCTCATTTGGGATTAGGATTTTCATAACTTCATATTATTTTCTGAAATATACATGTGGATTTCTTTTTAGTAAAATAAACAAAAGGACTTCTCATTATAAATTTTAAAGTGAAGGGAAATGTATTTCAGCTGTATTATTTTTACTGCTTTCATGTATTAATGTACATACAGCGGAAGACGAATATGTATAGCATGTATATTTCATGCATGCATTTTATATATTTATGTATGTACTGCAAATGAAAAATAAATTGCTTTGCATTTTCAATTTGTACTTTAATAAAATAGTTGGTAATGGTTATTTCTCATGCATTAAATCTTTATGGACTCATTTAAGCATGCAGAGCTAAGAATAAACATTTAAAACAAAATGTTTCCTTATGCTTCTCCTTCAGGGTTTGGAAACCAGGAACTATCTCAGCATAGTTTGTAGTAGGTTTCTAAATTCAGGTGCTCAGTCAGAAACGAACGCAGAAAAATCACCTCTTGGGATTAAGATCGCTAAATTAAAAAGAAAATAATCTCGTGTAGGCCAAATCCACAGTATAATCTGGCATATGTGGTATTTGGCATGGTTAAAACACAGCTTACACTGATTTTACTGAAGAAAAGAAGAAAAAAATGATAAAAGTGAATGAATATACACACACACAGACACAAATATAGTTGCTTTATAAAGAGCCTTATCTAACAAAGGACAGATGTCTTAGAAACTTACTGTAAATTGTAGATAATAGGAGAAGTATGAAACGGCCATGGACAAAAGTCTAACATTTAAATGGCAATGTGTTTACCACAAAGTTCCAAAAAGCTTAAAGGGCAGGAAAACAAATCCCAGTATTGAGTCAAACGGCACGATCACGTTGGAATGTTCCATCAGCTACTTTTACGAAGATTTTTTTCAAAGTGCATCTCACTAAGGGTAAGTATGTCCAGTCATTCTAAAGGTGTAATAAGGTCCAGAGCTAACTCATCTTTGAACCCACCTATCATTTTGGCTTCCTCTTCTGTGAGTGTTTTACTCAAGTATGTTTTCTTCACTCTCAGTGTGTTTCCGGAAGGGAGAACGGCGCCTGTAACGGGCATGGGGGGCTCGCCATCTTTCTGCTGCAAGCTATCCGCGATGACCAAGAACGCCCGCAAGCCGATGTTCATCCTCTGGGAGAGACAGCATGTTCAGGATACAAGCAAAGACCCAACCATTGCAGTGCAGTTAAACCATCAGCTTTTTAGAGAAGCTGAGCATGGCCCGCCCTCTAGATTATACTAATCTAGTAAAAGGCACAGGAGTTTAGGCTGAACCTATGAAAACAAAATTAAGTTTCTGCCACTATCCGTTGCTGCACCACAAGAAAACAGCTGGGAAGAGTTTCAACAATCTTGGAAGGTATGTTTGCGATGGTCGCACTCTTATTTGGGGGATCCTGGGTGCATCCCAAAAGGACAGGCAGTCACCCTCTGGAGCCGCTGCAACTAAGGTAAACTGAGGCAAAGATAAAGCTCTGCATCTCCGGGGAAGAGAGAGATGCCACGTGTGTTGATTCACAAAGACTGAACAAAACAGGCGTTCTGAACGTGAGTCACCAAACAAAAATCGTCTGCTTTTAATTGCAGGTGGCTGACTTTTGATTTACAAAAGCTAGCAGGTTTGAAAATAAATTTTAAAAATGCAATGCCACAGAATCTGTTATGGATAAAAAAAAAATACACAAATTTATAAGAAACGCCGTTCTGGGCCGGAACGTTATCTTCCACAGGCCCAAGTAAAGCATAATACTGGCTCTGGAAGGTGACTCGGTAATGGGCTCCCAGTAGCAATAGTCTCACAAGGCCAGAAGACACCAAAGCATCCGTACTTCCTTAAACAGCCGTGTGTAAAACATTTACATTCACGTTTTCAAAACTCATGAAATAGTACGTTCCGAAAGCGAACTACTACTATTCTATTCTAGGCCTAATCCTGGCAATCCAGACAGAATTTATCTATTCTGAATAAAATGTATTCAGAACTGCTCATCAACTCTCGTCTTTAAAACAGCCATGCAAGGAAGGTATGATTATTCTCATTTTTCAGGTGAGGAAACTGAGGCCACCTAACGAGTGAGTGGGAAGCTATACGTCGAAGCCAGGTTTTGCCCGAATCACCTATTCTGGGGTCCCGGACTCCATTTTTTAACATAAAGTAATATTGGTTTCTATTCATTTTAAACTATTTATTCTAGCTGCAGGAGTAATAATATTCCGACTAGGATTTTGTGGCAGTGTCTCTGGCTCATTTATACCCAATTCGACGTGTACTTTGTGATTTTGTGGTCTTTAATAATACCCTCTCTCCGTTTTCTAGAAAGAACGAGTATTAACTTTAAAAATCTTAACTGGATATTAACATCCATTAGCGCCCTCGTGTATTTTAGTAGTTCTTCCATGGAACGTTTTCTAGGCTTGCGTATTTTTTTGAGTTTCGAGAAACGTGTGTAGTCAGGCAGCCGCCATCACAGTCAAGGAATAAAATATTTCCATCGTCCCCCAGAGACCCCTCGTGCCTCTCTCTTCTCAGTCCCCCGACCCCAGGGTCTGACAAGCACCATCCTACTTCTGCCTGTAGCTCTGCCTTTTCCAGAACGTGACAGAAATGGAATTGAACAGCACATAGCCTTTGCGTCTGGCTTCTTTCACTTCACATGACACTTCTGAGATGTTGCTGAAGGATCAGAGGCTGCTTCCTTTACACTGTCGGCAAGTACCCCACTGCACCGATGGTTCAGTTTGATGAGCCATTCACTGGCGCCTGAACTTGCTCTGATTTCTTAGGGTTAGTGAGTGTGAGTATGGCGGCTGTATGCATTCACGCCAGCCTCCGTGGATGTTTGAATTTCTCTTGGATAAATATCTGGAGGTGGAAGAAATGCTGTCATACGGTAGGTGTCTGTTTAACCTTCTAAAAACTGCCCTGCCGTTTTCTAATGTGGCCGTACATTTTTGCATTCTCACAAAAATAACGTGACATTGCAACTGCTCTGGATCTTTCTCGGCACTTTTCATTGTGGTTCGAACTTCCTTTTTCCCAATGACTGATGTTGTTGACATCTGTTCATGAGCTTGTTGGTCACTTGTGTCTCTTCTTTGCTGAAGAGGCTGTTCATTTTGCCCATTTAAAAAAAAAAATTTTTTTTTTTTAATTGTTGAGTTGGGAGAGTTCTTTATAAATTCTTAATGTAAGTGCTTTATCAGATACGTGTTTTGCAAATACTTTCTCCCGGACTGTGACTCTACACTTTATGAAGAGTGTCTTTTAAACCACAGACATTTTATATTTTGATGGTGCTCATTTTATTTTCTTTTGCAATTTATGTTTTTGGTGTCCCGAGTAATATTTTGCCCACAAAGATTTTTATCTTCTGTTTTCTTCTGGAAGATCTGTAATGTTGGATTTTAATTTTAGGTTTGTGATTCATTCTGAGTTAATTTTTGCCTACGGTGAAAATTATAGGTGAGGGTTGTTACTTTCCAGTGGTTGTGCAATCGTTCAGCTCCGCTAACCGGAGAGGCCATCCGTTATCACTGAAATGACTTGGAACTTTGTCCAGAACCCTTGACCGTACCTGTGTGGGTCTATTCCTGGGGTTCTAGTCTGTTCCGTTGGTCTTTATCGTCATCCTTCCGCCAGCACTGCCATTGGAGTTTTACAGAGAGTTTGAAATCAGGACATGCTAGCCCTCCGATTTTATTCTTTTGCGAAATTGTGTTGGTTATTCTAGTTCGTTATACTTTCCACATAAATTTTAGAAAAAGCGATCATGCTAAGGGATTTTAATTGGGATTATTATTGGGATTATTGGGAACAACTTACCTTTTTAGAATCTTAAGTGCTTCAGTGCGCAATTTAATTGGGATTATTATTGGGATTATTTGGGAACAACTGACCTTTTTAGAATCTTAAGTGCTTCAGCGCGCAAACAGGAGTTCTCTCCATTTAGCTGGGATTTCTGATTCCTCTTAACTTTTAGTTTTCAGTATACAAATCTTGCATATATTTTGTTAGCTTTCCTGCTAAGTCTTTTGTTTTCATTGCTACTGTAAATTGTTCAACTTCTACTTGTTCATTCCTACAATATAGAAATACATTGAGTTTAAACATTTCTCTAATATCTTGGAAACTTTCTAAAATAACTTATTAGTTCTAGTAGTTTTTCTGTATATTCTTTGATATTTTCTGTATAGGCAATCATGTCTCTGAATAAAGTAAGTTTTATGTCTCCTTTTTAAATCCATATGCCTTTTATTTCTTCTTCTTGCTTCTGGCACTGGCTAGGACCCCCAGTTCCATGTTATTAGATCAAGACAAACATGAGAGAAATGGGGGGCCGAGAAATCCTCTCACAGGCGAGTGAATTCTTAAGACGACGAGGGTGAGTATCGGACACCATCTAGGCCTGAACAGACACAAGATGCTTATCTGGAAATCTCCTGTTGGGTGGTGGTGTGATACACGCTCTGCGGTAAGATCACTCTTCAGCTCCCTGGGCCTCGTTCCACCGGCTGCTTCCGAAATGCTATTTAAGACCCAATCTGGATTTGTTTCTTGAGAAATTGTGCCTCATAACATATGTCATCAAGCGTACGCCATCTTCTGAGTGGACTAGTCTCGCCCTGTGTGTGCTGTCGAGCGGGGTCAGGGGTAGGCCTCTGAGCTTCTGGTTACCAACTACTGATAAACCAACTCTTCTACAACCGTATAAGGTCAAGAGAAATAGAAGATACTCGAATATCTCCTATTTTTTGACAGTTTTTTAAAAAACTGTAACTCCAACTGCTCTTCACAGAGAGGTTAAGTAATCCATCCTTGACTGGATGAGAGAAGAACTGAGGGTAGATGTCACAGATGGTGATAATGATGGTGGCAGCTTTCAATGCTCCTTTTAGACAAACAACCCGGTAACTCTGATAGTTGATTGTAAAAGATAGTAGAGCCCTGTCTCCTAAGAAGTGAAAGATATTTGGAGAACATTCCGAGCAAGGGAAGTTTGGGGTCTGGGTCCCAATCCAAAATGGACCAAAATGCCCTGGGTTTGCACGGGCTCTCTGTCTCCCTCACTGGCCCATGGGCCATGGCTGCAGCCATTCCAAAAGCCATGATGTCATTACACGACAGAAACTCTCGTCTGGGGGCTTCTCCAGCTGTCCTCAGACCTGTGGCAACCTGAGCACCAAGAAGAGATCCAGGCTGTGGTGGGAAGAAGGTGGGGTGCCAGGAGACCCGGGCTCCCTTTGCTAACAAGCAGCCACTTATTTCGAGCTTCTGGCCTCTGCGTCTCCTTCCTCACCGACAGAATGAAGGAGCCAGACGACGCCACAGTGATGACAGGAACAATCTTCAAAAAAATTTCTTAGGGTGTGCAATTTTTTTCTTTTGATCTGCGTCCGAGTTTGTAATATCGTGAACGTCACAATTCTGCGAGGTGATGTAGAGAGTACGTCGTCCATCGCGCTGGTGGGAAGGCTGAGGTCCAGGGAGGTCAAGGCCATACCACCGGTAAAAGCAGCAGTGTCTGCGGCAAGTGGGTGACCCAGCTCCGCGGACTTCCGGTCCCGCGCTCTCCCTGCGGCCCCACAGCGAAGGCCGCACAGAGGCGGCTTGCCAGGCGTACTTTTCTCAGCCAACGGTGCTTTCTAAACTTGAACTTGGAAGGTGCTTCCCCCTTGCCCAGGCCCCACTACTCCGCGCTGTGTCTCATGCTGTGTCACTTGCTTCCACGGCCCGCCTGGCCCCGAGTGTGAGGCTGTCTCAGAAACACGCTGGCATATGTCGCTTATTTAACCTCCCTGGATTTTAGGATTTTATTTGTTCCTTTGATTCATCGCTTCCCAATACTCCGCTTGTCAATGTGCGTCAGAATAGTTGGAAGTGAAAGTACTGACTTTTCTAAGACAAAACCACCTATGCTGTAGTGAGGTTATCTTTTTTGGGGGCCAAAATTTACTCAATCATGTGAGATCAGAACATGGTAGCATGTCGACCCTTAGCGTTCTAAGCCTATTCACCCAAAATCCTACTTCTAAAATTCCTCCTCTGTACTGTTTAGTCAAATTACACGGACAGACACAGATAGGAGACTTTGGAAAAGATGTCGTCACCCACCCCTCGAAGTCACAAATGTGTGGCTCTGCCAATGCCCCCCGCTGCTAGAAATACCAGAGAAGGGTCATTCGTACCTCTGGGTTGAGACTGAAAGCTTTGGCTGGCTTTCCCACGCAAAGAAAATCAAAAATGATTTCTTTCATTGCAAAATCTAATCGCTCCTGTAGTGAAAAAGAGAAAACCAAACAAAAAAGTGTGAAAATACAAACTAAACATGAAACGTCCACTTTCGTCGCATGCACCAAACAGGCGGCTGCTAAGGAGAAGAGGGGTCCTGCTCAGTGTCACCGGTCACCATACCCGCCAAACCGCTTTAGCCGCTGGTACTTCCTGAGGGGGTGACCGGCTACCCGAAGGCAGTGGGAAGACTCCGTTACCTGGGCGATGAACTGAATGATTTTCACGAAGATGTTGAGAGGCATATCCCGGGGCACCACGCCGCGGGACCCTTTGGGGAAAAGAGTGGCGATGATGGTGATGAGCCGGCTGAAAGATAAGGGGAGAGAGAGAGAACAAGGAGGATGGGCTGAGCCCAGTTCCTCACGGAAAACGGAAAACAGCAGGTGCGCCATCTTATCTGAGTTATCAGAGTCACAAGAAAACAAACCACTGCATCCTTTCTCCATTAGCATAATTACTCTGTGAAAACTGTTTCTGGAAAACTAAGGGCAGTGGGGAAAATGGCAGCCACTTCCTTTGTTAAGGTGACAAAGGCAGCCCTGGACATGGACCCTGGCCGTCCTGGTCGAGGCTGGAGTTTCTATCACGGCTGCCGGCCCAACGACTCAGGAGAGCCTGAAGATGTCCTGAGTACTGAGATCTTCTAGAAAGTGCCAGCTTCGACCAGCTTCTGGCTGGGTCAGCGTAGGTAAGCAATAAAACGAAACACTCTCTCCAGTGGCTGAGGGACGTGTGGCCACGAAGCCACGCTGGCTCCTTACCTCTGAGTAGCTGTGTTGCTTTCGCATTTAATTCGAATCATGTAAACCCAAAGTAACCTGTACAGAGATTCCAGGGCAACTCGGGCCATCTTGGGGTCTTTATTCTACGACAGAAACCAGCACGTGAGATTGAGAGTAAACAGAGACAGGCGTATGACAATTATTTTCTGGATGCTGGGACACCGAAGGCCCCGGGTGGGTGGCAAGTCACCCATGAGGCACACCCATCGTTGGGGACTCATGGGGTCTTTGCTCCCAGTGTCCATGGGGTAAATCATCTATGACGAGGGACCCAAAGAGCCCTGAGGCTGAAACAGAGGCGTTCTGGGGGAGGCTTGTCATCCTCTCCGTGGCCAAGGTGAACACTTGAGACTGCCTTCCTCCTCCGGCTCCAGGGAACCCGATCGGCCAAGAGAAGAACCGATCTGTCCTATGTCACTGTGTCCTGGTAGACGCTGTTACCGCCTTGCTTCCCTAGCCCTTGCCCCCCACCTCCCGTCTAACCACCCTCCAGCGTTTACTGGGACAGCTGTGTGGCAGGCGCCCTGCTAGAACCAGGCCACCGAGAGGAAAGATCACCTTTTCCGCCAGGTGGTCACCAACTGTGGGGGACGCGGACGGAATATAAACGACTAAGGTGTCAGAAAACCGGCAGGGGCTGGGGCTGGCAGATGGAGAGAGGTAGCCGGTGGCAAACCCAACGAAGGAAGCAGGAAACGGTTTCCGGGGGCGGACGGAAACACAGGCGAACCTCCACCCCTCACCCGTTCACCTAGCAAACACCTGAGCGGCCACATGGGCCAGAGACTGTGTGTGGCACTAGGAACCTGGGACTGTGTGAACAAACGGTAGGGAAGGAGAGCATTTTAGGTGACAGCACATGGACGCCAGGAGAGCTAGTGAAGAGGGGCCCCGTGCCAGGGCCTGGGGCCCAGCGAGCGGCAGTGGTCGGGGAGGCTCCAGTGGAAGGCAGGGGTCACACGAGGGACCCTGTGTGGCATGCAAACCAAGGGGACTGCTTCTCACGACAGGAAGTGCTATGAGCAAGGAGACCACGTAAGAAGGCCTGGCTGGCGGGCGGGATGGCACAGAGGCCAAGACACCAGCAGTGGCTCAGCCGCCGAGGAAGCCACCAGACTGTCCCACTTACGCTGTCCTGCTTCTGTTCCCCTCTATTTAAAAAGCGCCGTTGGGTGGTTGCCCCAGCGCCTGTGGGATCAAGGTGACACTTCCAGACGTGGCGTACCTGGCCTACCTCTTCCGCCCCCACCCCGTCATTCTCCCACAGGCTCCCCGAAGCCCACCAGGCCACGTTCATTCCCTCTCCATGCCAGGAGTGGGGTTCCCTCACGCCCGCCCCTGCCCCTCTGCAGTCCACTCGAATGTCATCTCCTTCGTGCAGTCCCTGTCCCTCCCCAGTGCCCTGAATCCCATCCCATTAAGATCACTTCCTCCTGTAAAGGGGTCAAACCCATGGCGATGGGAGACCAGGCTTTGGGTGGTGAGTACACAATGTGACATACAGGTGATGTACGTGGAACTGTACGCTTGAAACTTATGAACCAGCGTCACCCCAATAAATTCAAAAAGCAGAATTCAAAAATAAAACATACGAAGAGTAAACAAAAAAGTGTGTCCGCCAACTCTGAAGCCCCCATCCCATCACTTGCTCCATTTCGACTATAATCTTGTCTCTCCTGCAGATAACGTGTCCTGACTTTACGATAATCACTTCTCTGCTCTACTTTGTATTTTCACCATCCATAGTTTAGTTTAATCTTTCGAAATTAAAAAACAAACAAACAAAACTCTTCTCTCCCCAGGGTCTCCCACCCTCACATGAACTGCTAGCGGGGCCCTTCAGCTTTCCGTGGGGTCTGGTTCGGATGTCTGAAGGGACACTGTTCACCCCGACATCTCTTGGGTCCCCCCGTTCTGCAGGGGACTGATACGTGTTTGCTAAACTGTCTTTAAAACACTCGACTTTCTCACAGGTCTTTTGCTTTACGTTACGTCTCCCCTTCGCTTATTCGTGTATCTTGTCCTGTTTTAGCTGCCGTATTCTTAGGGTTTTTGTAGAAATCGTAACTGTTTAGAAATTACCTAGGATAAAGTTTATCTTTGAACTATTTTCTGAATAAAGACGTCTCGTGAATAAATTCTAGGGAGATTATAGGAAGTAGATTTTTAGATTTAGGAAAGCTAAGTTTCTTATTCTATGTAGTTTTAAAGTAACTTTTTAGTGTGGTCAATATAACATTCTACATTTCTGTACACACTTCAGTCTGTTTCTGGATTTCTTTCTTCGTTCTGTTCGTCTGTCTGTTCACGCACGAATACCACACCATTTTAATTTTTGAGGCCTTAGAATGCATTTTACTATCTGGTAGGGCCTACCTTCCACTGGCCCCTGCTCTTTTTCTTCTTAGGGTTTTTCCAGATATTTCTGCATGTTTATTGTTCCAGATAAACTTTATAAGTATTCTAGCTCCAGGAAAAAAAAAAAAGCCCCAACTTTTTAGATGTATACATTTATACATAAAGGATGAATTTTTTTGCCTGTTAGTAAAACAGGTAAGATTATTAGCTTATATTCTATTGAACGTCTTGGTGACATAAGGAAACTTTAAACTACTAAACTATTTCAGGACTTCTAGCTATCCTTCCTCCACTGACTGCACCTCGCAAACGTCCGCGACGTGCTGAGTGGGGTTAAAAGCAGACCGCACGCACGCGTGCCTGGGCTTGCACCCGACCGGCTCTGCAGTGTGCGGGGCGCGGCCAACCTGGGGGAAGGTCCTTCATCTCTCTGGGCCCCCATTTTCCCTGTGAAGAGCCATGAGAACCCCATCTGCCTCCCTGGGGTCTGCAGAGAATGGAGCAAGTCAACACGCACAGGGACCGCGCTCTGCCGCTGCCCCAAAACCGGATTACGAACGAGGCCCCAGGGCCCCGCAGGCAGCGGGTGGTGCGGGCTGACTCCGGCTGCGCATGCCGGGGGTGTGAGTGCTGCCTCCTCTGTGAATCCCTTTGCTGGTGCATATCCGTGTGTCACAGGCGCTTCGTGCAGTGCTCAGGGTTCTGTCACGTGCCTCATCTCACACTGAGTCCCCCTGGGGTAGGGCCACTAGCAGCTAAGCTTCGCCCAGGAGCCTGGAGCAACCTAGAAAGCATCCCAGGGGGGATACGATGCTCTCAGCTTCTAGAACGTTAGTCTATCCCCTTACTTGTGTGTTTCTCGCCAGACTCTGAGCTCCTGGAATTCTGGGTGGTTCGTCTTTGTGTCCTCAGTGACTGCCATACAGCAGGTTACCGGTAAACACCAAATTTTTACAAAGCACATCGTGAGTAGCAGCTGAAAATTTGATGCATAAGCAAGATTTCTTTACACAGAACCCACGTGGCAGGCAACCCCTTCCGTGTAGCCGAAGCTAATCCACGTGACATCACGGAACATCTTACATGCGCATGGCATTCTGATATTTCAAAAGTGCTTCACATACCACGACATCCGCTGAGGGATTCTATCATGGAAAGAGGCCAAATGACTCGCTCGAAGTCATCAGGCTCGTGAATGACAGCCTGGGTAGCAACCGACTTCTGCTCCCCAAGGGCTGTTTTCTCAGAAACTGCAGTGTATACAACACACCGTGCTTAGGACGTCAGGTGCTGCTCTCAGTTCGGATCAATACTTTAACTGATTTTAATGCTCACGACAACCTGGGAAGCAGATCCTGTGATGCTCTCGAGCCATGAGGCACGGAAGGGCTGACACGTGGCAGAGCCAGAATGTGAACCTGGGCGACCAGGGTGTTCAAAGCGTCAATTTTTTTCCACTTCAGTTTAGTATTATGTGGCGGCTGCTCAGAGGTGCTACCGGCAACATCCCGGATTGCTCTCTGCTTGAAAGCAGGACTTCTCCCTCATTGCCTTTGTGTTCCCATAGCAGCTAACATAATAGGGGCTGGATGTATATTTCCAAGATGCAGATGTTTTTAGCACATGACTCAAACCACTGGTTTCTGCGTCAAAGAACTCTACTTCGAGATCGAAAGTGTGTTCTCTCATTGGAAACTGCTTTTCCATTAACTATTTAACCGATAGATTAATTATGGATCTGAAGTTGCATTGATAAAACTATCCAACAAACTGGTAGATTTCGGGGTGAACCTTTCCTGGACCCCTGCACTTCACCCTGGTCATGTGACACGCCAGCCTGCCCGACACCATACCCGTCTGCTCTAAATGTTGCTTTTGACTTAGTTACAGCAACTCACTGCAAACAGTGACAAGCAGAGAGGACTGAATCCACCGATAACTTAACTGGTGACAGGTTCACCGGACAGACCAGAGTTTAAGGTCCGTGAGTGGACGCCAAGTCACCTGTGCGTTTCTGGAGATTCTCGTGCACGCTAAGGTAAACATCTATCGCCACAGATTGACAAACAATTTTAGTCACCTTTCGATCCTGTCATACTCAGATACCTTCTGGTTTTCTCTTCTATTTCAATGAAAGCCACTCAGGTAAACGAATTTCTCCCTGCTGTATTCCCTTGCACGTCACAGTCAAGACCTTGATTCTTCGTGGCATTTCCGTTTGATACTTGAATCAATTTGCTTTCCTCGTATTTTACTCTTTTTCATGACTATATTATCCATATAACATACATGCTACAGTTTTGAATACCCTCTATAATTACTGTACCGGCAATTTACGGAGATCACGTCCCTATTCAATGGCTGAATAAATAAGGAATTCATGAAAAGTAATACGCCTGTCATCTGATCGTTAATTTTTAGACTCAGTTTATAGGCGCTACGAGAATCTGTGTATTCCACTCTGAAATGTGCCTCTGACAGATCTGAAACGGGTGATAAGAGATGTTCTCATTTTTAGAAATAAGGTTAATAGCAAAGCAGAATAACTACTTCTTGAAAATTAATATTTAAAATAGCTAATACTGTCCCGCTCGTTTAAATTTGGTATTTCTGAAGAGAACAGTAGCTGTTTTCAAATAAATGGCGCCACACATTTTAATGCATTTGGGCAGACTGGGATCCTTAATCTATTTCTCAGTGGCTCCACTTATGAAATAAAGATATTAATACACTTACTATTATATGAAAAGCTAAAACAAGCCCTCCTTGAACTTCACTCTGCCCATTACACACAAATCTGTATTAGGTGCCGAAGACAAGTTTCAGCAAATCATTTCTGACAAGCGCACTTTTTTTGAGATCCCTAGGAGAAATTAAAAGACCTTCCTCTCGCCCCCCGCCCTGCCTGTGCCCGACTCTAGTACGTCACCCTCCATCATGACATCCTGTTCGATCTTCTTTCTAGCAGTTACCGCTACCCGAAGTGTTTTTTCTCACACCTGTGTTTACTTGTTTACCGTCTGCCTCCCCCACTAAATCACAAGGTCTGAGAGACCAGAGTGTGTTGCTGTCTTACTCACCACTCATCCCCAGCACCTACAACACTGCCTGGGACACGTGCAGAGAATTGTTGACCGAGTGACCGACTGAATAAAGGAATGCGTTCAAGTTCTAGCTCAAGCAGGGACTGAGATGAGAAGAGGAGAACCTTTTTTTAAATTCCGTACTTTGATTTCTAGGACGATGGAGCTAGGCTGACTAATGTTTCAGTTTCACATGAGGAGTGGCTGGCTATCTGGGCAAAACTTCTAGAAAAGCATCAATAGCACCCATGAAAACACAGGGAGAACTCAGTGTGGCCTGTGACATTTATATAACGACCCATGACAATGCATGTGAGCCCCTACCTGGTTCATAACCGAGCTCGAAGGACTGAGAACTATTCTTGTTATCAGTTGTCGAGTAAATATGTTTCTTAACTTTTGGGGTTTCTTTCTGGCTGCCAAGTTCAATGTCTTGGGTTCAAAGCCCAGGCTCATTACTTAAGCATGCGTGGGGCAGGGGGGACCCCGGGAGGGAGGGTGATGGAGGGAGAAAGGGGAAGGCTAATGGGGGAAGATGGGTTTGCTGGTCCTTTATGACATGACACTTCTGAAGCCATGTTAGTTTTTCCTCAGCTCTCCCCGCCCCCCATCCTGCCCCCACACACTGAGGACTCATGAGGTGTTGGAAGGTTTTCTGTGTATTTATGACATTTTCAAATGGTCCCATTTAATCCATACTGGGTTTACTTCTAAACATATGTGATATAATTTCCTTTTGATTGTAACTCGTCAAGGATATTTTTATGTCTTTTAGCCTCCATGGGGTGAATTTCCAACAATTTTTTACCCATAAAGCAAAATATCACAGCCTTTACTTGGCCTAATAACTACCTTTCCCGCCTCACGGGGTCCAGACCTCTAGGAACGGCACAGGGCACTCCCTACTCCCAGCTCTTCACCTGCCACGTCTGTGCCACGTGTTTTGCAACCTCATTACATAACATCCCCCAAAGAAAGGCCAAGCTCCTAGAGGACGGGAACTCTATATCTAGTTGCTTTTATAGTTGACTTCCAGAACCTTCCCCAGCACCTCATTCCATGACCACTTTGTAAAACACTTGATGAACTGAGCTGAATTCTGGAATGCGGTTCGGCCTCTACCCTACTGACTCTTTGTGATCTACTGCCCTTCCCTTTCATGAAATCCCAAAGCTTGAAGTGTTTGTATGGAGAAACATCTTTCTGTAGGGCCACTGACAACCCTGTCATTAAGTCTTTTGGGCGGCCTTTGACCAGAGTTCCAAACAATGTTCTAACTTTGAAGCAATTAAGTTCCAAAGTAAGATTATGCTGCTGTATTTCAATCCCAACTTTAAACAATAAAAATTTTGGTCTTTTTGGCCACAACAGTAAACTGTCATACAAAATATAATTTGAACTAAAATTCATCACAAGCACATTTGGCATAATAGATACCGAAAAATGCACTGTGAACATATCATAATTTCTCTTCTTTGTTTTGAACAAAATGACCACTTTCTATCTGGGTAAAATGTAAAATTAAAAAAAAATAATAACAATAAAGCATGTTTAGCTGGAACCAATTACTGGATAACTTAAAAGTGGACCAAATCACACACGAGAAAGATACTGGGCCATGTGTTAGAGCTCTATGACAGATGGATAAATCCCTAAAAAAATACCTCAAAGTGGCCATTATGTCACAGTTGATCACCCTGAAAAAGTTTTGTTTTTCAGAATACTTAAAAGCTTAACCCTATATCCACTGCTTTTATAGTTCAGTGCCAATTTGAAGAGAATAAGTGATTCTAATCTTGGATTTCACCATCAGCCTTTAAAGCCAGTATATAGCCGATGCTTAAAACAGCTCTAGTGCAGATTATCATGTAATTATGATAAATGCCAAAGTAATATAATTAATCTTAACTACTTCACCAAATTAAAATATCTTAGAACGAAAAAGAAAAGGCGACACATATAAGCACACACAGGATTGTATGAGCCAGTACATTTCTCAAAAGTTCTAAAGGAGTGAATATCAGCTTCCTAAAAGAAATCCGACATCTTTGCACACAGCTGGGGACGACTATGGAACCCATGTGCTAGGCGCACCAACATTGGGATGACTTTCATTTAGTTGTCTCTTGCCAATAGGTCACACTACAAGCCCCAAAGTACTCATCACTCTCAAGGCACAAAGCCAGTTTCAGAGGGAATCGTTACGGCTGCTGTCACTGCAGGTTCCTGCATCTCGGGAACCGTGACTTTGCCCCCACATTCCCCAGCCGCCTGTGCCACCTCCCCAAGGAGACTCGCTCAGTGAAGGCTCAGCACTGACCTGCAGACGCGTGGCCGGAATACAGCGCCTTAAAACGATCATGAAGAGTAGTGGCGGGAAATAAGTGTGTTCTGTTACTAAGTCAACCCGCCCACAGAATGGAAACCCCCCTCACCCCAGGAATGTTCCTAGAATTGGGGGAAGGGCGGGGTAGAGGAGCTTCTGAAATCAATTCACGTGCTTCTACCAATGAAGTATGACTTCCCTTTTTTAAAATCATTTAGATTTTTTTATAGTTTTTTTTTTATTGCGACAATAGTTGAATACAGAAGAGCATTTAATTTTACTTTCAAAGTGACCTTATTAGAAAAGATTACCCCCAGTTTATTGTGATTTCTCTTATCACTACTCACCTTTTAGAACTGGCTGTAATTTATAAGAACAACTCTAATTAATGTGTTTTTCATTATTTCAACAGTACAGGACAATTGTCCCACAAACGCTCACAGAAGCACAGATATCCGATTAAGAACTATATATGTTTTTATCTAAGAGTTTTTTGTTTAAGAAAAGCCAGCAAATACTAACCTTCAGGTTGGATAAGCAGTTGTTGAGGAAAATGTGCCACCTGCTTAGAAACAGCTGCTTCTGACTGACACAGAGTAGACAGGTCACCAGAGGGTACAAGGCCTGAGGAGAAAGGAGATGAGGTCACAGGAGGGTTTATATTCTGACACACCAGGTGACACGCGTTCTCGGGGGCCACAGCCAACCACCTCCCTCTGTGGCCTGTATAGACCAGAATAAAGGGGATCTCAGAACACGATTAGGCCCAACGGGCGCCATACAGAGGTGGACATTTCACCAACGCTTTCTGATGACGGTGGAGATGGAATAATCTAGAGATCTGTATAGTGTACAAGTGTGTGATAAGCGAAAATCACTGATTTAGCCTCCGGTTATAAATTTTCAAAGCAAACTCATTTTCCTCGCTCCCTCTCAGTCCTCAGAAGGAAAGCAGGAAGGCTCGCTCATTCTGAAAATGTTCCTGGCTTTTTCGCTCATAAACATCGACTAGCGTGTCCCCGACTTAGAGGTAGATGTACGTGTTTGCTTTTGCATGTAATCTTCCTGTAATTAAGGAAGATTCCTAAAAGAAATGTTATTGCTTTGGTAAACTCCACCAAGACAAATCTAACCACAGAAGGAATTTGCTTATGACGGAATAAACAGAGGTGCTACTATGCTCTTCCTGCCTAATGGGGCCAAATTTCCTGCAGCAACTGGAGAAGACAGAAAAGCTGATGGGTGGCCGGCCACCCAAAAACATATATGCAGAACCCGTCATCACTTAGCTGAACCAGACAGCGTACGCCTTTATGGCACTCAAAATTACGGCTAGTGAAGATTTAAACCGAGCGTTAACTCGAATTAGCAAAAAACAATTGCCCCAATGGTATTCGGTGCTTAACGACTCATTAACTTGGATCTGATTTTTAGTAACTTATTTTTAAACTGATTTTGAACTATTGCTGCCACCGAGTGCAGCTCTAATGCTAGCTAGTAACCTAAAAACAAAACCGGACAAAAACAACACACAGCCAAGCAATTCGTCATGATGACCACCTAATGCAGACAAATGAGCGGCTTCATCCCCAGGGCCGGCCAAGCAGCGGATCTGCTGGGACAGTGGTGACTATGCCCGTACTTGGCAGGCCAGCATAGACCATGCCGACGAGCAGCGACCCAGGCGGGCAGCTTCTGCCACACTGTTGCAATGACAGCTGGTAGACCCCTTGTTGGTCCACGAGCCAGAGCTATATTGACCACTGAGGGCAAAAGGCTGTAGTAATTTCAAATAATTTTCTATGCTGCTCTTCAGCGCAAAAGCTCCCCTCAAAATCGTTTTCTCAGTCATGACAGAGTCATGCCCCCAGGGAACTGCCTGTGTCCCAGCCACCACCCCCCTCCCCCGCCCTGCCTGGTCCATTTTAGTTCTGAATATCGGGATAGGGTTAGCCTGGGAAGACTCTGGAAATGAGAAGAGAACCTGTGATTATAAACTTCAGCTTCAGATTGGAGGGAAAATATCTCAGAAACTAAAGCAGAAATCAAGTTAAGCCAACCCTGGAAGTGAACGACAGAACCCTTAGGACCAGAAGCATCAGTCGAGGCGACATGGCCTCAACCCCTCGCGTCACCGTGAGTCAACCGTGACCGACGTGAAGGGCGAGCTCCGCATTTTGAAACGCTGCCTGTACCTGGGCGAGCTGCGGGTGAGGCCCCCGTCAGTGCCCTCAAACGGATCCCGCCAAAGCAGAGAGTTTTTGTCTCTGCGGTTTTGTCACTGTTACTAACCAAGGAATGCTTCTTCCGAGAAGAGAGTTCCAGCGTGGTGTCATAGAGACTTTCAACAAAGTTTCTAAGGCAGGGGACATTGACTTCGTTTTTCACCGCCTGAAACACAGATGCATGTTAACGTTACATTAATTCCCTTCTCTAAACGAATGTGAAAAATTCTTAAAAATGAAAACGTAACGACTCACGGCAGCTACTGGGACAAGAATTTCAACGAAAAGCCCGGCCAAAGCATGCTTGATGTCTTTGTCCTTGACCTCGAGGAAGTAGTGTGCACATTCCTGGCAAGCAGAAAAAGAGTGAGATGCGCACATAAAACTTTAGGGTTTGCACGAATTTAAGGAAATAGCTGTGAATTCCATCATACACACTGACGTCGCATATTCCATAACCTATTAACGAAATCACAGACTCGGTTTTCGTATTTAAGTTCGCCGAGGCCAGAATGACATTCGCCGAGGCTGGTTTTCTTCTTGTCCAGTTCCGACTCCGATGTCAAACCACTGCACCGAACAGACATGGCACCTACATAACCAGCAAGCAGAGAGTCACCTGCTGACACCCGTTGATTTGCTCAGCATTCATTTCCAACAAATTTCTGTTGACCGCCTACTGTGTGTGAGGCCCTGGGCCCTTGATTAACCCACAAACGCAGACGCCCAGAGAAGGTAAATGTAGGAAGAGAGGCAGGAGACATCATACTTATTTTAGGCCCTGACGGCCCCGGATGCAGAGCTCTTTATTCATCAGCCCAGGGTTTTTATGATTCAGTTTTACGAGCAAGTCTGGAAGGCTCCCTGCCCCGCCTCAGATAAGGAAACGTTTGCGATAGTTCCTCAAGCAAGGATGTCTTCGCCTGTGGACTGTCGTCTGTGGGAGTATTTCCATTGCCCAGGGAATCACACAGGGGCCTGTCCGGAACTCTGCCAGCCCCGCTCAGTAACGTACTGTGATCTTCACCAGCTGTTGTTTTCATGTAGAGTCCAGGGCTGGGATGACACGTCACCATCTACATTAGCTACTACCATTTATTTCCAGTCGATGCTGGGACCCTCGCCAACAACAGCTACTAAAGTCCCCAGTCTGTCAATATCTCACCGAGACTCTAGCCCAAGACAGGCACTGCCCGTGCAGAAAGGTGTGGTGACAGAATGCAGCTATGGTCTCCAGAATCGTGGTCCCCCCCACCCCTATCACGTGGCGTGTGTGAGAAACACGCTCTCACAGCGCCCTTCAAGCAGGGAGATACATGAATTATCAGTAATAAAAATAATAATGGTCAACAGCCCCTGAGTGCTCGCCATGCACCAAGAATCCTCAGAACCGCTGTCTACGGTTGCTGTCATTATCACCACTTTGCAGATAAGGTAAGTGAGGCTGGGAGGGGTTAAGTCTGACCTGCCCGAGGTCACAGAGCTGGAGCTTGATTTCAAACCCGGGACATTTGACACGCAGCCTGTATGTATTTCTTTGCAGATTTTCTGAGATACAGTTCACGTACCCTGCAACCCGCCCGTTTCAAGTGTACGATTCAAAGGCTTTTCACATCTACACCACGGCACAGCTATCGATCACCATCACCGAATCCAGGACCTTTTCATTATCCTGCAAAGAATCTTTGCACCTCTGAGCAGCCATTCCCAACCTCTCCACCCATACCCCCTTCCTTCGGCCCCACACGCCTGCTTCGTCTCTATGGATTTGCCTATTCTGGACAAGTCATTTAAAAGGAGTCATATAACATGTGGCCTTTTGTGACTGGCTTCTTTCACTTAGCGCGATATTTTCAAGTTTATCCATATTGTAGCATGTGTCAGTACTTCATTCCTTTTCATGGCTAAGTAATATTCCATCGTATGGATATATCGCGTTTTGTTTATTATTCATCAGCTGGACACTTCGGTTTTATCTACGTTTTTGCTATTATGAACAATGCTGCTATGAACACTGGCATTCAACTTTTTGTGTGGATATATATTTTCATTTCTCTATGATATATACCTAGAAGTGGCATTGCTGGATCTGCCACTTGGAACTGCCGAAATATTTTCCAAAGCTTTTGTGGCTTTTTACTTTCCCACCTGCACTGTATGAAGGTTCCATTTTCTGCACATCATCACTAGCACGTGCTGTTATCCTTGCCTCTTGCCGTCCTGGTGGGTATGAACCTGTATTCATAACCCTAGCTCTATGCTCTATATTGATTAAGATGCTCATTAAATCTGATTTGCAGAATATGGAAAAAAAAAAAAAAACCTTCATGTACCAACGTTTTGTAAACTCTAATAAAGCTGCACATTCTGTGAAATCCTCATTAATAACAATTCTTCTGCTGGCATATAATGATAAATGCCGTGGAACTGACACCTAAGCCTGTATGGTTTGGTAGATATTTTAAAAATAGACTCTTATAGTATAAATACAAAAGATTTCTTCATTTTTTAAAGTTCTGATGACCATGAATGTTAACATAGCCAATTCAATGCTATCAACCCTAAAAAGTAAACGAATCAGCTATAGTTTATTCACAGAATATGTAGCCAATGGGTAAAAAAAGAGGAAAAAGGTTAACCAGACATTCCACTGGACACCCTGTCCCAAAGATGATATTAAGCTCTAAAATGAAATTCTGTGCCCGCGACTCTATCATTTGGTTACAAAGCCTGTTACGAAATGTTGAGGGAAAAGTATGACTTTTCTACCTGAGCGAGTAGGCTTTCACACCCCTGGTCGGCCACCCCCAGGAAGGCGCTGTCCCAGCTGGCAGCTCTTTGATGACATTACCTGCATGAACTGAAGAGAGGCCTCGAAGTCCTCCACCGGGTACATCTTAATTCGAAAGAACTTCATCCCCATTATCAAGCTGATGATGCTCTGAACGACATACGGGCTCTGCTCCTTGTGCCGTAATTCTTTGAGCTCTGCCATAAATTTCTTCTTCACAGCAGGGAATCTAAGAAGAGAACACGAGTCATTTATCTGTTAAGTAACAGACTATAATGGAGACCTCCAGCATCTTGGGGTGACAGGGATGGGGGGTCCTTAGAATCAGTCAGAGTCAAGTGGCTATCACTGTGTAAGGGTTCGACACTGGGGATTTTGGAAGAGTCCAATCTTCTCTCTTCTCTTATTCTGTAAGATGCTCAACGTCTCTTTCAGGCTAGAGAGACGACCCGGGGTTATTTAGGTCCTCTCAAAATGGCCTAGCTCTCAAATCAAGCTCCGTTTCCTTGGATTTAGCAATTCCCAGCACATTTACGGACCCCGAGGGCATGAGGCATCCGGTTATGAGCGTATAAGCAATAACGTGCTAGGCCGGCCAGTCCTGACGGCGACAGGAAAGAACTTAGGCCCAGAGATGTCCCTGCATCCGCTTCCAGAGCTCTATGGTGTGGTTTGCTTTATAGTTTTAGGTTCATGATTATTGTGAAAAGATACTTCTAGGTCGAAGGGAAATCTAGTAATGGGGACATTGAAATCAGAGCTAAAAGGTGGACAAGCTCCCCATGTATGGGGGTTCACAGCTGAAAAGACACAGTCCCAAAAGCGCTTAAAGCATTTGTATTGTGTGAAAGTAAAACAATATTAATAATTAATATTGATGACAACAACATCATCATATAGGATTAAACAAAGAATAGACCTTAAGAGGATGCAAAGTACTGGCACATCTGTAAAGTACCTGAGGGTGATGAAATATACACATAAAAGTTACCCAAACTATCAAACTATTTCCGAGAGGGCCGGTTTGACTGTTAAAAAAAAAGAAAAAAGAAAAAACAAGGAAAGCGTTCTAAGACTCACTGACTCGCTGTATTTTGTTTCCTGAGACTACCAGCCTGTGTTTCCACACAAGTAAAAAGTATCAATTAGGAACAAGACACGATTAGAGAGGGTAATTGTGATAATAAAAGTTAAATTTCAAATTCTAATGTCATCATTCTCTTCTACTTTTTCAAGAAAATTGATGATGATGGTAGCAGCAAGCAGACACATAGCCCTTACGATAAGCCAGGCAAGGTTCAGTGGGCCTCATGTTCAGTGATTCATTCGATGCCCACGACTCTAGTAGGGCACTATGATTATACCCATTTTACAGAAGAGGAACTCGAGGCAGAGAGTTTGCAATGCAATGAAGTCACAAAGCTGGTAAATGGCGGAGCCAGAATTATAAGCAAAGTGTCTGGCTCTAGAATCCCTAACTCTGAATCCCTGCAACGTTATGTCCAGACCAGCGGTCCTCAAAGTGCGGTCCCCAGGTCAGCGTCACCTGGGAACTTATGAGTAACACACACTCCCTGGCCCACCCTACACCCCCTGAATAAGCAGCACTGGGGTGAGTCCAGCAGTCTTGCTGAACAAGCCCTGCAGGTGACTCCGATGTGCTAAAGCTGATAAGTAGGGAAAACAATCAGACACCTTTGTAAGATGCTGTTCATCTGATGCACGTTACTCTCTTTTACATTTTTATTTCAACAACCTGTTGAGTCAGGCACTGAATGCTTCTCCACTTTATAAGTGAAGAAACGGATCTGGAAGATCAAAGTGACAGACTCAAATCCAGGTCTTCTGATGCCAATTCCAGCAATTTCCGTCATACTCCAGTTGCACAGTTTGTGACAGTGTACAGTTTAATTGGGAAGATAAGACTGTAGTATTGACCGTGAGTCACGTGAATAACAACAATAATGATAATGATGTCATCACGAGGTGTGTTAGCATGTGGTACCTGGCACTCTGGCTGCGTCTCTCTGACCTTTCGGGGAGGTTGAACGCCCAAGGCCAGATTACTTCCTCCTACACTATCCAGTGGAGGACACTGGAGAATGAGGGGCTCTTTCCAGCTGGGTAGAGATTTCAGAGGGGGTCTGAGCTGCTGTGGGGCGAGCAGAGGTCTCTGGGCAGAGACGAATGAGGTTTGGGAGCAAGAATGGCGAGGAAAGCAATGAAAGTGAACCTTTCAACCAAGATTATAAAAATGTAATAATTCTGAACCGGAGTTTTAGAAATTCTATTTTAATTCAAGTTATTTCCAAACTCTAAATAAATCATCTACGGTTTTAATTTTGAAATGTGAGTTAAAAAAAAGAAATGGGTCTTATAGGTTAGATTTACATTGTTTTGAAGACCACAGGATACTAAGGGGCATCTGTTTTCCATTCTCATCTATGACTAAAACGGGGAGTCGGGAGAAGGCGGGTTATCTGTATAACTCACTGTTTCAATATTCTCATGAGTTAGTGGCTGAAAGGCTATTTATTTCTCATTTAAAAATAAATATGGCTATCTTTTATTTTAAAAAGTCCCAAATGACATAATCATGTTATTTTAGCATAAAAATAATCCAAAAATCTATTTGTACTTAAGGTCTATTTTTCCACAAAATAATTTTAGGGAAAAATAAATTTCTTTTCAATGACCATGACTTGAGTGTTTATTACTGTCTTTAGTAAATATATTAACTAAATGATTTCTTGGCCTTTGGTTTGCTATCACATTTACATAAAATAAACTTCTGCTTTAAAATGAATAGGACATATAATCTAAGTGAGAGAAGAATATATATATTACAATTATATCATAAAGAGAAAGCAGTTTTGAAATCTATGAATCTTAGGAGTGACCATCACTGTTTAAATGAATATACCAGATTTTAACCAAAAAAAAAACCCCACTTTACCTTAAAAAAAAAAAAGCCTAATTTTAACTTGACTTTGAAAAAATTAATGCTTTGGGCAAATATCACTTAGTGAAAAAGTTCTCTCTGCAGGACAAGAATTAAGCACATTATCACTAGTGAGACCAAAAATCGTGATTCTGCTAAAACTTAAACTCTAAACTAAGCATTATATAACTAAAATCGTAATGAATAAAATGTTTCATATGCATTACCACAGGGGACTAGATATAAAATCTAAAATTAGAATTGTCGCATTTCTCAAGTTTATTTTTAAAAAGAGATCACCAAATGCCTGGTACCAGACAAGCATACATCCTTCCCTCCCCTGAGGACGAAGGAAGGAGCGCCTTTCTAAAGCAGTGATGACGCCATGGTCCTAGTGTACTTAAGGGAAGGAAGCAATGTGCTGATCGCAGCATGACAGCAGTTTAAGGTGGGACCAGCCATCAGTAAGGGTTACCTGTACATTGACTGCGAAGACCGTGTATCATTGCGGCTAACGGCAAGAGCCCACCAGCCAACAGGTTCTCTTGTGACTCCAAAGTCCTGGAGCATTGCCCAAATCGAGGCGTTTCTTACGTTCTACTACTGCAGAACGGGGACAAATACTGACGTAATAAGAACATAAAAAAAGCCACTGTTGGCAAGAAAACGTTGGCTTGGGACATCTGACCGAATACGGAAACTCCTACGGCCTTCGAATGTCCCTTAACTAGGGCCTCGTCTCTCAGTTCTCACAACCCAAAATCCGCACAGCTACGGAAGCCACCACGTCGTTATGCGCAATTCGCAAAAAAACTAATAAAAACACAAAATGTTGTTTTTGGCATGTTGGACTTCCCAAACGATTGGATAACAGAGCTATGCTGGGGTAATTACAAAGAAATATGTTGAGACTTTCAGGGTTGGATACATCAGCCAAAATACATATTAACAACTCATTTTTCTGATCTTTTCTAGGAATGAAGTAGATGCGCGTGAATTAATTTGCCACATTAATTACAGTTTCTCCCTTCAAAATGCCAATGCTTCTATCATTCAATTGCCATGGAAATCTCTCCAAAATGCATTCCGCTTTTTTTTTTTTTTTTTCTTGAGAGCTGATGAACCTAAATGACTGCAGCAGCTATAATAAAAGTCCAACGCAGTCTCGTGCAGACCGGCCCAGATCGCTGACATCCAGCTCTTTTGTATGCTCTGGTGGTTCTTCTTCGTTCTCAATGGCGTCAGTGCGTCTATTTCTCTTCCCCCTCATACTGATGTTTTTGTGTGTTAGAAAAAAATGGGTATTCCAGATTAATAGACAAACTAGGTGAGATTAAATAAGTCACCCCAAGGAGTTTTTTGGGTCTGTTGCTGAGTTCTTGTCTATGTTTTGGTTAGTTGAGATTGCTGAATAAATACTTTATAAATCGGATATTTCCATGCTACTAAATTAGGAAATTCCATCTCTTGAAGGTACAAATCCCCTTCCGGGGCTGCATTTCACAAGGATCGGGGTGATGCCGTTGCTCCGCGTGGGCCTTCTGCCGGGTCCCACGAGGTCCCTGGCTCGTTGTGCCCGGCTAGGATCAGGGTCTCGCCCAATCTGCCTCAGGGTGGATGTGGAATAAGATGAAGATGGGGCGTGCCATCACTTCTGGAAGAAGTATGTTGTTGCTAACGGTCTGACACCACTTTGTTCTCACCCACTAAGTAGTGTTATGAGGCCAGATAAATTTAGCAATGAGAATTTTCCCCTGACTTGTTTCCATGAGAGAGGATGGGACATTTTTAGCTCAGCTGAATTAAGTAAGGTCTATAGTAAAGGGACATTTTAGAATGGAATTTTCCCACTCATGGATGATAGATCACAACCGCCCACTCATGGAATACGGAAAAAACTTTTAAAACTGATAAACTTCTTTGGAATATTTGGGCAGAGAGGACAGAAAACTGGTCCAGCTCCTTCTCTGATGCAACTGTGTGAAACTCACGGACCCTTGGTAGGAGCCGGGTCAACTGTCAAGTGGAAAAAAAAAAATGGAGAAAAAAAAATTGGAAGAGACTTGTATTTGCCTTGTGGGCCTTTTGGTCAGTTTTGGAGACAGGGCACGCACAGCATAAGAACCCCCATAAACTCACGCATGCCCCCTTCCCGGTAGGGGGGCCAGGGTGGGGCAGAGAGAGGCGACCCTGTTTGTCCTGATGGTGACAAGCTCCAATGGCTACTCACTTGGCTTGTGCCAGCACTCCGATGACTTCTGCATACAGGTCTGCCACAGTGTGCATGTGGCCGGTGTTGGGGCCGAGGTACCTAAGTGAGATACGATGAGACGAGTTAAGGACCCCTGGTCACCAGAAAAGAGCAAACGATGTTGTTTTAAGCACGTGACCTTTTCAAAATTCGAAGGTGAGAAATTACTTTACCCTTCTTTGTATTTAAAGTGCTTGAAAGCCAAGTTAATAACATCGTGTATTAAACTGTCTATTACAGGATGAAGTGGTATCTGGAAAAAAAAAAAAAAAGACGGCTCTTAACTTGGAAGGGAATATTAAAGATCAAATCAGTAAGAGTTTTCTCGACAACTATATATGGACTTTTGCAATCAATAAATTCACGTGACCCAGTACTTGAAATTCATAAACAATTTAATAATCTTAGATTTAAAAATACTTTAGTTTTCAGATACGTAAATCTTATCTAAAAGTAACGTTAAATGAGTGACCTACCTGTTTCAACACTTCTATTAATACTAAAGAAAAAATAAAATCAATGGCGAGGTCCCGTCTTTCCATTAAATAATCCCGCTGCTGTTCATCACTGTAAAATTGAAAATATTCACATTAGTTGATGCTGAAGACATTCTCAGAGAGATATAACTCACCAAAATTCTAGGATTTGTCTCCAACGGACTGTGAACCGATTTTGGTGGCACCAGCTTGCCGAGGTGACCTGTGCACGCTGATGCTATTTCTCTTTTCGGTGTGGTCGGGCAGACAAACTCCAGGGCAGAATCCTTGACCTCCAATCTTACATTTGCAACATGTCAGCTTGAGCAGCTATTTGTGAGTCTATAACCTCCTCTCGGGGACTTTTCTAAGGGATGTTTCAACCCAGGAATTCTCTCATCTGTCAAATGGATGCAGACGCGAGACAGGGCGACCCCTCCAGAGGTATGCGTTGAGAGGACCTTGTAAAAGGAGTCAAGAGACAAGGAAAGTGTGATCACCAAGTGGAGCGGAGCGACAGGGGCTGAAGAAAGGGTCAGAGCTGCTTTTGTTCCCGTCCCCATCCTCTTGACCTTTTGCCCTTGAGATCTCTAAAAGGAGGAAAGACGGGAAGGGGCGGTAAATGAAAGATTGAAAAACGGATGGAAGGAGAGGTGCACGAGGCAAAGTGGAATCATCTGAATGCCTGCGAAAGTCAGGGAGCAGGATTAGCACCGTCAGAGGACAGAAAGCCCTCCCACTTATCTAATGCACTGACTGAGGGCTAATTTGGAGTCGAACAAAGACAGACAGATGAAGTGACGGCTGAGTTCCCCGGCACAGAAGCGGGAAGAGAGGCTGGCAGCACAGTGTGGAGAGTCCAGGGTTAGAACTGCGCCTCTTGTGCTGGCAGCGATGCCTCCGCCTACGAAATGGGGATGATCACAGCGATCGCATAAAGGTTTGCTCAAGTACTAAATAAAACATGTGTTAAGTTTAGTATAGTCTCCCAGACACATATACGAGTACTTGTATATTAGGTAAAACCGACGAGAAAGGATGGGAGGATTTGGACTTGTCAGGCAGATACTGTCGAAATAAGAGTATTTTAAACATGGAACGTTTTCCTCTTCAGTCCAGAGGGAATGAGCAGAAAGGAAGGCGACAGTTAAGGTGTAAAAAGAACTTCTTGAGGAACTGTCACCTTCATCAAGGCAAGCGAAGGCTGGCAGTGGACAGGACAGGCTCGCAGGCGACCTGCAGCTTTGACTTTCAAGGGGGAAACGTTGACAGGGTCGGGACCCACTCATTCAGGATCGTTATGAAGAGTTCTGCCAGGAGGAAGGACAGTGAACCAAACCACCTATCTGACGTCCTGTAAGACCCACCAGAACGAGAGCACGCTCCTGCCAGAGGTGAAGGAGAGACACAGTGGAGGACAGAAACGGGAAGCCTGGAGACCAAGCGGAAGGGGTCCCTCAAAGACAAGTAGCAGCAGAGAGAAAATTCTCACGCTGGCTGGCTCGAAGTTTCTTCAAAGGCGGCCAGAGGACCTTGATAAAGTAGTTCTTGGTAGGAAAAAAAACAAATTAAGCCCCAGAGTCTAATTTATGTAATAAGCCAATAGATGCTTTCAAATAAAAGCCAGACATATATACTTTTCCAATAATGAGTTTGATTTTGTTGCTGGTTTGAGGTCTAGCTACCAGGAGCCAGAGACATTTGACAAATTTATTTGGCACTTGAAATGTTGATATTATACTAATCTTAGAAATCATAACCCAAATACACATCCGTCACATTGGACAGTTTTCAGCTGCTCATGCTTCACCAAAGTTCCTCTTTCTTCTAGTAACAGAAGCTCACATTATTTGCTACATCATGCTCTAGAGACCCTCATTCTTTCGGCTTCCTCCCAAACATATATTCTCTCTCTCTCTTTCATTTTAAACTTTCAAATGCAAACTAAAATGCTACTGAGTTGAATTTCACTGTCCTGATTCTATATTTGAATCTAGCAATTACTTTGATCTCCTGAAAATAATCAGTAAGATTTTAAAAAGAAACTCTTATTTTCAATCCATAAAGCAATCAATTCATGAAAAATCTAGTTTTAGTAACTAAATCCTGACCAAACAGAGGAACAAAACTAAAACTCACTTGATTCAACTCACTAAAACCGCCCCACCCCCAGGAAAGTTTTAATATCTGTTCATAAGCTAACATATGAGAGAAATTGTAAAATGATCCAATTTATTAGTCAGTCTGAACCACTTTCAGACACAGAATCGAAATTTTACCTTTAAAATTTGCCTTTTTAAAGAAGTTTTTATGAGAGACTGCTAATTGGTATGGGTTTCTTTTTTTTTTGAACGTGTTTTTATTATTTTTCTGGTATCTCAATTCTTTTTTTAATTTTAATTTTTGAATCAGAGTTGACATCCAATATTATTTTATACTCGTTTCAGATGTAAGGATTGGGTTGCTTTTTGGAGCGATGAAAATAGCATTGATGGTTGCACCATTTTGTGAATACATGAGAAACACAGAAATACACGCTTTAAAAGGGTAAATTTTACTATCTGTGAATTATATCTAAATGAAAAAATTCCTTCTACTAAAAAATATTCAACATGAAAAAGTTATTAATTTTCCCCCAAACAAAATGATAAATGATTGAATCTTGCATGAACACAAACTTATTATAAAATGCAATTACAAGTTCAGATGAAATATAATTTGGTAAAATTACAGGTCTTCAATTTCAAGAAAAGTCTATATATTTTAAAAAACCATTAGGAATGTCAAGAAAAATGAGAGAGATAAGTCACAAGAAGTAGCTAATATCCGATTTTCTGAGCAATTAATTTTAGTTTACTGTCTTTAAAAGCATTAAGAAGGCATAATTAATTTACGTGGAGAAATCTAACCGCTTTTAAAATAATTTTAGTCTACCACCTTTGAAAGTATAAAAAAGCATGATCGATTCATGTGGAGAAATCTGCTTTTAAGAGTCTTTTTATTAAAAAAAAAAAGGAAGAAAAAGGTAAACGTATTAAACGTTCTTATCACCTGGCTGTAGTGGGTCGCTTTTAGACATGTGACATGTAATTGCATAATGTGTGGGGGACACATGTTCACTGTGAGGCCGTAGGTTTTGTGGTTGCCAAAGCGCTCTCACGCAGCAGCACACCCCACTTTCAAATCCACCAGAGAAGGGGATCACACAACAAATAAACAAAAGTCTCCACTACAAAGTAACTTAGAGATGGTATAATGTGACTTCCCGTTCTGCTGACAAAGATGCTGAGGTGGTGAGCTGCCCAAAGTCGCATGGCTCAGAGTGGCAGCTGCAGGGCCACGGCTGATATCCTGTCCCGCATCTCTCCCCAGACGGTCCACGGGGCCCCTCGGTCACTGACGGGGACTGAAGCGCCCAGACAGTGTCGTGCGGGGCCTACTGCAGCCCTCCTGCTTTTAAGTGTAGACTGGAGGCCAAAGGACAACCCGGAGCCCTCGCACCCCATCCCCACCAATGCCGGAACAAGGCCTTGTAATGCCTTTTCCCTGTGACAGCTGGCAGGACCAGTGCTCCAAATGTGCCACCTGCCAAACAAGGGGCCCCTGGAGTTACTGCCACATACCTGTGTGAAGGGGCAGGGAGACTTGGACGCCTCTCAACTCTCATTTTAATTTTTCTTAAATAAACATTAAAAAAAAAAAAAGGAAGAAAGAAAGAGAAAGAGAGGAAGAGCGAGAAACTATAACTCTCATAATCCTTTCGTGAAAGAAATGTACCTTTTTGATTTATTGCTCGTTCTCGGTCTGTATTCATGTGATTCGTCCTCGATGCCATTTTGCCTTTTATACCAGTCAAACAACGTGCGCAGAATGGAAGGCAGGCAGTACTCGGAGAGGGAGCTCATCGAGCTGATGACCTACACAGAGAAACGGGCCATCAAAAGGCTTGGCAGCGCTGCCGGTTACCGAGAAAAGTTTTATTTCACAAATAACTCCAAGCTATATTCACAACAAAACTTCCTTATTTATCACAGTCCTTCCTTTAATATCTTTTTTAGTACTTTCCCACCAGCCCAGCTCTCTTAATGCTGACAGATTCTTCACTTAATGATTTTGTGGTTCAAGAAAGTTACTTACCTTGACTTCCTGTCATCCTAGAAATCAGATGTTAATCGCAAAAGGGTTAGTTGTGGACTGCAAAGGAGTTATTTTCCCTTGCCATCTAAGAAGTACAACGTCGTGTGCCTCTTAGGTCCTCAAAAATGCTTGTTGTATAAATAAATACATTAATGAATGCAATTACCTTAATTGTTTAGGTGAAATAAGCAAACCCAGCCCCCAAACAAATAACCTAAGTGGTAACATAATGTATGGTTTTCTGCCAATAATCATTCATCCACTAATCTGAGGTAGGCCCCAAATTAGACTCCAGATATGAACCAGTAGCAATGATTTACTCATATTACATTAAAGGCAGAGTTCGCCCCACTTCTTTACACAACAAACGTGCCTTCGACATCTGGAAAGATTTTTGATCTTTTACGAATTACCACCAAAAAAATGAACCTCAAACTGTATCTCAGATTATATGCAAACATGAACTCCAAATGGATCATAGACCTAAGTATAAAACCCAAAACTATAAAACTTCTGAAAGAAAACAGGAGAAAGTCTCTGTGACTTTGGGTTTGGCAAGGATCTCTTAGGTATGACGTCAAAAGCGAAGTCCATGAGAATCTGATATACTGGAAGTCATCAAAATCAAAAGCTACTTTTAGAAAGATATTGTTAAAGTGATGAAAAGATCGGCCACAGACTGGGAGAAAATATTTGCAAAACACGTCCGATAAAGGCCTTGCAACCAGAATGTATAAAACTACAATGAGATAGGCTTAAATTACCCAATTAACACACAGCATAAGCAAATTATAACACCCAGTGCTGACGAGGCAGTAGATAAAATGGACATGTTCATACACGGCTGACAGAAGAAAAAATTGGCAAAACGTATCAGGAAGGTAATTTGGAAATACACAGCAAGAATCTAATAAAAACCATTCTCAATAAGCCCACTCTTTGGAATGTATCTCAAGTGCATAATTGGAGATGAGTAAGAATGTTCAGGCGGCATTACTTATTAGAGCCAAAAAAAAAAAAAAAAGAGAGAGACAACTTAAACATCTAAATGTCTGACTGTTTATAAATGCCTTAAGACAATGTGGAATTTGATGTAGATACCCTATGAAACCATTAAAAAATCACATTTCAAAAATATTGATTGACGTGAAAGTGTTCGTGATATATTAAGTGAAAAAAAGAAAGAAAAATCATTTAATTGGTATGATCCAAATATGGTACAGACACTATACAAGTACACAGATACAGAAAAATAGGAGGAGGAGGAAATATGCCAACACGTCAAGGGTACACACTGAAACCACGAGCTCTCAGGAGACACATGTCACTACAGGAAGAGGGTAGGTGTGAACTAAAGAAAAATGAAGGCAGATTTTTACCTGGGCATCTTTTAGAAAGGGTAGAAATTTGAGCTGAGATTCAAGAAAGAAATTAAGCAGCGACACAAGGCAAGAACGCTTTCGGCAGTGGAGGTGCAGAATAACTGTTTGTTGATGATGATTCTGACGGTGAATTTCATGAAGGTTCTGAGTGAACTGGAAGGATATTGGGCTGCTGTAGGAACTTCGGTTAACCAGAGCAGACGGAAATAATATTGAAAGGTTTAAGCTGGAACTAAATTGTAGGAAGTATTTGGTGCCAGTTTTAAACATTTCAATTTTCTTCTCTAGAAAATGGGAGAGCCCTGAATATTTTTGATAGGGAAATATGTCCATAAAGATGGCATTTTAGGAGGTCTAATCTAGCAGTACCGTGTAGGCTGGACCACAGGGGTTCACTAATGAAGGTGATTAGGAGACTATGACCCAAACTTGAAACGAGCGAGGTTACTGTGACAGTTCCAGACATGCAGTGACCAGGGCCTGGGCTAGGGAGGTGGCAGAAGAGGTGGGACACCTTAGTTAACTGACAACGTTTCTGCAGTTAAGCAGGCTGGGCTGAGCTTCCTCTTATGAAGCAGGAAACCGAATAATGGGAGCCCAAGTCTCTTGTGTCAATAGGATTTGCCATTGTGACCTTTAAAGAAAACAACTGTTTTCTCCTCAGATTCTCTGTCTTAGTAGCCTTGTTTCATGTTCTTTTGTAATCATGGTTATACGCATATACACAAAATTGTACATTATATTTAGTTATGCATTAAGTTAAAAATAAGTATGCCATTGCATTCAGCCTGCCTTGTGAACCTAGTCACCACTTGCTTTTTAAAAAATTAAAAAATACCTGATTATTAAGAAGAGAGCCCTCCCCCACACGACAATACCCACGGCCACAAAGTTTTTCCTGTTGTTCTGGTGGATACGACGGCAGTGAATTTTTGGAGGGAAGCAAACCGTGGTCTCACGGAGGTAATTTACTAGAGCTTTCTAAAGTCACTCCGGCACAAGGAAGTCGCAACCATTTAAAATAATTTGAGTTGGGAAATAAAGGGGTTTCCTTCCTCAGGGGGAAAAAAGGATCAGAATTCAGAGTCCCTGGCCATAGGTTCATTGTCTTAATTATTGCATGTATAATAAAATCCGAGAGCACCTACTACTGTACTTTAATAATTTAAAAACAGTAGTGTAGGTCTGGAGCAACCTTAAGGGGATAGGATGGCTACATGTAATGGGGCATCCTAGAAAACAAAGGAAATACAAATAAAGAATGGAGTTTAGTTAATCATAATAATGCACTGATGTTGGTTTCTTAGCTGAGACAAACGTACATGCTAATGTATGACATTAATAGGGAAACTGGGTGTGGAGTATATATATGACAACTACTTTTGCAACTTTTCTGTAAATCCAAAACTAATCTCAAATTAAAAGTTTCTTTAAAAAGTACTTGTGTGGAATATTGACAAGCTCCTTTTTTACTCTTGACCCACCCATATAGGTGATGTAAACCTCCGTTTGACACTTAAAACACCTCTGGGTACAGCGCCCAGCGTTCTGCTACTGCACTTCAATGTCACCCTCATTTTTCACAGAGAATGTCATTAGTGTCCTTCAAACCTTGGCTATAATTTTTTTCCTACCCATCAGAAAGTCCTCCTGAAGCCAGTCTTGGCATTGCATCCACTGGGCATTCTCTCCATGGCAAAGTACAGAGACCGTCTTAGAAGAGATGAAAGGTCAGCATGGGGTGTGTGTGTGTTGAGTGTGTTTTTTCCATTTCTCTCTTACTGCCCTTAGAGTCCAGGCTTCCAGGAAGGAAGGGTGGAATTCGCAAAGACCTGGCCCTCAAAGCTCAGGAAGGGAGGGAGGTCTAGCCGGCTTCTTGGTTACTCAGCTCCTTGGTTTACGGGAAGCAGAGCCAATCGCGAGGTGAATTCCAGCTCTGTGCTGCTGTTGGAGGGGGCGGGCCTATTGACAAAGATGCTCTTGTTGCGTTTAAATGATCATATTTTTCCATCGGAGATGAGCTGGGCACTGTGCAGCTTGAGGAGATGAAGTGCACAGAGCCACAGAACTATTTCACGCTGCTGCTTTCTGCTTGGAGGGGATGAAGGGGAATATGAAATGTTCTTTGCAAATGCTTTCTTAATGTTTATTTTGGCATTTTATGTATAAATAGGCAAAAAGAGACTGTTATGCTGTAGCTAAGACATGATTTTTTTTCATTAGCATTTTATTATACTTGCTGAATGCAAAGAAGGAAAATTCACACATCAGTATTTGCATAATCATTCAGTGGAGTCCTTCCATATTTTACAGTAATAAGGCTGATTTGTCCTGTGTGGTGCATTTAATGGATAATTTTAAAGTAACTTCATTGATGGTTTAATTTGTCAAACTAGCTCAGGTGGCCGAGCATCTGGGGGTTGGGGTACTCTCTGTAACGGCACAAAATATTGATTAAAGTAATTCAAAAAAATTTTTTTACTTAATCACATATACTATTGCTAGATTACAGAATTTGATGAGTGATGACAGATGCCAAAGGCTTAAGAATAATGTATTACAAAAACTTTTCTAAAAATTAAGATCATCATTTGATTTTAACATCTTGATGCATTTTACGTAGCACACTGTTCCACTGGAAAATAATTTAAACAACGCTGAGCAACACTAATATGATTCCAATGCCAGCTAATTTATTTTTACTCTTAATTGCTTATATTTCTCATTTATACATTTTAAAGAGATTTTCATGGAATTGTAGCATTACGATCAATGTTGAAACACAAGAATTTCATCTGCTTCTTTCCAGGAAAATTAGTACTACCCAAGATGGTAAAAAGTTATTTTAGCTCTGTGAAAATTAATAAACAGAAACCTCATTTAAAATGGAGTTGGAGGCTAGAAGAGAGAATTCTCAGGCACTTGTCACTCAACGTATACTACTGACCTTGTCAGGAAGAGAAGCACTTTGCATCTCCGACAGGAAGTGACAACTAGATAGACCTCAGCAGAAGCAGCAAAGGTTCCTCCTCACCCAGTAACAGCTCAGCCAATGGGAGACCGCCATAACTCAGCCAATGAAAAGTCACTATACTTCAAACTTCCAGTTTCCTCCAATGGACTCTTTGTTTACAACAGCCCATCCCAAGTCCATCAAAGAGCGTTCCCTCCTTTGTTTCTCTGGACTTGTATGTGACTCGCCATTAGACTGCAGGTCCCAAATTGCAATTCTTCGTTGTTCCCAAATAAACCCATTTTGCCAGAGAAATATCTATTTGTTGAAGATGAGCAGCTCTATTATAGATCTATGGATTATTCTGCCATGTGGTTCCTGTGTATAGATGCCATATTTAACATATTAAGAAATTAAAGTGCCACAAACGTCCATAAACATATAACATCTAGAAGAAAACCCAACGGAAGTTACTTGGAGTGTTGGAACCAATCATCTGGAATTTAGATGACACCAAGAGAGAATATAAGTCACAACGAATTGCGAATGGCTGCAACTTAATGTTCTCAGAACACCATTTGTGATGACTGATCCTTCACAAGCCACGTTTTCATAACTTCGCGAGTGCATCGGGAAGACCAGGTCTCCTTGGGGTCAAGCTACAGCTACTGGCTGCATGAGCTGGGGCATGTCGCCACTTCTCTAAAACTCCGTGTTTTCAGCTGTAAAGTGGAACTTAAGAACACCATACCACGCTGGGTTTTTATGAAGACTAAATAAGATTTTTTTAAAGTGTGGCCACATAACAGAACTTCAAAGATGTCTGTTTCTTTTTTCCTGCTGCCATTTCCAAATGTTGAAACTGGAGCACAGACATAAAACAACAAGAAAAAATTGACTTTGTTGAAATCCTAGGCTAAGTCAATGACGGAATTTTACTTATTGGAGCCGATCATTGTTGCTTTTTAGGTATATTGTAAAAGAAATTAAAAAGACCCGTGTATCTCTTATCCAAGCACAAATTATCAGGGCCTCCATTAGAACTCTCGCGACTTAGTTGGTGTTCCCACGCTTTGCGGCACGTTCGACATGCGCACTGTGGAGGTCTCTGAGCAATGCCTGTACCGCATTAGAAGGTAGCGAATGCCGGGCTCCCCGAGTTTGCTGCGGCACCAGCTCACTCCAGAGCAAGCAGGAAAGGACACTGAGACAGTAAGTACTCTGGAACCAGAGTCAATCAGCTGAATAAAACCAATTATCATAGGTCCAACGCAACTATGCGCCAGACTCTTGGGAACCTGAACCACCCTGAAAAGTATTGGGCCCAAATGCGAGAGAAGATGGGCGTGCTTCTTGGCAAAAAGGAACAGCGTTAGGCACTTTCCTTTCGCTCAGCACGAGGGTTCCGGAAAACTCGCCACCCTCGTGTGACCCTGCTCTGCCTTCTCTGCCCGGTGACCTGTCCTCCTTCCGGTCAACTTCTCCATCGGCTGTGTATGGTGGAGCTTCCTCTTCCTGCCTCGCTTCTTCATCCCTGAAACCTGATTTCTGTTCTTGCCATACTACTGACCCCTCTTTATGAAAGGTCGAAAGCGACACACTCAACGGCCAACCAATGGCCCTTTGGTAGTCATTTCCCTTGACGTCTCCTAGGCAAATAAATGGCAGTATTTATCAGGTTCTCCTTGAAATGCTTTCCTCCTCAGGATGCTATGACACTGCCAGTCTGTCACCGCCCCCCGTATCTTCTCTATCTCCCCCATGGGGAGATATGCCAAAGTAAGATGCTGCACCTGTGTAAATAAGGAGCTGACTCCTAATTCTGGCTGCTCTGGCATGAGTTCTTTTGGGGAACAATCATACTTCGTCATGCGAAGTGCAAATCACTTACTGTATGAGACCGTTTTAAGGAAACAAAGTCGGAGCAATAATACTTCAAGGAGACATTGTGCAACGTACAATCGTTTGTATCGGTTAACTTCTTGCGTGTTTATGTCATCGTTGGATACGAGCCAAGGCCTAAAAGCCAAGGGCAGAGAACACGGACAAGAAAGCATCTATAGCTGGAAGGCATGCGAAATAATAAAGATTCAGTTGTTATTCTGCTCAACAGCCAGAACTGTCATCCCTGTGTATAGATGTGGGTGGTGACATCACTAGAGCATCCTGCGCCAGGCGAGGGCCACGCACTCCCTCCGGGGAGGGTCACTGTGCAGAGCTGCTTTTCACCTCTGAAACTGGGTTAACTTGATTACTTGAGCTGCATTTAGTCGCCGGCTCCCAGGTCCATGCTCAGCCTAGGTTAGCTGTTGTTCCATCGGAGAATCCAAAACAAAACGCCTTGGCCTTGATACTTAAAAAGGATGTCTGTCGACTTAGATAACAGAAGACGGTAGTCACTTGATGTTGCGTGGGGGGCCTGCCATGCCCGTCTTTCCTGGACGCGCTCCGTGGTCACAGACGGGGACTGGTCCCTATCTGTGCTCTGATACACCGCCTTTTAATGCTAAGTGTCGTTGACTGTAATCGGCCCCTAGAACCCAGCTGTGACAGTCAGTCCCTTGGACTTTTAACGTTAATCGATCAACTACGAAAATACACTGTACATGTCAACGAATCGCCAGTGCAACCAAAGGCTTCTCAAAGCCAGCTTCCCATGAGTTCCTGGCTACTGACCTCTCGTTCTTCAGTGAGGGTCCTTGCCCAGCTGCCACTATGGACCACCCATCCCTGGAAAGCTGTGTCTCCTCTGGCTTCCCTCACTTTTCCGGCCACCACTTTTTCTGGGCATTCTTTGGTGGGTCCCACTTCCTGATGCTAAACTGTATCCCTGTGAAAGTCTTCAGCCATTGCTCTGCTGTCTAACCTTCCAGCGTTTGCTGAGTGGCCGGATAAACGAAAGAGCCAGGTCATTTCTCCCGACTTTCTGTCCTCACTGAAGGTCCGAGAGACACAGCACTCACTTATCATCTCTCTCCAGGCTCACAGCCTTCCCCTTCATCTGGAGCTGCTTGTCCACGGAAAAGGGCCCAGACGCGGTGTGGTTCCTGGGGCCACCGGAGAGACGTGCTCCCGCCGCCCTCCCAGCTTCGTCCTGGCCGCTCCCTGGCCCTCTGCTCGTCTCGCCGTCAGGCAGCCCCTCCTGCCTGAAATGACTCGGCCCAGCTTGCTCGCCTGGGTAGCGGATGGTTAAAACAGCACTGCCCTCGAGTGCGTCCTGTGACACACCTGTCCGCCTTCCAGCTTCATCAATGGCCGCCCTACCTGAGACCCCAACCCTTGGCATGTTCCCCGACACAGCATTCATTACATGGCAACACTATTTGTTTAGATGTCCATCTTCCTCCCGGGAAGAAGCCCGTGAGGGTGGGAACTCTTACTGTTCCTGTCACCCCAGCACGATGCCCGGGTCCCAAGACGCATCAGTCCCGCCATGGTCACTGCATGGAATGGAGATGGCTCCCCATCAGGGTTGAAAACTGCAGTTCCTCTCAGCGTCTCCTCTTGACCGATGTTGATTCTTCTTGCGTAACTGATTATATTCCTCCTTTCTTTCGAGTCCCGCTGTCCCTATGTGGGTGCCGGCCCTTCTAGCCTCAAATTGTCATCAAGGCCTAAACTCCCCAAACACCCCCAAGCTTCAAGCATCTCTCTGTTCGTGAACTCTGCGTCTGCGGGGTCACGTCAGGTCACACTTTGCCCACTCTGATCCTGGCACGGATGGGACAAGGCCCTGCCCACGGGCACATGGTTCTCCCGCAGTCTGGCCCTTCCCTAAGGCTCCGACTGGAGGAAAATTTTGTGTTTCGCTAGATAAGGAGGTGCTGTTCAGCGTGCGCCTCTAGGGGGGGTCATCCGATTCTGAGGCTGGGGGCCTCTGCGCCTGACAGTTTAGGAATTTAAAGTGAACTAGTGGCGGTATACGTTTTCGAAGTGCGGTTGAAATCGCTTCTGCCTTTTCTCATCGTCTCTGCTGGTGTTGAGTTTCTCACCTGGAGGGACCGGAAGCCCTCCCCTGGCCCCCTCGTGGAGGGCAGTTTGCTGGGGCTCGCGCACGTTCGGCGACGCCACAGTCAGCTGACTCACCAGCCTGAGGTCATAACTTATCCAACGATGTGCTTCTGCTCTGTCTCTGCCACCAGACTGGAGGCCTCTCCCAGGCACCATGCTTCCTTCATGTGTATTTTCTCAAGCAGACACAGTGCTTGGCACGTGGCCGCCACATAGTTGGTGCTGTGTTAAGAATGGGTCAAGGTCATAGTCATAAAATTTGTGAAAGGTGAAGTTCTGAAAAAGACACAAATGCCTGTGTGTAAAGTGGTCACGAGCATGATTTTCCTCCCACTAAGACTGAGCTTTAAAAAGTGAATCCTGTTTAGATGTCTTGTCCGTTTTGAAAAAAATAGGACTTTTCCCCCCAGGCCTCCTCTGTACAGGGTTAGACTGTAATTAGGTTAAATTAACAGATATTAGACCAATAGCTAATTAAATATAAAAGACTAGAAAAGAAAGCTTAAAGAAACAGGAGCTTTAACCTCTAAATATATATATATATAAAATTCAAACTAGAAAATTGTCGAATTCTAGGAGAATTCCACAATGGAAAAAAAGAGATACAAAATAGTACTCCATTAGGCATTTTGGCAAAAACGGGCGATGTAACAGCCAGTAGAGACAGGTAGCTCCCAGCGCCCACTCTTCTTCCCTTCCTTGTAGTTATAAACCCCTTTTTGGATGGACACGTGGTCGTCCATAATAAAATTTCGCATTCTTTCGTGCCGCTCTGTGTGGCTGGCTGTGTGTTTACGACCAGGCCAAATGGACACAAGCAGAAGTGGCATCTGCAGTGTTGGAATGTTCTGTTTTTTTTTGTTTATTTGTTTTTTTCCCTATAATTCTTTTTCCGTTTCTCTTTCCCGCTGGCCTGAAATGCAGATGGAATGGCTGAGCTCCAAAAGCCCAAGTGGACCTTGAGATGACTTTGGGAATGTACACCGGAAATCAAAATAATACAGATGCTGGACTGATTTTCTTTATATTTCTTGACTGTGAGAGGGGAATAAACTTCTGTCTTACTTAAGCCACTGCTATTTTACGTATGTGTCACCTTAACTGACACCTTAACTCCTCGCCCGTCGCCGAATGAGAACTCCGCTCTGGATTCTCACCAACTTAGGTTTTAGAAACAGGAGCACGTCACGGAGTGAAAGCACAGTCTTCGCAGTCAGAACACAAGGGTCCCAGTCTTGGCACGGTCAGGTTTCTGGGACTTGTTGCCATTCGGTGTGACACAGAGACTGGGCTGACGACGAGACCTTCTTCTCGGGGTTCTGAGGAGGACTGCATGATGTCAGGGGGCATGATATGTGAGAAGGGGCGTGGTAAATTATAAAGTGTGAGAAGGTTTTTGAAATTTGCTTCTACTTCTAGCAAGAGAACGATGAATCATGGGCTCGTTAAGCGGTAGAGGAAGCAGGCCCACCCAGGGCGAGGCACTAAAACGCTGAGGCCCGGCTCTCTGCAGCCTATCACTCAAGGCCAGTGACATTTAAAAGGAAGAAACCGATAAAAATATTTCCCAAACAGGGACCCGTGGATGCTGCTCCAAGGCTCTACTTGGCATGGTGCCCACCCTCTGTATGGTAAATACTAAGTAAATGTGACTTCTCCTATGACTACTGCTCCCACAGTTACAGCCACGGCATCTGTACCAGTTAAGGTGGCACTGTCGGCACGTTCTTCTCCCATTGGTAGACCTCTGTGTCAATCCAGACCAAAATCCTACTGCTCGGAGTCGCAACAAGGGGAATCACATGATTTAAACATTTAACGTCAGAAGACAAAGTGAGCACGATACATTTGCGGCCTTGCCAATGCAACCGCAGTTCTTACAGTTTGCTACCCGAGTAGCGGACGGTCACCTTCAAAGGTGACTTCGCCGACTTTTTTTTTCATCGAACCCACAGGGGGACCAACTTCAGCCGAGTTTTCGCGTGGCCCGGGAGTCTCGCTACAGCTTTAAAGTGAGCTAGACTTTGGAGACGGCCTTTTCTCACGGTTCGCGTGTAAATCTATGGTTCAATGATCGGGGGACAATCATACGTGTCTTATTTAAAAGTTGCCAGTGACCGTCTCACTGCCGGTGCCCTCCTAGAGCGTCTTTAATGCACAGAGATGTGTTACAGAGTGGCGCTTCTCCAGCATTCCTCGGCGTGGGTCAGGGCCGCCTGCGGGGCCTGGTGAGCTGTGGAATCTGACTCAGTAGATAGGAGGCAGAGCAGGGATTCCACATTTCAATATTTTGAGCAGCGAGGTTAAAAGTACTTCGGCTAAGTAAGTGGCAGAGTGAAGATTTAAACCCAGGTCTCTCCGATTCCAAAGGCCATCTCTTGTCCATGATGCCGAGATGCAGAAATAGAGTGCTGGATAATAAGTGAGCAATTGTGTTCGAGCTTAAAATTATTTGGGATAACTATTACGGGCAGCGTTAAAATTTAGATATACTGTTTCGCAGAGACTCGAGAAAGAGCTAGAGAAAAATAACATTTTTTTTTTTTGAAGAAAGAACAGTGATAATCTGATAGAGATAAAAAATACAAAATAGAGTAAAAGATTATGGAAGACAGAAGATAAATATTTGCATTCTTAAAAAGTACAGAGAGAGCCACGACTCACCACGTGTTCAAAATAATGACCCCAAACATTCACCCAGGGTCCCTCTGATCACCCAAGCGTCACCAGGTGACAACAACCGAGGCCACGATGACTGGAGAAGACAGCTCCATGACACAGAGGGAGAGCCCGCACTCCGCTTCAGCAGCGTTCCAGACACCAGCCAGCTCTGCCGGTAACTGCGAACCAGACCCACAGCGGCATGGAGACCGGCCATGAGCACAAACGCGTGAGCGCGGAGAGCTCCCCAGATGCAGAATGAAGGCTGCTGTCTCTACGGTCCCTACATTTTTGGGTCAAACGAGACTAGCCATGAACGGCCAGAAAGTATTCCTCCTGATGCCACATTAAAGGCAATTTAAAAGTACATTCTCGGCGTGTTCTCTGTGAGACAGTAAACCCTGACTGCGTGAAAGCAGGCCGTGGTGTCCCCAGCAGCGCTGTGAGGCTAGGAGAGGAACATGCTGGCCTGTTTCTCATGAACTGCAGAAGTTTAGAAACACCACGAACACGTCTCCAGCCTCCTGCGATGTCCTGTTGTCCCTCTTCCTTCGACACGCCCACAGCCTTCCCGAACTCACTGACGGGGTCTGTCAGGCCCCGCTACCTGTTTGTCACCTACTGCTTAGAGTTGGAGGCCTTTTCACTAGTCCCGACCTATTTTCAAAGGCTTTCTTTGCATTTATATTGTCTTATGTTGTTTTGTTCATGTTTCGGTTTCTTGATTAGAATCTAAATGACTACACTGTTTTATAATTATAAGTTAGGTGGTTTCTCTCTCCCAGAACTGTGAATACTTTTCCTAGATTCTGTATCGCCAGTGCCTAGCACAGTGTCAAGCGAACAGCGAGCATTCGAGAAAATATAGGATAAACCACGCTTAAGCTCTGACGCAGAGATCCGGTGACCGTCACACAGCACAGTCAGCCCTCACTTAACCTCGCCCACAGCCTGTGACTCTTAGCAAAACATACAACAAAACTGATTTTACCAGAGTCCGATTGATACGAGTTAAGTTCCTATGGCACCTCATCAATGTATAACAAAATGACATGTCATTCGAGGACCTGCTATATCGTGTATTCAGAGGACTCCCTATCAGTGTTTGAACAGAACTTCCTTTATCTTTTCTCTGTTTCTATAATTCTGGCACACAGAGATTTAGGAAACAATCGAAGGCCCAGTCACATCGTTCCAACACTTTCCAGTTCTTTCCGATTCAAATCAATAGACGTTTCCTGCGCATCCCCTACGAGCATGACTATGAATGCGGCGGGACCAGTTGCTAAGACCCCAACCCACGTCCGCTCTGTGGAAGGCCATCAACACCACGACAGTGAGCGTCCAGCCCTTGCCTTCTGTGCGTTTTGAAATGAATAAAACCCAATATATAACATGTGACATACTTGGTCAAATTGGGGGTCTTCTCCACGTTGTAGGGATTTCGTCAATGGTTTCTCCTAGACAGCAAAAGAATACATACAAGAAAAATTATCAGAGGCTCTTAAATATTCCCAAAGAACTATCATTACTGTTATAATTTTCCTTATCTGTTTTTCTCTTTATGGGATGAACAGGTGCCGGTTTTCAAACGAGTAAGGAACTCCCCCTTACTGTACAGCACTTGATCTCTGTCACGATTCTTACCATCCATCTTGACACACACCTCTTCTTCGAGCAAAACTGAAAAAGCAGATCCTTTAAGTGTTCCAGTGTTTTCAATGGAATCCACATAATAAAAACTATGGAACTCGTCTGGCAAATTTCACTATGTATCATGAGACTTGACAGATAATAAAGTTGAAAGTGATACCCTATTCTACGTCTCTAGCTTTAGAAACAAAATACTGCCCAATTATTAGACTGGTGTTGAGAGCGAGTCCATCAACCAACCGCACATTTACCAGGAGTAATCAGTGAATTTGGGGCACGTTGTGTGACTTGCAACTCATCCTGATCTCTGCAGAAATAATCCAGGAAGCGATGAAGTTCTACAGACATAATTCATGATTTTCCTCATCATTACACCTTTGTTTACATTAGGAAGCCTTAACCGACCCTCTAGCACTGCATTTTATATCTATTTATCCTTACCTGTCTCTTTTGGGGGGGCGGGTATGGATATTACTATCGACCCCAATTTGCTTTAGGATTAGAAACCACGCAAAAGTTACATGTCAAAAAATAATGGTGAACTTCGGCCAAGGTAGTCGTCCTAGAAGGACCCCATGCACGTTTTGCAAATCAGGCAGCCCTGCTCCTGGCTTCACTTCTCTAATACCCTCCTCCAACTGAAAAGGGGATGTGAGCCCAAGGTGGATGCGAGCCCCCCACCCTCGGGGTCTTTGTTCCTGAAGAGACAGGTGCCTGTGGTGGTCTCAGTCTGGCTGTCTGAAGCTTTACCCAGAGCCAAAGGCATCAACCGCTCTATCTCAGTTGCAAAACCTAGTTTCAAAATGTGTATTTATCTAAAATAAAGGGAATACTGTATTAAGGGTGAATTAACATTTTTCTCTTCAGAATATGCTATCGAGAACATACTAGTGGGAGAGCGGATACGAAAATGTCAGTGAGAACGAAAAACAATCGAAGGGGCACCAACCAGGTCCGGCTGACTGCTCAGGAAGACAAACACAGCAATTACACGCAAAGCTTTCTGTGCACGTGAAGGTTACAATGCCATCTGAAGTTCTTTGTCAAACCAGTTAAAATACGAATATGAAAACCGAGGAAGTGAAAACGCGTGGTGCCGAGTCCCACAGATGTCCCTGGAACAAACCCCGTACAAACATTTCTACTCAATGCTTTATTTCTCCAGCACCGATGGTAACTGAGGGCTAACAACTGTCAAATGTGTGGTGGAACGCTGACGAGCAGGGTCCCGCCACCGGCGGGGGAGTCGGAGACGGTAAGAGTGGTCCATGGCCTCTTACGAGAGTTATCTGTATTCGGTCAGCCCAACAACTGTCACTTCCTCAGGGACGCCTGTCTCTGCATCCTCTCCCGACACGTCTGGACCCGTTACGTGCCTGCAAAGCCCAGATACTTCTCCTTCCTCGGCACTTAGAGAGCGCAAAGCCACATCACAGTGTGGAATCACGTGGTACAGCCACACGGTCATGCGTGATGAGCCGAGTGCCACCTCCACTGGACCACAGGCTCCAGAAAACGCTGGGCCCTCTGTTTCTCCCAGAACGTGGAGTGAGTGACAGGGCAGAGCATGGCTTGGCCGTAGCCAAACATTTGCCACATTCGCCAAAGCTCTAGGCCAATGGCAGCCAGTTTCTTCAAATACGAGATCCTCTTACTTGTGTGTGTGTGTGTGTGTGTGTGTGTGTGTTTTGTCGTAGGTTAAAAAAAATTTTTTATAGGCTTTTTCATTGTGGCATTACACAATGTAAGATTCACCACTACGACCATTTTTAGTGTAAAATTCATCGATATTAAGTCCATTCACACTGCTGTTGGACCATCAACAGCACCTATCTTTAAAAAAAGGCCCCTTTTAACGTTAAAAACTTTCAAGGAATTCCCGAGCACAGGCCACATGCTCATACCCTCAAACGTGTGAGATAGCAATTTTATTTTAGCGCGTTATTCAAAAACCATATAGAATGACGGAGTGAGCACCGTGACTTCAGTGACACTTTTAATGGCTCTGTACCACAACGACGACACTTATTTTACATACATTGGAAGGATGGCGACACCTCTACACAGGGGACCACAGATGACTCAGGGCCTGGCACCCATGTGGACCTGCAGACCCCTGCAGCCGCTCAGGAGCCCACACCCTGGGGACTGCGGTCCTCCATTCCCAACCTGAAGGACAAGACCCTGCCACAGTGAAGGAACGGAGGTGACCGTGACCTACAACATGCTTACACTGCCCACACCCCAGAGTTCTTTCTCCCACCACTAAAGGGGCGGGAATGCTGAGAAATGTGATGTTTTATGCTCACGCATAGCTGCATACGTGTGTGGGGAGTGAGAGATTGCGAGTCTCAGTTTCTTTAATGGGTAAATGTAACATGGGACCTTGCTGCCATACACAAGAGTCAAGTCCGTTAGCCAGGAACTTGGGTTTGCGCCTCAATAAACCCACGTACCTTTACGTGATGTTTTCCTTAACTGTTTTCACGCTATCTTAATCATATTCTCCAAAGACTTAGTTTAAATGTCACTTCCCAGATTAAGCCCTTCCCCAGTTTTCCCTGGCAGCGTCACCGGTTACTTGTCACATGGCACTCGGTCTGCATCTGTTCTCGTTTGCATTTCTGTGGAGCTGTGGCTTTGTCCGTCTCCCTACACTCCCGGGACGTAGCTGGAACGTATCAGGGTTTGTTAATTGACCGAACACATCCCCACACTTCTGGGAACACGGCTTTGGGCGGAGAGAGTCAAGTTCACGGTTTTCCATGCCCGAGATTAGATTTTATTAGTGTCAGGTGGTTAGACGTGGGGGAGAGATTATCATGCTGAATGAAAAGTGAAGGAGGGAAGGAGGAAAGGAGGAAAGGAGGGAGGTGAATTTGCTCAGCTCGGAAGACACCATCTGAATCCAGGGCAGAGACCGGTGAGGCTCATGGCCCTTGAGAAAAGAGGATGGCAGAGCGTGGTTCTCCCTGAGGTCCTCCCGGGGGAGGCATCTGAGGTCGGCAAGAAGCTAAGGTCCGCACATTCCAGACAGCCTGGTTCTCAGAGGGCGTGACATCAGTAGTCAAGTAAAATTCACAGAGGATCGACAACGGGTATTGTAAGAGCAGTGGAAATGGACGATCGCGAGAGAGGCCCAAAACGACGGTCCGGTTGTTCAGTAAGAACGCTGCACCTGCGTACTTTCGGAATTTGTCTTTCTGTTTTGGTGCTATTGTATTTATTTATTAAAAGTCCATTAATTGAGCTGAATGATTAGTTTTTGTTTTTGGTTTTGGTTTCTTTTTTTAGGCAAGGCAACCCTTAGTTGACCTCACAGATTACAAGGACCTTGTCAGTTTATAATCCCGTATTTATTTTGTTTGTTTATTTTTTACAGCACCTGGTCTTCCTAGGGGGTCTCCCATCCAAGTACTAACCAAGTCTGACCCTGCTTAGCTTCCGAGATCAGACGGGATCGGGCTCGTTCAGGGTGGCATGGCTGTAGACTGAATGATTAATTTGTGAGGATGAGTTTTAAAAACCAAACCTAATTCTGAGGTGATGGATTGCTGAAAATTCTTAGTAGCCCAAAGCCAAGAGACCTTGGTCTGTGACCCAGCCTTGCCCAGAAGCCCCAGCTCACGAGGTGACAGAGAACAAAAGAGATGGGCAAACCAGAAATAGCGGGAGACCTGGCACTGAACCTCAATGGCTGATGACGGCACGAAAGAGAGAAAACTAACATCGGGTCCCTTCTGATGAAAGCAAATGCTACAAAACAGTCATGACCAAAAAAAAAAGAAAAAAAAAAAATCAAGCTTGAATCTGACCAAGCATTTAGATATAATTTCTAGTTTTTAGGCAATACAAGCATTAGGAAGGAGGTACAGGAAAACTGTGTATTATGCCGCAGGGATGCAAACAGCCAAATCCAGCCCGAAGGAAACAGAGTGAGAGACATTTCTTCACTAAGGAAGTTGCAAGGGGGAGAAAAAGAGAAATGGAGGGCGGTCCCATTGATTTTTGCAATGTGTGGCTTCTATCTGGATCCCGATTCAAGGAATCTATTAAAGTATGGCATTCGTGAGACTATTGGCAGTTCGAACAGTAATTAGCTATTTGACGATGTTACGGAGTTGTTAATTTTTTTAGGTGTGGGTATTGCAGTTTTATTTTTAAAAGATCTTTCTCTTTTAGAGATACCTGCTGAAACACGAAGAGATGAAAATGATATGGCTTCTAGCATTCGCTTCAAATAAGACTGGGGGGAGGTGGAGGGAGTGTGTGACAAACTGACCACGAGTTGACAGCTGTCGAAGACGATGGTAGGTATCACTATGCTGTCTCTCTGCTTTAGTAGGTGTTTGAAATTCTCCATTAAAAACTAAATGACAAAAACTAAAATAACAGAAGGACATAATACATCGCTTCCGAGGTCATTAACCCAAAATCTTACAATGTCTCCCTCCTCAAGATGGAATAAACCACTTCCCAAAACTTATTTTGGTAGCACTTATCCAACGTTGATCTTTTCCGAGGGGCATCACAGAAGGGACCCCCCACGCTTCTTCCCACTCAGACAGGCTTTGCTGGCAAACACCTTGCCTGCTGAGCGGAGCCCAGAGCCCGCACCTGCTCCTCTCTACTTTCGAGTTACCTCCCCCGAATCAAAGACCACTGGTGTCCCGACCCGTCCAGAGGGGCTCTGTCCCGTTGAGTGACCTTGCAGGGGTGTCGAGCATTTCCATCGGAAAAGAGAAAGGCCCCTGTTTGTGCTTTCCACACTGTGGGACATTTCAACCGCCCCGCCCTCCCCTAAGAAAACACAATTTCTAAAAGGCCCTTGTGTCCCTATGTACCTGAGTCGGAGAGGAAGGCCAGTGACTTCCAACTCAGTCGTAAACATCTTGGTGTATACTAGCTACATTTACACTTTCTAGTCTCTTCACACTGGGCCTTTCTGTAATCCTAAGAGAAGGGATGGCCATATACGACCGGACACACAGTTAGACCTGTCTACAGAGAGTCTTCTGTATCAAAAGGGTTTTATTTGTGGGATACAGGGGGCCCATTTAATAAATCACTTTCTACTCCACCATTTTACTGCTTAAAAAAAAATCCCAAGTGTGCCCCATGCAGGTAGGACTTCACTAACTGAAAAAGCTCCAAATTATTACCACCCTCGGAGATATTTCAATAAACACGCAACCCAGCGACGCCACGAGAGTGAATGTGAGATTATGCAATTTGTCTAATATCTCATCGGCCTTGATCAAGGTACTATTTCAATGTCTTTTAATTAATAATACAACAGTTCAGTACGTGGGCTGGAATCTGAGCGGTGTGGGATTGAATCCTAGGTCCCTTATTTATAACATAGGGACCTTAGTCTAAGCCTCAGTCACCTTTTAGGCCAAATAGGGATAAATAACACCAATATGCCTCAGAGAACCGAGCAATGAATGGCACAGAGCCCTCGCGGTTATTAAAATCGCTAGCATCATTATTCCTGGGATTAGATAAGATGAAAAAGGCTGTCATCTTTCATAAGTTTCAGGAACCGGAACTGAGCTCCGGGTGTTTTCCCGGAAGCACCCCTCGCAGTGACACTAATTAAAGCTTTAATTTAAAAATGCTTCCGACTGTAACTAGCAAGCCGTATTACAGAAGGCAGGAAAACACATTACAAAGAGTGATCGCCCTTCTCTCTTAAAAATAATAAGCCGAACGTTATTTCAATGACTTTAATTCTTAATATGTAACTTGGAGGCGACCTTTTAATGGAATGGCAGGATTTGATAAGAACCCACATTAAAAAACTAAACAAAACAAAAAAAAACGCCACCACAAACTCCTCAAGTCTTGAAACTACAGTGTTTTTGCTCATAAGGCACGTTTGTGTGGACCTGACGCAGGGTTCCGACGTCATCGGCCAGGATCTTTGACAGCACACACGTCTACTCCGAGTACTTAAAGAATTTTCAGGCCTGAGCTACCATTATCGGGGTCTCTCGTCACCACGACGCAGGACGATGAGAGCGCGCTGCCCTGTCCCCACGGGCCCCTGGTGACAGTGCCTTTCTGAGCTGGGGGCAAGACCTGAAACGCCGCTGAAGCGATTTGCCCACCACCAGCAGCACATGGCGGCGGGCACCCTCCTTAGCCCGAACCAAAGAAACGCGGAGTTCTGGAGCTCCCCACGTCTGACATGGCTTTCTCTCTTCGGATTTCGTCTGTGCGCGCGCTTGGGCTCGACTTAGGGAGATCTAAGGAGATCACAGGCATCACAGGTCTGCATGCGCATTGCTTCTCCCCACGAGTCTCCCCAGGCATGAGGGGCCACCAGGGTCCCGGGGTCTGGATCGTCCTGGAAATACAGCCTGGCCATCTGGACGACTCACAGGGATCACCGAACTTCCGGTGGAAGCTGGAGCCTGCTTGGTGCCTGCCCCAGCTCGCCCGCAGGTACGAACGGATGCTGGTCTTTCATCCTCTCCGGCTTTCTGATAAGAAGAGTGAGCGCCACCCAGACCCTAAGCGACCTGTGCAGACGGGTGCTCATTCGAAAGGACCCAACGGTCACCCTTTCGTTCTATTCAGTTACCCATAGAAGTTTCCTTAAAACAATGTATGCTGATTTTCACCCAAAATATCAGGGGCGGTGGCGGGGGGGGCGGGTATCTCACAATTGAGAGAACGACAGAGTAGCTCCACTGAGTTAAAGGTGCTAGCGAGTAAGACGCTGTGTAGTGGCCGATGACATGAAATACGAAGGCAGATCCAAATCTGGAAGAATGTTCCAGCAATGTTATTAAAAACGAAAAATGCTTTGAGAGAATCTGCCCTATTTGCAGCTGGCTTTGCACACGTCAGTGAGGCTCATTTCTCTGCCACATCGACCAGTCCTGAGGACGAATGCAGTGTTTGAACAGTGGATGGGAAACTGCAATTAAATTCAGCTACGAAGTTCATTTTAAGTGGACAAAAGTACGAGACATGGAAGATGCCACCTTCACTCACCTGTTTCTGGATTACATTCTACTTTGTTGGCATTTTTATTTTTTTTGTCCTGATGTGTCCCACTAAGTGTGCATGTGATGTCCAGGAGACATTCAGTGCACGTGGGGGAACCTCCCTGCCCCACCCCTGGGGCCATCCCCATCAGCTAGCCAGCTCCTCGCCCCCCACCAGCCAGCCTCCCTCCGCTGGCTCTTCTTCCCGGCCAGCAACATGCTTGGACCTTTTCATCAGTGCCAGCCCTGAACACATGCCCACCTCTGGCGACCGTCTCCCTCCGACTCCCACCTCACCTGGGTTCTTCGGTGAGTGACCTGTGCTTCCTGTCCTCCCTCTCCCCTAATTCCTTCTTCGACCACCTGCAAGCTGACTTCTCTGTCACCACTAAAAAAGTGCCCTTAGGGGTCCCAGGGACTTTCCAAACCACAAATATGGTGGCCATTTGCCAACACGTTTCTTTTGGGACATTTCGGCCTCAGTGACACGCTGCTGATTACTCCCTTCTTGGTACTTGAATCATTCCACTCGCAACGTTTCTCCTCCCGCCTCTTTAGATATTCCTTTTCTAGGTCCTTCATCAGAACCACATACTCGCTTATGAGACATTCAATAAAGGGTGCATACCCAAAACATATAAAGAAGTCATACGGCTCGACACCAAAACAACAAACAATCCAATTAAAAAATGGGCAGAGGGCCTGAATAGATATTTCGCCAAAGAGGACACACAGATGGGCCAATAGACACATGAAAAGATGCTCCAGGTCACTAATCATCAGAGAAATGCAAATTAAAACCACCATGAGATATCATTTCACACCCGTAGAATGACCATCACTAATAAATCAAAGAGCAACTGTTGGTGAGGACGTGCGGAAAAGGGAGCCTTCGTGCACTGTTGGTGAGATTGCAAACTGGTAGAGCCACTATGGAATGCAGTGTGGAGATGTCTCAAAAAATTAAAAATGGATCTACCTTTTGACCCAGTAATTGCACTTCTGGGCATTTAGCCCAAGAAAACCAAAACAATAATTCATAAAGATCTATGCGCCCCTATGTTCACGGCAGCACAATTTACAATAGCCGAGATATGAAAGCAACCTAACTACCCATCAACAAACACTTGCATAAAGAAATTATGGTTCATATATACAATGGAATATTACTCAGCCATAACAAAAAAAAAAAAAATGAAATCCTACCATTTGCAATGACATGGATGGACTTAGAAGGTGTTTTATGCTGAGCGAGATAAGTCAGACAAAGGAAGCTAAACATCATATAATTTCACTTAAATGCGGACTCTAAGGAACAAAAAAGAACAAACTAATCGAAAACAGACTCACAAATGTAGAGGACAATCTGGTGATGGCCAGCGGGAGGAGGGTTGAGGGGCTGGAAGAATGGGGGTGAAGGGTTAAAGAAGTACAAATTAGTAGTTGATAGATGGTCCCGGGGATGCGGAGCACGGCAGAGGGGACGCAGTCGGCAGTAAGGCAAGGGCTGTGTGTAGAGCCAGAGGGAAGAGAGAGTCATCAGGGGGATTGTTCCATAAACTACATAAATGTCTAACCAATGTACTGCAGACTTGAAACTAATAAAAAAATCACCTAACGCAACATGTCTTAGTATTATTCTTAGCATGACCTGCAGAATTCAAAACTTGTGCTGGTTTGGTTACTATAACACTAAAGACCGCTGCCGCCTAAAATCGTACCAAGGACTTTCAGTAACGTCAAAATGCAAAATGCCGTGTGGAAACATAGCAATATTACGTCACGGTGGATGTAGGAATGGACTTAGGTGCCAATTTCTATGTCATATCACTGAACTGATTTTTATTGGCATTTTCCGTCACTTTAAAATATGATGATCTATTTCCAAATGAGGTTTTGTGTTAAAAAATTATGTCTATAAAGGGTAAAAAGAAGCCCTTTTTACCCGGAAACTAGACTGAAAACAACTTCAGGAATAACCTTCTTCTGGTTTCATACTTTCCAAAAGAAGAAACTTTGATAATCTCATAAAAGTGACGGCCTTATTGTAGATGAATTGAATTGGCTACCATTAAGTTGGAATAGAAAGCCCTTGGTTCTCCTTCATTATTTCATGCTACTTTTCACATGGTTTATTTGCTATAAGGTTCAGTCAAACTTTTACCACCGTGGTGCATTAAATTTCATTTCTCAGCTGAAAAAGTCCCTTTTAACAGCTGCAAAAAAAAGGCTTTTTATCTATGACTCCAAGAAGATTCATATTAAGGAAAACTAACTACAAGCTGGACGGTGTACAGAAAAAAGCAGCTAAATGACACCTTTCAACAATTCTCTGGTTTTAGCTACTGTTACTATATTGTTTCTGGGTTGAGTTTTCAGATTTCTGGTGAATACCTACAAGATTAAGCAAGGAGGGCCAGGCTGGGCTGCTATGCCAAGAAAGAACTATTTAAAAGTTCCTTATTTATCTATAATTTGGAAGCTAAGCCAGTACTTTGTCAAGTGTAGCATAAATATCACTTTGATTATCGCGACACTCAGTAGGGAACTGAATCTAGAAATCATGTTTATTCTCTTTACATTACCCTTACCGGTCTGTGGAAGCCAGAGAGGCCTCTATTTAAAGAGGAGTTTGGCTAAACACACTAGCTAGCTGTCCTTTCGGAAGCTCACTTGAACCCGTAAGGCAGGGAGCCAATAAAGCTGGAGTTTCTGCCATTGACACGGCCGTAGTCAACAGACATGCAACGCAGGAAGACTGGCACACGCGACAGTGCAGGAAAGCCACCAACTTGCAGGTTTGGTCATACCGAAACGTTACGAAGTATCACGTGGTTGAAGCTGGTGAGTGGCTACGGGGCCGTGAGCACGGCTAAATATAGGTTTTACGGAAATCCACCATGGAAAGATCCACACTGAACGAGAGGCCGTGAGTCCATCCTGCAATTACTGCGGAGTTTCTTAATTCACAGATTCCTTAAATATTAAGAAGCGTCCCGGTTAAAGGAGCTGATCATTTCTGATATCTAGACGTCTTTAGATGACTCGAGTATCTGAAGAGGTGAAACATAAGACTATGGCTGAATGACCACCCTCTATATGGGCCAGTGGCGAAAAACAAAGCTCTTTGATAACTTCAAGTAGACTGTACCCTAACCTCTCATCACGCCTGGTCTAAAATCACAAGAGGCGCCACCGGGCTGAGTGTGCAGTTCACGTGCCAAAGGCCTTGCTTGCTTGGAGCCACAATCGAATTCACTAAAACTACTAGAACAGCTCGTCATATATAGTTTGGTGGTGGTGTCATCATTATAGCACGGTGTCCTGCTCAACTACGGGGTTAGCGAGAGTTGTCCCGATGCCAGCCCCGTGACATCGGCACCCAGGAAGAGCTGGAATCCTAAGACACAGGGCCAAGGAATGAAGGTTTGTCAACAGACGTTACTGCCCGACCCTGGCACGACGTCAGCGCGCAGTTCTGCTGGCAGTAGCTAAGCGCCGGGCCTTTCGATGCCGGTGCCACCACGGCTGTTTGCACAGGCCCGGGCTTACGGCCTGACACAGCTCATTACAGGTCCCTGGCATGTGCTGCGAGGGAGAGTGGCATCCCGCATTCTCTAAAGAATTCTCTTGCACACCAAGAAAATATGTCATGTTGCTTCTAGTTTAGAAATTCCCTGTTTCTTTTATGGCGGTGAACCAGCGGGATCACGTTACGCTGCTGTCAAGCCTGCATTCCGGTGTAACACGCGGCTGGCATCTTTGTGAAGACGTGTCTGTCACCCTGCGCCTGTGTCCCAAGCGCCACGCAGGGACGTCCATGAGAGCCCGCCTGTGTGCGGTCATGGGCTATTCTGTGAGCAGGGCTACCAGGCTCAGGCACTCCCAACAACAAAACCTCCATGTCCACGTCACTTTTCCTTAAACCCAGGACACCGGAGGGAGGTCACGGGCTCTGCTAAAGGACAAGAAAGTTAGGCGTGCTTTCTTCTTCTGAAGTTACGCACATCTTTGCCTTATTCCGAGTTTCAATCAAAGGAGAGAAATAATTACTTGCTTCTAAGTCTTAGGTGAGTTAGAAGTTACTCCTCTTCTTCCCATTGACATTTGATGCCAACAGACCGTGGATCCAGACAAAACCCAACACCCGACTCAGCTCCCACCGTGGCTCATCGCAAGGACAATGGACGCTTAAACCACGGTGGCGTCACTGAGACATGTTGTATACACCCAGAAGCGTGGACAGTCAATGCTTATATTTCATTCGTTATGTACGTTAGAAGTAAAACTGGGTCTGACTGTCAACATGTCATAGAAAGCAATGATGGGTCACGTTTAAGTGACTTTTAGAAGCACAGGCTAGGGGCAGGGCTATCCTGACAAGCCACATTTCTTGTGTTTTGGCCCAATTATAGGAAGGATGGCGAACAAAAGAGGTAGCCGAGAAGTGTGTCTGAAATGTCCAGTTACAATATATAAATCGTGGGATGCAATGTGCCGCACGGCGACTATAATTAAAACCACTGTAGTGTATATTTGAAAGTTGCTACAGAGTACATCTTAAAAGTTCTCATCACGAGTTAAACAACGGAACGATGTGAGGCGGTGGATGGTAACTAAATTTACTGTGGTGATCATTTCACATTGTATATAAATATCAAATCATTGTATACTTGAAATTAACAAATGTTATATGTCACTTAAATTTAATAAAATAGGAGAACTATTAGTTTGATTTGATGACTAATTTTAAGGAAATAAGATGTTTCTCCTTCTGAGGTTTTTAACAAATGTAAAGATATGAATGGGGGAAAAAAAGAAAATTCTTGAGATTTCCTAAACTTGCTTTACTTAGTTGAACGATCTAGGCTTTCACATGTGACCTGGCATGACGGTGTTCCTGCTTGTCCCCAAGACCCCTACCCTCTGTGACACTGTCTTGGAAAGGCTTTGAAACCCACTCTGTGTGGGCTCACTTCAAATCCCTGGTTTTATTTCCTGGGTGCTCATGATTTATAGCGGGGTAATCCTTAAGTGTGTTGCTGGAGACACAGCAAGATCACGGGAGTGCTGTCTTCTCTTGCACACTTTCATTTGCCTCTGCCACCTCTCGGAGCACAAATCCCTAAAGGAACCAGACTGGGTCTGCTCACGCCAGTGTTGGCCATGCCCCACCCCTTGCTATGGCCAAGTTCAGGATGAGCACCAGACAGCCACAGTGACCGGCAATGGCCGGCTGCCAACCACCCTGCTCAAGCCTCCATCCCTTTGGAATAACAACAAAGAGGGGCAGTACCAGGCTGACCACCGAAGAAGTCTCCCGGAGGTGTGATTAGTGGGTGCCGGAGCCTCGGTGACAAGGAGGATGATCATGATGACAACTGAGTACCTAGAGGTGCTAAGCATTGCATCAGGTGCTCCACATATCACCTCTAAACCTTCGGCCACTCCACGAGCTAGGTCTGTTACCCATCTGTGCAAAGGAGAAAAGAGCCAGACTGGCTGGTGGGCCCAAGGCCACCCAAGGCCACCCAAGGCTGAAGAGGCGACTCGGGATTCAAATCCAGATCGGGCTGAATGCAAAGCTGTTTTGTCTTTAGCCCTATCAATTCTTGTCCATTAAATTTACAAAGTCAAGATTATGGGAGCTCCTGAATTTTGAAAAGTTGATGAGTCTTGTTTTTGGAATTTGAGAAGATGATTGCCTGTGACACAGTGACAGATGCTATATAAATAGACTTGTAGATAAAGGGAGCATAGATTCTAAGACTGCGTCCCACTGCTAAGCATCAACCTGACCCCCTCTTCACACACAGGTCTGGTGAAAGGGAGGGCAGGTGACCATATCAGTGAATAAGGAGGTGTTCTCAGATGCCTTGAGGCTGAAGGTCGAGAACCAAGGGACTGCAGAGCACCCGTGCTGAAGAGGACAAAGGACAGAACAGAGTCCACCACTATGAGTTTAGAAGTTGGCCAGACGACCTTCGGAAACACACAGGTCCCTCAAATACTTTCTTTTGAAACTACTATATTAATATTATTTCATCCATTCACCCATCTATCCTTTCATTCACTCAAATACTTACTTGTTTATTCAAAAAAAAATTTACTGTCTACTATATATAAAGCAGAGTAGAGGGTTTCTTCAACTTAAAAAAAATCTGTGCCCCCACACTTCCACCCACCATAAAAATACACATTACACTATGGTCTGGTATGCAAACATAAAACTTGACATTTCAAAAGACGACATTTCCCCTTAAAACCTATCATGTACCCTGATATTTTCTATGCTCATCTATTCTCATACTCCAGTTCAATGAAGCCAGTAGAGTTTGCTTGAGAGAACCATGTGACGGTTCGGGCAGATGGACAGGTGTGTATATCTACATCTGCATAACCGCGTGGACTCAGCAGGGAAGAAAGCAAGTAAACCTTTTCAGATGGTGAGGTCTTTGAGTTGGGGCTGAAAGACGGGCAGGATAGAGATGAATGGCATTTCAGGAAGAGAGGGGCAGTGTGCATGAATGCGCGATGGCAGGCAAGCAGAACTGAGACACGCTTTCATAAAAGTATGTGGAGGACGGATGATGGGTTGTAGCCACATGAGGAGTGAAAGGGTATGAAATCAACATTTTTGACAAGGAAATGAAAGGGCCCGGGTTGTATTTAGGCAAGATTTATCAGCCAGGATCAGAAGAGGAAGAATCGGTAACGAACCTCTCGCTCTTTCTTTTATTCATTTTGGGGACACCCCACTCCGCCAATGGGAACTTCTGCTTGCACATAAGCCTCATGGCGCAAAGACCAATCCTGGCCTTATCTGCATGAGGAACAAACCAAGAATTCTGTAGAGGACCTCGGCAGGATAATTGACTAAGGTAACTGAAAGTCTCACGTGCTATAAGCACTTAGAAACGTTAAATGGAATATAAGATTTTTTTTTTTTAATGCAGAAATAAGTTCACAAGAAAGTGAGAGAGAGATGAAAAGCAGAAAGATATAAGGCGACATAGTGGCTGCACAGGAGGACTATCGGTCTCATTATTCCGGAGACTTCTTTTGTTGTCCACTTGGGAACAGGAAACAAAGTTATGGGCCTTGAGAGGTGGGTCCTACATAAAGTCTGGTCCTAAACAATGAGAAAATGGACTAGGGAAACATATGTCCACTGGCAGAACAAGATGAAAAGATACCCCAATGACCCTGGCCTGGGTTCTAGGTCAAAACTACAACAGCAACAACATCCTCCCTGAGAATCTGGAACCCAGTCTCAAGTTTTACACGAGCTGGAGTTTATACCTTTTAAGTGCAGAAACTCCCAAGCCAAGAAATTAATAATAGTTAGCCCCAGAGAGTAATAATTGTGAGGCTAATCTAGAAGAGAACATGCCCCCCCCGCCCACAAAAGTATGTTTAAGGTGATCAAAGACATAAAATAGAAACTGAAAAAAGTAACAAAATGCACCTCACCTCCTCCGACAAATAGATTTTAAAAGAGAACCATACAGCATTTCTACAGATGAAAAATATAGTCACGTAAAATTCTCAATGGGCAGGTTAAACAACGAATTAGCATAGCCCAAGGGAGAATTAAGGAACTGAATATAGACCTGAGAAAATGATTCAGAATGCAGTAGTGAGAGACAAAGAGATAAAAATAATAAAAGAAAGGTTAAAAGGTATGTAATATAACATGAGAAGGCCCAATACACATCTACTGGGAGTACCAGAAAAAAGAGAAGCAGGAAGGTGAAGGAATGATGATATTCAAAATTTTTAATCGCTAATAACTTTCCATAATTAATGGAAGATATAAACCTTCAATTCAAGAAGCATGAGACTCTCAAACAAGAAAATAAAATTAAATCCACATTCAAACACAGAGTAGTGAAACTTCAGAACACTACAAAGAAATAAACCATACAAGCATGCAGGCAAAAAAGCAAACGATCCATGAATAAATAAATCAACCACAGGTTTTTCAATAGCAGTTACAGAGGCAACGTAGAGGAATATATCGTCAAAAGTCTGCAGTGAAAATAAATGTCAAACTAAAATTCTATTCCCAGCTCAACTATCACTGGGGAAGAAACAAAGCATCTTAGATAAATAAGACTGACGGATATTCAACTGACTCTTACCTAAAGAATGACCAAAAAATATACTTCTGTAAGAAGAAATTTTAAACCATAGAAGTATGAGGCAAGAGGGAAAAACATTCATTATATTATTTTCTGTACTTTATCTGTTTTGAAATAAAAAATATAAAAAAGGTGAAGATGACCCTATTTATCTTTTTAAAAACATTTTGCTTGGGAAAGGTGAAATAATGGTAAAATTGGACAAGAGCAAATGCCATCAAATGACTGCATAAAGCAACAAAAATAGAGTAAAATTATTGATTAACCAATAAATATGAATATGACCTGAGCATCTTTGGGGTACAAATAACAATGCTGAATCAGGGAAATGAGTTTACAAGGAAAAAATACCTAAAATTTGATTTTGGTAGAACATTTTTGTTTCTTAGCTTTTTCTTCATTAAAGTTAGCTTCATTTGGCTACTCATAAATACGACTTTAATATTGTGTATAATTTATCCCACACAATCTAACTGATGTAGGCTCCTGAAGGAGTCAGTCTTTTAAAAATAAAACTGAAAAATACAGACTCTTGAGTATCACCAATGAGAAATCTATACTTTCAATTTTTGAAAAAATTACCCTTGCTATTCCCCTATAAGTTTAATTATGTTAAAGATGTAGAATACAATTTTGTGATTTGACACAAACCCATGTAAATCTAGGTTTTTAAAGGATTCAGTGTCTTTCTAAACAAAGCTAACTCGGTATGAGAACTAGGGGACATTTACCAAAATTCACTTTGAACGTACTATATGGACGTCGAAAATAACACTTCTTGCTATGGCTACAGAATACAATGCCGAATTTACATTTTTAGAATCAGGTAATGAGCCCTGAAACCCACTCACACTTACTGCCCCATAAGGAAGCAAATACAAGGACAAAAATTACTAAGCGTTTTTCAGCAGACAAGAAATGGATGTGGCACGGAAGCTTACTTCTCTGCCAAAAATACGAGGGGAACAAATAGTCTCTTTTTAGAAAAAGCAGTGATACTAAAAATTGATTGAATACATTTCCTCAGCTAAAAACACAATGTCCGTCTCCTTGGCCATCAGCATCTAGTGGACTCCTCTGAGGCACGTCACGCAGACTGGCTGATGAAAAGGGGGTGGACACTGTTTCTTTTCCATTTTTTCTTGTCTGGGGACATTTAAGTTGACTCACAGAGAGGAACAAATAACATTGACTTCTAATTAAAAAACGCCGCGGCCCAGGTCGTTTTTCAGACAATGTTTACTCCAAGGAGAAATCTGCCACGCAGACAAATTCCAAGCCGAGGAAAGGTGACAGAGCTAAAGACCCAAACGACGTCCCTGCCTAAACTCCTCAATCACAGTATTTAGGCTATGATTTGGGAAACGGGGGACTCGAAAGGCGTCAGGACCTGGCCTTCCGGGCGTACCTTTAGAGCTGTGTACGACTTCCCGAGTCCTCGGGGATTCGCCGTGATACGCGCGCAGCACCAGCGCGCGCCGAGCTGCCGCCCGCCTTTTCTAGGGGAAGGAATGCTCTAAGTTTTCTTTGCGCCTCGCCAGGATGCCCTCCCCGTGACCTCTGGGGCCGAGGAACAGGACAGCCCGTGCCCGTGTGTTTTCGGAAGTTGGAGGAGACGATCTTACGTGAAGACCACGGGGACGGGCACTAGAGAGCGAACGGTTCGAGGGCAGGTCTGAGCCACCCAGCCTGAATTCAGATCAACTGTGTGCGACCCTGGGAATGACTCTGCCCTCTCGGTGCCAACCCTCCCGTCTGTAGATGGGGCATAAATACTGCCTACCTAGGACCACTGTGAAAACTGAAGGAGACAGCAAGTTGTGACCAGTGCCTGGCGCGCAGTAAGCATCCCAGAAACGTCCACTGTTGCTATTAGTTGTAAGAGTTTTTAGAAACATAAACACATGGGTGAGTGGGCAAAGGGCCCTGTACCGAGGTTTGATTTAAACGAGTCAAACGGCAAAGCCAAAGAACTCTTTCCATGAGAAGTCAGAATCCAGGATGATAACCTCCCTCGATTTAATAAAAACTTGAAAATGCGAGTTTGTAACTTTCAGGTAACCGCATACTTAACAAAGAGGCTCGAGTTCGGATTCCTAAACCTTAAATTGCGATGCTTACAGAGCGTCATCCATTACATATTTTTAGAGATGTGTGTTGCGGGCTGCATAATGTTACATTTAATGATTCTCGGCTACGATGCCATAGAGCAAGTCTTGGACTGTGTTTGCGTGCCCCAGTGTCCCCGCAGGAGGTCCAAAGCCCAGTGTCACAGAAAGAGTTGTTGTCGCTCTGGATTCCTTTCCTTCCCTCGCGCTGCATGTCGCCATGGTCAGAAAACAAGGCATCTGACTCTACCAACTGCGCTCCCTTGCTGACTGTCTTTTTGAGATCCAGCCCTTGCTAGAGCAAGTAACGCCCCACTCCAACGCGTGCCTTATTTTGCGGCAGAATCATGGGCAAAGAAAGTCGCCGACATCCAAAGCCACCATCTCAAGAGGGACCTGACGGTATGTGAGTCAAGAATTTCTTGCCTCTCAATTTTCAGGAAACAAAGGGGTGCTTCTGCATGACTCGCCAAAAACCTTCCTCGGACAATATATCACTGAGACCCTGTGTCCCCAAAGTGGCCGTCCAGGCAGCCACGTGAAGAATGACATTTTCCTTTTCTCATTTACTTTCAAAATAGGACAAAAGACGATGACTAAATTATATATAACAGAACAGAGACCGAACACAATTTTTCTATGATTAATGCTTCTTATCGTTCAACTATGCTCACTAGTCTTAAATGTAGTAGTGAGACATGCTACTGCAACGCATTTGCTGAGGACTGTTTGGGAGTTGATTTTTTTTCTTACATCAGGAAACTTAACTACAGTCTTTTAAAAAATAACCACTGGTAGGTATGTACGTGTGTGTGTGTGTGTGTATATACACATATATATGTGTATATACATATATATATGTGTTTGTATATATATATGAAACCTTTGGAAATTCGGGGAAAAGCAATCTCCTCTTTCTCAGAGCTGTACAAGCTCCTCCGTTCAGCGTAAAGATGAATCTGAGAAGAAGCGCGTCACAGAGCGTACTCACCAGCGGCTCTGCCATAATGATGCGAATCTTGCGCTCGGCCTGGGTGGTGAAGTTGACAAATAAACTCTTGAGGACATACTCTCCCGGTTTGCTGTCTGGGTCCACGTTGATGGGTAACATGGTCGGTGGCCCTTTCTCCCTTTGGGTGCCCGGCACGGGTGGAACTGGAGGCTTGATATAACCGTTGCCAACTGGAGAAGCTGAAAAATATAATGGATATTCTCACTGGCTGAGAATCACATCGTAAATATTCAGACCGGCTGTGTTCAACCACAGACATAAGGACATGAATCATGCCCAGAATATGCTGCAGTTAACATTACCTGGCCTTATTCTTTAGGAATGCTACCAGAACTTATTTCGATGACATTAAATTTATGTTAAGCCATATTTGATGATCTCAAAATATTTCTGGTTACCACATGGCTTCAGGTGAATTACGTTGCCAATACATAACACAGCTGATAAATCCTACAGCATTTAAGATGGTTTGGGCTTCTTTGTTTATGTTTCAGGGAAATACACTAAGAAAATGTGTATTAAAAAAGGGATTCCTGGTCTTCCTAACGGCTGGGAGTTCTCTGTCTTCTGTGCTTCATTTTAATAATGGAAAACAAAATAATGGAATAAATAATGGAAAAAAAAAAAACTCCAGAAGTTCCCAAGAACCAATTTTCGGAAGCCCAGCTGGCTTTCACTGTAAAAGGAATGCTACCCCCACTCCAAATTAAAAAAAAAAACAAAAACAATAAATAAAGGTCAAAGGCTCAGGCAGGGTCCCGTGGACGTCCGAAGTGTGGGTTTGACCTTTCACTGTCGCGACCTTTGGTGGAAGCTGGGATGCCTCCCTTGGAGCAGATCGTGAGTCCCCAGCCAGTGGCCTCCCTTTAGAAAGCAAGTCAGACAACCGTTTTCATTTTCTAGTTATAGAAAATAAACTTTTTATTCATAAACGGAAATTTCACGTCTCCACTTTCAACTGTGCTCTGACGCGTTAAGTCCTAACACGCCCTACCCACTTCTGCCGAGGCATTCACAGCCAAGGGAAGAAAAGTAGGAGTAAGTGCGCTTGGGATGCAGGTGTTGGGACGCTGGGGACAGGACAACGACGAAACAGACGTTTAAAAGGAAGACTCGACCGTCGAACAGTGATGATAAAGGAAAGCTCCGTGGAAACTAAACACTCTTCTCAAAACTACAAGTGGACTCAAGGCTTCTCTCACCTTCTTTCTACCTGAAGCCAAATCCCGAGGAAGCCATGCAAAAATGTTGTTTATTGCACGAGCTGCAGACACGTCCTCGCGCTGCGCTGTGGACGCCCCTCGGCCTCCCGCCCTGGCCTCTGCCTCTTCTCTCTAGGTCACTGGACCCCCGGCGGTCGAGGGTGCCCCTTACACCTAGAGCCTGCCAACACCACAAAACTCGAAGAATATGGCCTCCTCAGCTATAAAAACGAAACCTCCTGTGCACAACTGCGTTTGCTCTCCACTCACATATGCCCCATCCAAGTCTTGGCCCTCGGAGGCTGATGCTGGATGGATGGAGCGGCCCTTCTGGGGTCTTTACCTCGTTTGTTCATTCACGCGCCAAGCCAAGCCTTCTTCGGTGGGCTGGAAGCCGCGCACGTCTCTGTCCAGCATTTCAGCAGCGCCCAGCGGTCATCGCCGACCGCACACCGCAGCCTGGCTCTGAGCCCCGCCAGCTTGCCTGCGTCCCGTGCCTGGGTGGCGCGGATGCCCGGCTGCCCCGCGAGCACACTGCTGCCACTCAGGCCTCCTGGTCCTCTCTCACTGCTCTGTCCCCTGCCCTCAGCTCATCACAGCCTCCTGTCTTTCGAGAGCCACTTCTGGTCTCATCTTTGCCAGGCCCCTCTTACCAGTAGGTGTGTGTCACTGGATCCAAATATCTAACTCACGCTCTCTGGAGTTGTACATCCTACATTACCTGAGGAAGACGGGACGGACAGGTGACCCAAGTATTTACCCATCGGTCACGCCGTTTCGATCTGGGTCGCCCTATGACTGGACCGTATCTTCCTCTAAACGTATCTCTGAAAAGTTTTCTAACGAGACTGTGGTCTCCCAGACCTGACACAGAGTTCTTCCCACAGATGAGACCCCACACACTTTAGCTAACTAAAACGACATCGTACTTGACATCTGCACGTCTTGAAGTAATTCATAGAGAGGAGAATGCGCAATGAGATGCAGTAGTGGGGTTGCTAAGGAGCAGGGGGCAGGATTTAACTGAGAGTCTTAGCTCAAGAGCATCCCAAGCAGCCTCTTGAAAGGGACCGCTTCTCCTAAGGGCCATGTACAAACTCAGGTGATGCAAACAAAGCCCCGGGCCCCTCCTCTGCTGGACCCTCCACTCTCTCAGCGGAAGTGGGATGCCTGCCAAGTCTAGCTACAGAGGGACATCCGACCCCACGAGACGTCTTCCTAATGCAGCGAGGGCATCATGCCACCGGCCTGGAGACTGGATTACACACCAAGAAAGTCTAAGTGGAGGACGGCTTTTTATCACTTTCATCTTCCGTGGGATCTCACCCTTTTCTAGAAGACAGCAATCACCAGGCTGATGTAACAGCTAAATGCAAGACCAGTTCCATGACCGTGAGACTCAGGAGCCTCGAACTCACACTGCAGTGAGAGGCCGTTCACAGTCCTCCTGCAAAGCTGACATCCAGGTACCAGAATGTCACAGAGAAATCTTCCATTTAAAAGGCCAAAGCACCAATTCACTGCCATCATAAAAAACGCTACCGATCCGTACTTCCAAGCCAGATATCTTGTGAGCACAGAAACCTGTGTGCACAGCCTCAAAGACGAGCTGGACCCAGCCCAATCGAGCCCGAAGTGATTTGGGGAGCAGGGGGCGCATCACTGTGGTTTCAAACAGGTTAGCTGGGCAGATGAGAGGTGAAACTACTGTGCAAGGTAACGGGGTCAGTGTCCTTGAACTAGATCCAGTCTGAGTTTCAGAAACCTCTCCATCCCATCATAATTGATTCATAACAAATCTCAGCCTTCGGCCGGATAGTTTTCAAAATAAACATATGACGTGGCACCTTTTGGTAACTCAGTTATTTGATGACAATGTAGCTGAGAACCAAGAAATACATGACCCCGGTAGTCAAAAAGTCCACACTAGTCTAAACATTAGGATGCTGACATTAGAAAAAATCTTAAGACCCTCACTCAACACTTGCTTGCTCTTAATCTACGCATAATTAAGATCCATAATTAAGATCGATGGTCTTCTTTCTAAAATCACAAGACTGGAAACAAAATTACCAGAGAAAAGTGCAACATCTCTGGATAGAAACATTAACAGCAAAAGAAAAAAAAAAAAAAAAAAGCCTAACTTTAAAGAGCCACCAGAACTTAAAAATGCAGTTGCCTGAAGCCAGTTAGTGCAAAGCTACAGAATGTGACATTCTCACAGGCTTGGGGCGTCCACGACTCCGACCAGCATGTGGTCACAATTAACATGCATGAGATGACCCTGAGTCCCGTGAAAAGGTTACAGTAAGTCAGACATACAGTCCTGTATTTGAGAAGGTGGGGAAAACAGCAAAAGAAATTTCCAGAAGGTTTGTCTTTCAAAGGATAAAACTAAAAAGGTGACTTTGGTCTACAAAGGGAGGAAACACCTTCCCTAAGAATTCAGCTGTCAAGAATTAAGCCTGTTTGTGCTCAGGTCTGGTTTCTAACTGAAATTTGTTTTTGATGACAACAGAAAAACAAACCACCAATTCAGTAACTGCCACGCTCGGCCCTGCTCTCCAGCTCTGCGAATGCAGGCGATCGCTGCTGGACTGTCCCTCCCAGCCACCAGAGTGCTTTGCCTGCCTCCGGCCCTCCAGACAAGCGAGTCCGCCCATGCTTCAGGGTCCAGTTCAGTGTCCCTTCGTCCGCCTGGCTGCGCCCGGGCCCAGCCTCCCCTGGGCTCTGCCTGACGGTGCCACCAGCGACTCCGGCCTCTCGGCCTCCGCTTCGCGCCTCAGCATGAGTGTCCTGACAGCGCATCGTATGTCGTCTCCCCCCGAACACCTGCTGAAGGCGCGACTGCACGTGCTGGATGAAAAGACGTCTCCCATTTAAATTTCTTGCACGCGACGAGTTTTTAAGCTTCAACTCCATCTGCCCTCAGCCTCTCTCCTTTGTCATGCCTTCTTTCTTTTCCACACAGCTGCCCAATGTCCCTACAAAGTCCCTTGAACCAGCACTCCTGACTTGGGGTGGGGGGTCACTCTCGGATATTAATTATTAGGTCTCTAATTATTGAGTCCTTTGGAAATTTGCTTGCTCTTCATATTTTAATCTGAGATTAAACGTGCTCTAAGATTTCTCCATTGCCTTCTTTTGCCTTAAGAAGGTTCTGTTGGGGTTATTTTATTATTCCAACCCAGCTTCGGCGTGGTTTGGTTCGACGGCTTCGGGAGGTGTTTCCCTCTTTTACGGGGTCTCTATTTCTCACAGTGGGCAGGGCCTGCTCCTTAATCTGGAAAAAGTCTGTGTTACGCTTTTACGGCCCTTTTACTAACTCTCCGTTAGGTCTATTTCCGATGACAAGGGACGACCTTTTGACCATCAGTATTTTTTTGGACCAACGCCTTCAGTTTTAGGCTGGCTGATCTCAGCTGGCTAAGGCCTTCGGGACAATTTCCTGAAGGTACCGACACTTGTAGGGGGTTACCGAGCTCCCTAACTGCGACACCGATACAAACACCTGCCACTCGCAGTCGGGTCCCGTTTTTATTGACATGGAGAGGTGGAGAAGTGCTGTGATGCGCTCCCCCCATGAGTGCCCCAGAGGCTACAAATGGCGATACGTGTCCCCAGGAAGCAATCGGTTTCGTTGGTCAGACTTTCAGAGGCGCTGATGCCATCGCTCACTGCGGGCTGTCGCTCGCTCGTTCACACGTCCACGTGCACCAACGTGCAATGACTGCCTAGGTTTCAGGCACTGTTCTGGGCACCGGGAAGATGGGGGTGAACAGAACAGAGGGTTCCTGCCTTCACGGAGTTACAGTTCACTGAGGCAGGGTCATATGATGGACACACACACACTCACTCACAATGCCGGACGGCAACACGTTCCACAAAACTATACAGAGCGCGTGGACAGAGGCACCCATCCACTTCACCTGCCCAGAGGTGCTCAGGTGTTACAGTGGGGAGCTGCCGTGGATGAGGGTGGAAGCTGGTGCTTTTGGTGCCTAAGGAGAGCCACACTGGTCGCAGATGGGATGCACCTCCCGCCCCGCCAGCCCGTCCGCATCTGCCTCATTCTGGTTGGAAATGAGAGTTCGACCGGCCTGCAAGGATCACAAATCACAAGTGCCACCGCACCCCCCGCTTCGCAGCATCCTCACAAGGCACACGGCCCGGAGGGCAGGGCCGTCCTGCCTGCCCTTCCCCCACCTCTGAAGGCAGGTGAGCACAGGGCCAGCTTTTCCAAACACGCCCTCCTATTTCTGATGTTCCCATCACTGGACTCAGACCCTGAGCGTCTGAAATAAAAAGCGGTTTTCTTCATGTTGTCACGTGCCCCAGGACCCTGCGTGATGACTGTTCCAAGCAGAACGGCGACCTGGAGACAGGCCCACTTCCGCGACGCCACGGGCGGGGGAGTGACGCAAGCTCGGCTGTGCCACGCGAGTGCGTTTACCAGATGTCCGTGCTCGCCGCCGGATTCACCGTCCCTTCTGCCAGTTCTCAGGGCCTCGTTCATTGTCTGTGCTGCAGGCAAAACCCTTAGCAAACAGGGTCGTTCCTTGGGACACGCTTCCCACGACAATCCTTCCTTTTCCCGTAAGACTTACTGAGTTCCCGGGCATTACAGGAACGTTTCGTAAAACATAAACCAAGGATGACGCAGCTACTGTGGGAACATGTCACAGTGTATATAGAACAATAATAAATTGTCCACTAATGCATCCAGGGCGGTGTTAAGAAAAGGCATTTTAAAGTGGACTGCAAATCCTCAAAATGACCAGAAACTAGGAAAGTCATGCAAAATAAATTAGCATGAAAAGAAAGAAACCTCCAAGCATGATAGGAAGAATTATTTTCCTCTGAAGAGTATTATTGAGAAATGGAAAATATTGGGGTAAGAAGAAACAATTCGTTTGAGCAACAGAAAAACATTTCTTAAGAAAGCGATGAATGATTCCTAGATAATTTTATATATTTTAAAGTAGGTCAAGAAGAGACTGACGGTTAAAAATGCTCAGAAATAATTTTTGTCTCAGAAGAAAAAGAAATTCAATGATGTGCTAAGTTCTGCTTACTTTCCATTAAACCCTGATCACGTGAAATGTTCCTCCCATTTTTACATTCCAACTTTCTTTTAACTATTTAGTTCTCTGCATCTGATGGTTCTTAAATTGTGTTTCTTCAAGTTTCAGGGTCCACGAGATACCTCTGGGATAATTTATATCTTTAATCCTCAAAAATAATCCTAGAAGGACGATCTCCCTTTTATGGATAAGACCATGTGCGCTCAGAGAGGTTAAGCGATTTGCCCACGGTCACAGAGTGGTTGACTCGGGATCTGAACCCATGTCTGTTTGACAGCGTATCCTGTGACCTTCCTGTATCGCCGTCTTTAAAAACAAACAAAAACCCCCAAAACATCACTTATGATGAAGAATGAATAAAATAAAGTCTCCTTTCACCCCCCATATTTTTCCCTGGCATAAGCTAGTTTGGGGACTTCCAGGGACGATAAAATATAAATGTGATTTGGAGAATGAGGCTTCTTACAGATTAGTAGAGGTGGTCATTTTCTAGAAAGACTTACATAACATCCAGCCTTCGAGCTCCCTCCTGCCAGGCTGTCTGCCCTTTTAAATTGAACGCATCTTTTGGCCATCAGAGAGGCTTTGAGAAAAGCTAGAAGTACATCGAGAATTGAGGATGCATAAAAATATATAACATCTGATTAACAACACACCTTAGGGACGTCTAGAGACTATTCTTTCCTAAATACACTGACGGTAGAACATTTAACTGGTTGTCATCCTCACAAGGAGCAAGTGAACTCGAAGGCACAGTTCTCTGTGTTTACTGCAATCTGGGGCCTCCCAAGCCACTTCAGTCTTTGACGTCCCCCGACTGAAGACCTTGGAGAGAGCGAAATAGTCCAATCAATAGAAAGTCGCGTCAAGTCACTGCCCTCTTTTCTTGTCTCTCTTCCTCTGCCTTTCAGCATTTTATCTTAGAGAAACGACAGTAACACTTCAGTGACTTCCTTTATAAACGTCTGTCATCTGCCGAGACGCCATTAACGCGGCCTTCCCCCCGATTTTCAAAGTAGGCGCTGTCATCAGAGCCTGAGAGGATGTCTGCCAAGATCTGTGAGAAGAAGATGAGGTTACACTGACATTTCAAGGTCCTTTCTCAGTAAAAGGAGATCGAATAACCTGCTGGAGGCAGGATAATCCTGAATTTCAGCTAACTTCTTCCCAGCAGAGATGACAGACCGCTCTCATTCATGTGACCCTGGCTGGCCACCCTCTCGTCCTTCTCTCATTCCCTCCTCTTTTTAATTTTCCTCCTCTTCTGGCCAATTTTATGCAGCGAAATCTCATGGATTTGAAATCCACTGATTTGAAATTTGTGATAAATCGGGCGAGGCCCTGTGTTTTTTTTTTTTACAGTGACTTGGAAAGAGCTCTGCTGACTCACGATGTGGGTCACTGGTGCCTGGAGCAGCACATATTGCTGTCCTCTGGGAGGGCCCCCCCATCCAGTGGGTCTGGGGTGGAGCTTGATAACCTGCCCACATGTGGAGACCACAGTCTGATACCGCCGATGTAAACAAACCAGAAACCAAAGGGGACCAGTTAGCCCAGTTGGTAACTTGTTTATAATTCCATTTACCTACAGCAAAACTGCAAGGCTTCGTTAACTCCAAGTTAATGCTTTGTGGGCAAAACACAGAGCACTGAACAGGCGTCAGGCATCTGCGTCCCAGCGTGCTTCTGCGTGACCTTGGGGAACACCTGGACCCACCACCGGGCTTCGGTTCCTCACCTGTTACTCTCGGAGAGGCTAAGCCATGGATGGCGCCCTTTCTAGTTCCAGCGGTCTAGGATAGTATGAAAACATACACCGACAAGGCGTAAAAAAAAAACACTTATTCAAAACTTTTACAATTCAAGCGCTTGGTAATTCATACCTGCCCTCCTTTGAACGGTGATGAACTAGTGAGGGCCCATCGTCCGCCATCTCTGCCGAGGAAAGCATCACAAATCGCCCCGACCCTTCCCCTAGCACCTCCACTTCGTCCCCGGTCCCACTCGGCCTTCTGGGACTGGCGGCTCCCTACGCTGCAGGTGAACCTGAGACGACGCCCGTCCTATTCCCCGCTGCAAACTCGAGACCTGTGTGAACACGTTTTACTTCTTTATTTTTTTAACTTTATGTACTGAGAGTCTGCCCAGTGCTCGTGGAGGGCCGCTCATCAGCCAGACATTGTGGAACACACGGCACCCAACCAAGGTCTGCAAAGGCAGGTAGGATTCTGATGGGAAGAAATGAGAACGGGGCATCGTGGGCAGAGGGAGCCGCATGGCGGGTGCACGAAGGAATCCGCCAAGAATCGCTCCGCGTCCCCTCCCCTGTCACCTGCCCACCACACGTCCCTGTCATAGCACGCACGGCCAAACTTCGTCTTCACCAAGGAGCTGCTAAGTCCTCAAGAACAGTACTGCGTCTCGTCTTTACCCCAAGCACTCAGCACAGTGCCTGGCGTAATCGAACACTTGTGCTTATTTCATATCTGTTGAACTGAATCCGTCTGATTCCACAATAATGTCTTTGGGTGAGTGCGATAAATGAACGAGCATCTATACGGAAAATTTAAACTCTCCCATCCTATAAAAATGCAGGGTTTTAATCCTTGTCATTAGAATTAAGGCCTTGAATGGTCAGCAAATGAGACGGGACTTCACTTGTGGGACAACTGGGAGCCAGCAGGTTTCTGGGAGGAAAGGTTGAGCCGATATTATTGTAGGATGGGCTATGAAATATGAAAGTACTCTGCAAGTCAAAGACCGCTGCACCCACCACAAGAAGAACGATGGAGGTGGGAACCCAAATAGGGCCATTGGAAGGGAAAGGAAGAGCTTATCTTACATGGATGGACCCGAAATCCAGCCACATGGCCTTTTCTCAATAGAGAAAACATGCGAGATACGTTTCCAGGTCAAACGTTACAATAATAAAGTGTTTCGGAAGCTTTTTTAGAACACCGACTCTGGAAGCCTCCTCAGAATTCCCTTCCTGGGGCAGGGTGTTGGTTGGAGTTGTGGGACCCAAGCAACGAAGACCGTTGGCTGTGAGTTCCTGGGACAACAGAGTGGCTCTCAGTGTCCCCGCCCTAGAATGGATATGACCCTGGCATTGTGGCAGATGTCCACGTCCACCAAGTTTCCAAAACATTAGAAGAGCTACTGTCCACTGACAAGCAGCAATAGGGACACAGGAACAAGTTAAATGTCACAAGGAAGAAAAAGAGAATCCAGAATTAGGTCTATTCTACAAGAAAATGGCGCCAATTTCTACAAGTCAGTGGGAGAGATAAAAATGGGTCGGATGATGGAGGAGACAGAACAGCCAAACGTAACGTGCGCTCCTTGTTTAAATCTGATTGGAGCAAACCAAGTATTGTACGACATTTTTAAAAAATGATAGCCAAAGCAATCTGAATGTACACTGGGTATTAGGTGATACCAAAGAATTATGGACAATCTCGTTAGGTATGATAACAGCACTGTAGGTGGATATGAAAATATCCATGTTTTCTGGAATGCATACTGACTACGCGGAGTTTATTGAAATGATGCCTACATTTAGTTCAAAATGCTTTAACAAAGGGAAATGAGGTATAAATGAAGCAAACATGTCTAAATCTTGATAACTGTTGAATCTGAGTGATCGCAACAGGCTGTGTGTTGTACGTTGTTTTCCTCCTTTTGTGCTTGTTTGAAAATTTTCATAATAAAAGTTTTCAAAAAGAGGAGGCTCATCGGCAAAACATTTCCTCTATCTTATAACGGCAACAATAAAGGAATGTCTTAGACCCTCAACTGCAAAACAAAGTATCATCTAAAAGCAGTGCACGCCATTTACAATCCAGGTTCGACCGCACAGGTTTGAACGTCTACTAAGATGCCAAGCCTGGCTGCATCTCCCTGCGTCAATGTGTTGAACCGCGGGAGGAGGATCTTGGAGCATTTCCACTCACAGCACTGCAAGGACGAATGCAGCTGGGTGTCATTTACAGAGGAGCCTTTGTCCTACCTGTGTCGCGACACAGTTTGAGCCCTTTCGGACAAAAGTTTCATCTCAGAGGCCTATGAGTGAGATCAATTAATCGATTCACTAAGTAACAAAATTTCATGGAGGCCTCAGTATGGGCAAGGTACTCTGCAAAGTTCTGTGGAGAACACAAAGATAAATCTAAAAAGACAATTTGAAAGATGTTCACGATTTAGTGCTGTCAGTCCCAAGATGCCACAGGGCAGTCTCAGGTTGAATAGCCTGGAAGGGCAATTGAAAGTTAGGATGGCATTCATTAATTCGTTGATTTATTCAGTCATCAAATATTTACTGAAGGCTCACTCTACTCCTGGGGGTGGGGCGGAGGAGCCAGGCATGACTCCCATCCTTGGACAGCCGCCAGCATGCAGGGGAGACGGGCGTTACACGATCAACCCACCCGGAAACATGACGACCAAATGGGAAGTGCGACGAAGCGGGCCGTCAGACAGACACAGGAGGCACACACCCGTGCCCAAGGGGTCAGGGCAGGACTGGTGACGGCAAAGCTGAGACCTGGCAATAACTGACGATAAGTCAGAGGAGGCTACGAGGCAGATGAGAACGGGGTGCAGGAATGACGTTGCTTCGCAGTGCCTCGCTCACTCACTCCTGGTTTCATTAGAGGCTGTCTGGGTAGCCGCGACTTGGCACCTCCCTCTGGTGACGGCCTCCGTCCCTTTGCCTGGCTTCGCAGGCTGCCTCTTGAACAACGTATTTCTAGCTGTTTCCTATCTGTCTTCTCCATGACACTTAAGGGCGACAGGGACAAGAGATTGGTTCTGTTCCGCTTATAGCCTCGCTTTCTAGTTCATTACCTGGTACTCAATAAACACGTGCCGCATTAGCAGCAGCATTGAGACACATAGGGTCATGAGTGCAAGTATACTGAGAAAGCCATTTCTGCCACCAAGTGGGATGCTCACAAAGCACCGAGATGCCTGGAAGGAGAACATTGCTCTGGGTCACGGCGCACTGTTTCTTACTGCAGGTCGTGGTCAAAAGGCTCTGGGGGCTGCAGGCAACGCAGTCACGTGGGGATTTTTATCTGGCTGTAGGCTCGGGCCCACCCAGAATGGCAAACCCGCTTCCTGAGCCATTTTATTAGAAGCATACTGAAGCCAGACATCAGGGCAAGGGGAAGGCTTTCAAATAGAAGTTTCTGTGGCTGTGTTCATGGGCACATTCCACAGGGACTCGGAGGGACGATGAGGACAGCGCGGGCTGGACGTGCGGGGACTGCCTATTTTGAAAAATAAGGGTGACGACCCGAGCTTTTTGCTGTCTCCCTTCCAGGACCCACTTGGAGATGACACGATGAGAGGAGTGACTTGAAGGCGAGTGTCATCCTACACAGGCTTTTGTTAATGTACATCACACATTATGTCAGCGGTCCCCGACCTTTCTGGCACCGGGGCCCGGTGCTCCTATGAGAATCTAAAGCCTGAGGATCTGAGGCAGAGCTGAGGCGGTGATGCTGGTGCTGGGGAGCGGCTGCAAGTACAAATGAAGCTTGCTTGCCCACCACTCACCTCCTGCTGTGAGGCCCGGTTCCTAACAGGCCACAGACTGGCACCGGTCCACAGCCTAAGGCTTGGGAACCCCTGCATTATATCATCAAATAACATACATACACACAGGTACAATGTACGTTACAATATGCATTCTGCTACAAAGTATATACACACATGTGTACAATACTGTACATATACACGTGTAATACAGATGTTACACATATGCGTTATTTAATACACATAACACAGGATACATTTCCAGCTTCTTTATCTTTCAGTGCAGCTGTATACAGGAGCTCTATAAACATTTGATAACGAACTAAGTGAAATCCTTTATGGTCTGATTAGCTTTTTATTTCATCAACATCAAAATATTTATTAAATTCCTGGTTCCTGTGTGCTTATGTGTTTAGAAGCCAGCTCAGTCAAGCAAAATATTTTAGGTTTCATCAAATTCTTCAATAGTTGCGGGACTGTACAGTGAGTACATAAAATTGGCTTGACACACGACCACCGTAAGTCTATCGTCTAAGACGATGATAATGCTATAGTAACAGAAACATATTAGTTGCTCCCCATCTCTCGGAAATGTTTACAGATATTGTGAGCAGGAAAGCCACAAGTTGGGGCACTAACCAGACCATGGCGGAGGTCTGTGTGGTGGAAACACAGTGACATTTCCGAGAGACACCCAACACAAAAAAATATTCAGCATTTCTCAAAAGTCCTAATATGATGCAGCATTTTCCCCCAAATATATGAAACCATAACTTTTATCATTTAACTTATGTGCTTGTTATGCATTAGAAAAAAAAAAATCTCTCAAGATAAAAACAGTTCCCTAATACACACCCTACTTTAGAAAGCACAAAGTAAGGCGTATATTAATGACTAACAGAGATTTTATTCCTAGACGCGGGATGGTATTATATGTAAATATCTAATAGTTTCATTAGAGATAGTTCGGTAGAATGATTAAGTAGTAATTAAATCTCCTAAATGTTTCTCTTCTATTAGGGTAAGAGGCTGTGCTTCACCATTTACAAACTAACTTTTCCTACCTTCACTGAACAGAAAGCTAAACAGTCAATATCCAAGATGCATGCAGTTAATCCTGTGCTGTGGAAGTCTCCTCTCTGTATTTTTCAGGACAATATTTCCTACAGGGTTACGCTAGAGGTAATGAGACTGGGCTATTCCAAGGAAGAAAAAGCAACAGCAAGCAATTTGGATCCATTTAATGTTGGTTAACATGTGGTATCCTGTTTTTAAGTTCATAAACAAACAAAAGAGAAACATTTTATTTTTTAAGTGTTGGAGAAGGCAGAGCAAAGGGAAGAACTGCTTTTGGCCAACTTCAATGTTTCAAACAAAATAAAGATATTTAAATTACTATTTAGAAGGGAGAGATCAAGCGTAAATCCCACCTGAGCTGTGATACTGCATAAGATGGCATTGGCTGATGCCCAAACACAGACTAGCGATTTTTACCAATTAGTGATTTTACAGGAGTCATACTGAATTTTTCAGTGAAACTAAGTGCCCAGAAAACACCATTACATCACAGCCTGCTGTCTTGTAGACTCTTGTACAAAAATGACCATACCTTGCTCCTGAAATATTGCAAATCCAAACAGAAACCCTGAAAGGCATCACTCCTGTCTCTGACCGGTGACATAACAAGTAATTCCTGGCGTGGGTGTCACTGCTCCCATCCCCACCACCACCTCCGGAGCCGTCCGGAGGCCGGCCCCTCCCCGCACTCAGCCTCTGCCCCACCT
>NW_006430460.1:201930-211389 GCF_000325575.1 Pteropus alecto
CCGCCACAGCCCCCACCTACCCAGCCCTTTGATGAGGCTGATCACACAGGAGCGTCTCCAACACGCAGCTGTAATGTCCATGAGCCTGACGGGGACCTGAACTAGCAGGCCGGGACGCTTACGGTGAGTCTGCTCCTGAGCTGAACCACCACCACGATAGGCTCCATGGTCCCGGAGCTCCCCACCACCATCTGCGTCTCGGCCACAAGGAAGAGCTCTCTAATTTGGGGCCCAAGGTGTATTTTTAGTCAGGTGCTACAGACCTACAGTAGAAGACAGACTAAAACAGGCCTCCGTTCCAGGCAGGCCCTTCCCACCAATGGGACAATTTTTAGCTGCAGGGTAAGACAGTGACCTACAACTCGCAGTGTGCCCGTGGTCTATATTTATCCGCAGGAACATGCGATGCTGACAGATGAGTGAAGCTGCTCAAAGCCCTCCGGGCCCGGGCCTGACCCCCACGCCGGTCACACAGTCCTGGCAGACCGGGCACATGCCACCTGCAGAGCCAACCCGCCGGGCTGCTGTGCCCCTGTGACTGAAGACACGGAAGAGCAGAGATGACACGGGCTGGGTGACGAATGTGTGCTTTGGAGACAAGCAGCTCTGAGCCACAAATGCAAACGGCTTTAAACAGCTTCGATTCTTACAGACCGAACCGACAGCAGAGAACCCACCTCTGAGGCCGAGAGCCAGTGAGAAACTGTACACCCTTCTGCAAAATGAAACTCTGAACATCTGCTGACAAGACTACTCAAGAGAAGTGATTGGGCTCAAGTCTCTGGTGATATGATTTTAAAGGCACAGCCTGAATGGACTTGTTAAAAACTTCATTTCTAAGACCAAGAAAGGAGCCGATATCGGTGAATATCATTTGTCTCACCTTCAAAAGAAAGCGGGCTTAGGCCAGTGAGGAGACTGAGAAGGAAATGCAGAATAAAAGTGTAACTAAAATACAGAATAAAAGTGTAACTAATTCGTCTTTCGACGGGCATTACTTCTGACGCAAGGATTTTATGAGGCTCAGCGACAATCTGTTTCTTCATGAAAACAGCTGTGGCGAGCATGGAACTCGAGTAATTTCCGTTCTTGACTCACTCGGGGCAACGGCACGTGTTTGTGAGCCACACAGGTGGGAATTACAACACGGCCTGGTCTGGAGACCTGACAGGTGCACTAACATTTCGCAGGAAAGAGAAGAGTATCCAAATGACCCGAACGAGCGCCCAAAGAGATTCAGGCCAGCGAAGCACCAGCAAAGATGCCCCACGGCACCTCCGTGTCACACACATCCAGGGCTCATGACGCCTTTTCGACACGAGCTGACCGAGGTGCGTACATGGCATCTGATGTACGTTGTGATTTACGTTGTGTACATGGTGAAGACAACTAATACCACAGTGAGCAGTGGAGGCAGCTACGTTTCGAGCCATAAGGCTGCTTCTCCGATTTTACCTAAAGGGCAGCAGAGACTCAACCGAAATTTCGCACTGTGTCAGCTCCAGTCTCCAGCGCTATTATTAGACCGACCTTTCAAACGATGTGACTGTCATTCTGTGAAAAGAATGTTACTTAACACGGCCTCGTAAAAATGTGAAAGGTGTTCATCGCCGTATTTTTCCATTGTTTACAGATACCAATTACTAACCCACATTTAAGGGGAGTACAAGGAAAAAAGGCGGTAAGAGATGGACGTGAGTGGGCCCCCAGCTGGGTGCAGGTGCTCGGCCCAGCACTTTCACATGTCACCCCACCCCGTCCGCACGGCAGCCTTCCGAGGCGGCCTCGCCACCCCCATTTCAGAGCCGAGGAAAAGGAGCAAAAGTAAGATTGCCCAAGGTCATTCAAACGCAGGCTTGTCAGACTCCAGAGTCTCTGCGTTTGTTCATTTGTACCCAGTACTTTCCTTAATGAAAATAGAGACTTCTAAATGGGGGCGACTTGTGAGTAGTTGTCTTTGCATACATTTAAGAGTGGCCCCCGAAATATCTACTTCTCCTCAGAAACTTCACGCATCCAAAACCCAGCTGAGTTCCCTGGAGTGTGGGCGCGATGACGTGTCGCCGCCCTGGGTGTCCCCGTGTGGCGGCATCTGAACAGCGTGAACCACACTGCTCGCGCCTCTGGGTGCCCAGGGTCTCGCAAATGTTGAACTGATAACGGACAGTGTCTCTGTAATCAAAGCAGACAGCTCCAAGTCCATCTATTACAGCTCAGAGTCCTCGGTGCCGAGAGCGCCTGCCGGCCCTCGCCACGTCCACTCAGAGCTTCACCCTCCCATGGCAGACACCACTAACAACGCTGACTTCCCCTCCACTTATGCTAGAGTTAAAGCAACAAATCATAGGTGGGCGAAGGCTCTGAAGTCAGGCATACTGACGGATGATTGAGTGACAGCTGTCACCTGATGATTGATAGGAATATCGAAAAACAACAACAAAAAGCAGATGTGAAAGTTAAGGGTAGCAGCCTACAGATTTTAAGTACATAAAGAGATAGCCCTTAGCATTTCAAGAGCGCCAAAGATACCTGTATATTACAGGATCATTAATACATTTGCTGATGGTCTGAATTCGTTTAGACACAGTTAAATTACGATAGCATCCTGTACCACAGATACATACAGAGAACAGTGGATTGCAACTTCGAAAGAATTCTATTTAAAATTATTCGGCTGAACTCTTTTGACACTTCAAGGGTTAAGCTTCACGATCGGGAGAAATTTACTCAGAGATCGCTTGTTCCCTGACGATGCTAAATAAGCGTCACGTGTTTTAAATTATATCCGTGTAATCTAAATTTAATAAATAAACGGGACTGCTGGCATGTTCAGTTGGTAGTTCCCCAATAAACCTCAAGTATCAATTGAATAATGACTTTAAAGCTGATGCTTTTTGCTTCTTTAACAGTAAATCTAATATCTGCAAAAATTTCATTTCTGTTTCTGTGTGGCGTGGTGGCGTGACTACAAATGTTTTTAAGTGCAAATCCAAGTCCACGCATAATGCTTCTACCTTCACAAGCTTAGTAGTTCAAGAAAGTTCCTGTTTCAGGAAAGACTGTTCTCAGGCTATTGGCCAACCAATAACCACTCCACGAGCCTGAAGGTGAGATCACACAACCACTTGCTTTAAATGCAGCCTCCTTAGCTTCTATTTGCTGTCCTTAAAGTACAGTCAACCCCCTCAGTTCAATTCTGGAAAGAGGAAACAGCCTTTAGATACCAACAGAAGACATTTTTTCCCAGCTTGCAGGAAAAAACCAGCTCGTAAATGACCACACTGTCACATTAACTCTAGCATTCAAAGCCCTGCAGCGATAAGGAACTTAAGCTGATGACGATTCTGGTTTTTATTTTTATCCCTGGTCGTATGACACGTTCTCACAGAGACTTGAGAACCAGTATATGACAGATTTAATGAAATATTTCAGTAATAAAATGGTTACATTTTAATTGCATAATCACATGCATATTCGTCTTTTTAGAAATTTAGTAAACACAAGTGTTAAAATATCGTCACGGAAATATGGCAGTGAACAACAGACGCCAGTACCAGAGGATATCTTTTCAGAGGATATATTTTCCCATAATATAACAGTATAGAATATATTCACTGACTTGTGTTAACGAATCTTTCAGAGACAAAGAACCTCCATGGCTGTCTTAAGCTCGGAGCCAAATAAAGTACAAGACAAGCAAACGTCACCTGCAGTCCTGCTTCGTCCCTGGGGAGGGCACGACAAGGACAGAGAAGCCGCCAAGGACAATGTGCCATTGTGCTTGGATGGAATGGCTCTGAAACGGGCTTCCTGCGCTGCGGGGGCCATTTGCCCAGCATGTCATTACCTGACGACACATGCCACAAAGAGACACGCACCTGCAGATGTTAAGCGGGAAGGCCCCTGGGGAACACCGGCTTGTTTCTGCACGGGGCACCTCTGGAATCGAGGCGTGGCTCAAGCGGGGCTCTACCAGCAGGTGTGCGGTGCCCACAGGACAGACTGTCTGGCCCTGCGAGGCCCACGGTGCCCACAGGACAACTGTCTGGCCCTGCGAGGCCCACTCTAAACCTCTGGGCGTCGGCCGTTCGTTTGTAAATCGCCAGACACTTAAACCCAACCTGGAGAGCCGCAGTCCCAATCGGAAGGGATGACATGTTACCGAGAAGCCAAATCATTTACGCGGGTTCCAAACACTCTGCTTTTTCGCCAAAAAGTTTTCTCTGACGATTTCCATCAAACAATTTATAAATAATCCTGGATTCTAGAAATGTAATCTCTGATCCGAGCCTCCCCCAGCCTGCGGTCTTTCAATTATATATATATGTTTTTGAGAACTAATGCATTGATCCTGTCTCTTGAGTTTAGCTCACTTCTTTTGGGGGGAGGGGTCTCACAAAAGCCCAGGGTTGACTCAAAGCCGGGGAGCCCTATTAAAAAGTATGGGTTCCGGGGCCTCAGGGAGACTTACAGACTAGGAGCCTCTCGAGAGGCTAGGATTGTCTTTGAAGACTCCATGAGTGATTCTGATGGGCGGCTGGGTTTGGAAGCTACCGATGGCCTCTGGGAATACTGAATAATAAATGACAATTGAGTATCCTGTACACTGTCTCCCCAGACAGGGGACTGCAAAGGAGTTAAAAACAGTTACCATCTTGAGCAGAGCTATCCAGCTGGTAACCTCACACCTGCAACTCAAAACAAAGAATCAGGAAGTAAACAAACAAAAAAAAACCTGGGGTCACTTATTTTGTTATTTACCTTAATTTGTTATTTACCTTAAAACAGCCTCGTAGGGATTAGACGTTAGTGGAAAGTGAAAGCACTTACATGAAATACTCTGTCCCAAACAGATGTCACAAAATCCATGTACTTTAGACATAGAGACTAATGCAAGTTCTCTCTCCGAGTCTCACTTTTATTTACATACAAATGAATCAAATTCATTTGTTTAGCTTTTAAACCCTCAGCAAATTGGATGCAGAAAATCAAAATAGAACAAATAAATGATCACTTGATAGATGCAAAAATTCTAGAAAGCATCCGCACAATTAATGACGGTGACAGCCAAGGCAGGGCAATGCCTTATAGTTCACAGTAAACCTGGAAGTCCTCGATAGTCCTTAAGCACATTTCTGAAGAGCTGCCCCGAAGAAAAAGAGGGGGCGTGTTCAGGATGCCACTGCATCGACGAAGGGTGAACGATTCTGAAGGACTTTCACATTTTCATATTAATAAAATAAAGCCGGCAATGGGAGCTCAGTTCCGAGTCCCTGGAGTTCAGAGAGGTGCAGTTAGAACAAAAGTAAATATGTGCATCTAAGAGAGCGTCACCGGAAGCAAGACTTGACTGGTCCTGAACACGTCAATTGTTTCTGTAAAGTGTGCAGAGTCTGGTGAAACAGTCGATGGCTGAACTCGAGGAATCGGCCCCTGCCTGGGTAACAGCATGCAGGGGACCAGCAGCGCCTCGGAGCTGGTCACGCTGGATGCGAGGGATCCAGTCGGCTGTTCCGCCCAGTGCTTACGAATGGCCTTTACTGGTTTCACTCAGAAGCAAGAGAGAGAGAGAGCTCCAAAGGAGAAATTTGTAAGTGGAAATGTAAAGGGTAAGAGCGCCACTATTTGGAGGTCTAGAATGGCTGTTTCGGGTCAAGGTGTCCTCTACTGGTGCCGTCAAGCAGTGGGGAGAAGCAAGCCATGTGGCTCTGTGCACCAAGGGGGCCGCCGCCCACAGCCCTGCCCTGCCCCCTGTTCTGCCCAAGGAGGGTTCTAGAACATGTTCTCCACACTCCGCCTCATATTTGGGGTTGATGAGATTTCTGCGGACCAAGAAACATAACCCAAGAAAGGGCCCTCCTAAATGTAAGACGTTGAGCGTCCCAAGTGGGGCGTCAGTGTCCCACCTACTCCTAAATGAGGCAAAATATAAACCCCACGGCAGCATGGACCCGTCCGGCCACGTGTAAGGGCCATCTCTGCCACACCACTAGCCATGGGACCTGGGGTGAGTCACGCAGCCCGAGACTCAGACTGTTTTTGTGAAGATAACGAGTTCAGAGGTGCCCCCCAAAAAACAACAGCCCTTCTGCTGCATTTGAGAAGCTACCCCTTCCCTAGGCCCACCCAGCAGGCTTCATTCCAAGGAGATCTCCTGTCTCTCGCAGGCAGAATGACGAGCGTCAAAGTCACCACCAAGCTTAGTCAGTGTAAGAGGGCTTCTGAAATGAAATTCAGGTTCAGGATGTCTTCATTTACATTATGAAATAATTCTGCTGCCTACAGGTTACTGGGGACTTACTGAAAACCAATTCAAGATAATTCTATTTGCAGTGTTCAGTACTAGCCACGTATAGCTTTGATGCCCTTGGAATGTGGCTAAGGCACCTGAGTTATTGAATTTTAATTTTAATGAGTTTAAATACAAATTTAAAAGCCAATGTGTGATTCGGTTACTGGAATTTTAAGTATGTTTAGAACAATCTGCATATGTGAAGCTACTTTTTAAACTACATTTTATGAAATCTAAATATAGATCAAGTATTTTTGATGAACTTGGTGTTCAAATTTAGATGTGCTGATCCTATAAAACACACATTGGAGTCTGAAGAATTATTCTTCCCCCCAAAATGTAAAATATTTCATTAATAATTTTTATGCTGATTACATGTCAAAGTGATGTTTTAGATATACTAGATTAGTAATGTAAAATACTTTATGAAAATTTTAGATATTTTAAAACTAATGAAGCTACTAGAAAACTTAAAATTGCATATGTGTCTTGCATAATATTTCTCTTGTATATATTTATCGTTGTCCTGACCAATTACTGCTTTATAAAACTTGTACATACAGGAAATAATTTTTGTGAATAAACGTAGAAAGCCATTAAGAAAAGCCACAATGTTGCACACTCATGAATCAGTAACATATATTCACATATATTCACAAATAACTGATAAAATTATTGATTTGTTGATTCAACAAGCAAAATCCCATTAATCACTTCAAAAAGTATCAGGCTGGGTGGCACTGAGTGGTTATTACCTCCATCCCCAACTGAAAAACTTATCTTATTCAAGATCACACCCCCAGAAAGTGCCAGAAAAAAAAAAAAGACTCAAATGCAGCTTTTCCACCTCAGAGGCCTGGGCCCTTCCCGCTGCACAAGACAGCCTCGTGGAAGTGCAGGGGCCGAAACATCAGGAAAGAAATCTATCAAATGATTCCGCACGGCACCCAAATCCATGCAAACCCCAAACTGTAAAACCGCCAGGGAACAGATTTTCAAGCACCCTAACACCTGCTTAGCAGCGTCTCCGCCACCCGCATGGCCGCTGCCTGGTGAAGGCTCCTGCTGCACACTGCCATCGTCCTTCCCACGCGGGCCCTACCATGGGGTCTTCCACCCCACGGCTTCTCTGTGAATATTTGTTGATTTGTTTAAATCTTTTTTTTTTTTTTTAACTACATCTATGTGGGAAGACAGCTGGGAAAAATATGAACATTGCGATTCCCTAATACAGTCTTGCGGGAGGCACGCCACTATTTCAAGTGGCACAGTTCCCCCGTAGCATGACCGTTGTCATCGTGTGCACACGGTTTGTTGTCCTCTAGAATGAACGGCCACCTGAAAACTCCAGTGCTGGGGGACACGGGCTCAAGGTGTAAGTGGAAGGCCAACCTGGCGACCGTGTGTGAATTTGTGGTGGGCGTGTCCGTCACGGGGGGCGGGGCTCTCCAACCCCCTCCCACCTGCTCTTGCTGCCACCAGCCCACCCCCCTCCCGTGCATCTCCACCGCCCCCAACGCACTTCGCACTCCACGGGCCTTTTCCTCCCAGACCTGCCAACATGCCTTCTCTTTCAAAGACCTTTCAAAAATCCCACGTGTACCACCAAACCACCCTTAACCAAACCAAAAGGAAACGGTGATTTTGCTCACCCGACTACATCCTAGGATGCAATCAATGATCTTGAGCTCCCACATCGGGAGGGATGAAATATTTAAATATGTCGCCATGAGAACAGAGTTTTCTTACTGCATAAGCTCTCAGTTTGAGTTGTGATCTGTGTTCTCATAAGTTTGTCTATTTGACTAATTCTAAGTCACTTAAGAGTTTGTTCACATGCTGACATGTCTTCCTGAAATACTGTATGTGGTGGACACAGAATTATAAATTAATCTGAAGTTCCTTTATTTTGAAATATTCATCGAGACAACTGAGAATGCACAGCACAGTGTAGGTGTAAAGTTTACAGCCGCTGTTTTATAGTGACAACTTCGGCGTGTCTGCCTTAACTTTCTTACGTGATGACATGCCGCCTGCCATTACTGCTTAATTGGTAGCAGAGCACTCAGTGGCATTCTGGAGTAGTTACTGTCTGCCCCGGCAGCCCATGAAAGTTAATACAACTTCCAGAAGTTTCCTCACATAAGGGTAGGGAGGAGACATTGGGAGAATCTGATTCAACTAGCCTAACGGGATGGAGTTTGAACTGGCGTAAACACACACAAAAACACGCCATCAGTCATCTAAGAGCAGGGGAGTTTCTCTTGGAGAGGTCATACCCGTGTACATGGCCTCAGAAAGCACACTGCCCTCCCCAGAGGGTAGGAAGAAAAGTGAAAGTACTGATAACACCTGTCTGTCACGGCAGAGCCAGACCATGCACAGCTGGGAACACAATACAGAGCAGCGGACAGACATCACCTGGAACCTCGTCTCCTACATGGTACCTTGGGGACCCCTCACGATGCATCAGTTTCCCATAAAAACGACACTGCCTTTTCCTGGGAGACTTCCATGTATAAAAATTGATCTGATAACTTACATGAACTGACACCCCGAAACTATCCCGAGGCATTCTGGCAGGCTAAGCAGCATTCATTAGATGCCTACCTGTAGCTTTAAAAGCTTCAGGGTCATTTGGTCATCTCAATTTTATATTTTTCGGAAAAAGAAAACAAAACAAGACCTCTGTCCATATATGACCTGGGAACGACCATGAAACAAACGCGACACAGGCTACACACAGCCGCCGTGAACACCTGTGCTGTTTGGCCAACGAGTATTGTCAAGAGACAGCGCCGCCATCAACTTTCAGCCTCGACGCAAACATTCTATTTAAGGAGCAGAGCGTCTCTTCAACTCATAATTTCAAAACACTTCGTCGGGCAATTGCTTCCATCTCTTCATTTTTAAGCGCTCGCAGGCACTACATAACCATACATGCTTTTATCATGCACCTAAAGTAAAGCACAGGTTGGGAGCAGGGAAGATACAAAACCCTGGCAGCTCTACCTGACAAGGTGTGTGAGCCTGTTCCCTCCTCTCCAACGCCTCTAGCACCACCTATCCTGAGTCCTGCTCATCTCTTCCTGGGTTACCCTTGCGTTGATTCTCTTGACCTCCATTTTCAGCCAAAAGTCCCAGAATCATCCAGGATCTGACCATTT
>NW_006430460.1:211441-218090 GCF_000325575.1 Pteropus alecto
CCTCCAGCAGCCCCGTCCCCTCCCCTTATCACCTCACCCAACTAGCCGTGCGCACCATCTGCCCCTCTCCTTCAGGGGCGCTGGGACCCAGCTGTCACTCCCTGAACATGGCCCTTTCACACTTCCCTGCATTTGCTCAGGCTCCTCTCTCCGCCCTCTCCTCTCCTCTCGGCATCACTCCTCAAGTTCAAATGCCACGGCCTCTCATTCCTCAGCCTCTTCCCTCTCGTAAAATGGCACGTCCCTTCGTCCTCCGGATGGCCACTCGTGTCCGTGTCTGAAGTGTGAGCCCGATGCCTGGCACGGGTAGAGTGGGTTGTAGTCAGCATGTTTGTCCTCTGCGACCTCTCTGCATCTCCGCTTTCGGCAAAGCGGGCCGTCTTTGTCAAGCCCACAGAAGGCACGCGCTAAGCCAGCTGGCTCCCCGCATCCTCTGTCCACCTCGGCGCCCCACACCAGTAGGCATCTGATAATTTATAAGGCAGGAAGGGGAGGGTTGTCGATTCACGCTCAGGATTCCTGAAGCCAGGTCAGGCGTGTCCAGTTCAGGCTGATGCTCTGAGTCTATCTTACCCTAATGGTCATGACAAAAATCTTTGGGTTCAGAGCTTTTTTCCTAGCAAGGCAAGGAGTTTCTGCAAATACGAAACGGCGGCATCTCTCCCGTGGAAAAAAGACCTTGATCGGTAAAGAATTAAATTAGCTCGGTAGTGAGAATGGTTTCCTTGCAGTTTGGCGAAAGCGACTGGAAGGTTTAAAAGTAAAGTTAAATTAGATCTATCGAACTTAAATGACATTTAGGCAAATATAGGAGTAAATTAAACGTTTTTACAGAGAGCAATCTTTGACAGTGTCGACTGGTTAAAAACAAAAACAAAAACAAAACCCATCACAGAAATAACTCTCTTGAGTTGCCTGATCGCTACATAAATAAAAAATTATTTCACTCTAACTTCGTTTTGAGTTTCCTGGACACATGGGGGCCCGGGGTTCTATGAACGCAATGCTGCAGTTTACCTTGTAGGCTCCACTCAAAGAAAATGGGCGAGGGTCACAGAAGGAAAGAAAGTTTATCGCCAAGATTAGATGTCGAGTTACTGCTTGGAGTAATAGATAGAAAGAGCCCCAAATATAAAACACTGCTATTACTTGCTAGGGGCGGATATGGTGACGGGAGAAACGCTAGTTAAGCATGGCTGCAAACCTCCCACACCCATCCAGGCAACATCACTCGCGCCGGCAACATTTAACCGTTTATTCTCAAGGGCCGGTGGGCCCTGTACTGTGACGTATGCCGGGGAATGGGACAATGAAGAGACGTGGATTCTTGGCCCAGGAGGGACCTAAACCGGCATGGCACACTTACACAACAGCATCATCGTTGCCACATTGGGAGAGGAGCTCGGCTCGTGTCCGAAAATCACATGCTTCGGGTTTAACACGCGTGACGCTTGGCCGACAATGCTGCCACCGTAGTAGACCCTAATCATCACCCCGCGGTATCGTCAGTCACTCTAGACAACTCTGAATTCGAAAGGAAGGTATTTCACCTTGGACATCTTCAGACGGTTTATTTTCTGAGCTCCCAGAAACACACCCCTTTACTCTCAGGGAGTGACGAAGATCAGATCACCAAGCTTGGTGACAATAATGTCACAAAGAGACTCCAAGACTCTTCAATTCCTGATTATTGTGTCTTGGTAATGGATGGACATGATAAAACCATGAATTCGTAGCGGAATCTAGACAACCATTAAATCGGTAAGTTAATTATAATCATGGCTACCATTTATCAAGCAATGACCGTAGTGAGTCTGTATACTAAACATGTCATAAATGTTAACTTCTTTAGTTGTTATGGCTCTGTGGGTAGGTATATATACATATATGCCTATTATTTATGAAGAGATACATATGATACATCTTAACACCGTCTTACAGAATCAAGAGCTTAAGTACCTTGCTCAAGGTCACATAGCAAGTAAGGGGCTGAGGCAAAGTACACATTCATAACCATGCCAAATCACACGAAAAACGTAAATCAAACAAGCTTAAATAAATTCTTCCCCTAGTTTGTGTTACAATCAAAATGAATAAATCCAGCGGTCAAAGAGGCCCAAGAACAAAAGAGAGAGAAAAACGAAGTAAAACCTCATGGCCCCTCCATGCGAAGAGGGACCCAAATCTAGCACAGGTCGCGCTGCTTCCGGTGTGGGGAGTGCCCCTCCCCTCACGGGGACACAAAGAAGAACTAGGTTTGCGTAAGGGGCCGCTCCTGGGTGCCACGTGACCGGTGTTGCACCACTTCCCTCTGCAGCCGGGCTCAGGGAAGAGGGGGAGTCACTTCTGTTTCCAGCGAGAAAACAATAAAAGCAAATAACCCAAATGGGAGGGCGCCCCCAACTCTCTCTCCTGGGTGTGGTCAACTCTCCACTTCCGGAGGAGGAGCCGGGGACCCGGACGCAGGCTCCGCGCTGCCAGGCAGGGTCTTTGGCATTAATTAAATGACACCGTCCATGAAGAACCTTCCAACCTTCTCTCCGCCATGTGGGTCAATAGCAAAACATCGTGAGCACACCAAGCTGGATAAAGAGGCCGAACCGCCGGCTTTCGGTGTAAAGCGGAGCTCCGTCAGCCCCATCACATGCAGACTGGGCCGGGGACATGCTCCAGGGGTGTCAACAGTCTCTCTCGCTCCTTTCCCAGAGTCCCCGGGGCCTTTTCATCCTCCTGGCCCAAGAAAGAGTCTGCCAGTCGCTCCCGAAGACAGAGGCCTTGTCTGGCAGGACAGTAGGACATTCAGTGAGCTCACGGGGCCAGCCCCATGACTGGCTCTGCGTGTAAGGGACTCTTGAGCATCACGGAGTGGCCCTCCCATGGCTGGAGTGTCCACTGCATGGTAGTTAGACCCTCTGCCTGGACTCATTTAATATGCTAACCAGTGACACTCAGGTTTCGGGTTCTGACTGGACTTCGGGCAGGGTGCTGCTTAATTTGGACCCAATTGGACCAGGCTCTTGGCCGCTCAGCAGCAGGAGAATGTGCAGAGCAGCATGCTACTCCCTGTACCCTAAAATGCATTTCTAACACGACAATGATACCCACACCCGACCGCTGGCCGTGACCGTGATTTCGGACTGGGGGCCCAGGGCCGAGTCCTTTTCCGCAACCCACCGAAACAAATGCTCTGGATACACGTGGTCAATAAAACAAATTCAGATGACGACTCTCGGGTCGTGATGGCTTTTTAGCGACTTAGCGTGTTTGTGACCATCCACATCAAAAGCACTGGTCACGCAGACCCTGTGCGTAGAAACATCGCCCTCGGCGCCAACGCACGATCACGAGAGCCAAGGTGCAGATTGCGCTCGGGGCCGTGGCCCAACCAGACTGTCCTGAAAGGTCACGGTGGCAGCAGGGAGGCCAGCGAGGAAGAGGTCTGGATGCTCGAGGTGGGAGGTGAGGAGGCTCAGGAAGCAGGCCTTGGCAGAGGTGATGGTGACCGAGACCAGAGGTGAGATATGTCATCTGGGAAGGGAAGCGTGACGCGTTTCAGCAACGTTGTGAATGAACGAAGACAGCTGAAAGGGACTCCAGCTTCTTGCCAGGGCCTAACGGTGAAATTCGGAGTTTGTGAGGAGGCTGAGCACCAGGAGGGACCCGGAGGAGAGAGATGGGGTCGTCACTTCACATGCTGGGGAGGGAAGACTCAGCTTTGATGACGGTCAGTGACACCGGGGAGTCGTAGGGAAGACCTGGCCTTGGGGGGCGGTGAGCGGTTTTTATGTACAAACAAGGATCCCTCTCACTCACACACACAACTCGTCTCTGATGGGGTTGATTACCGGCCACATTTTGTTGTCATTACTGATTTATGCGGGTCTCTGTCACTAGACAAGTCTCTCCTTTAAGAGCAAGTTCTTGGCTCCTATTCAGCTTAAAGTCATCGCAAGGTATTAAAAAAATTTTTTCCCTACTGTCTACACGAACTATGTCTAAACGCTGGAAGAGGCAGGTCAATTAGAGGGGCCAAAGATGCATTTCTCCTATTTTCAGGAAGAAAAATATATTCCGGCAGTTCTCCCAGTAACCGAATCACTTGCACTGAAGGTGGCAGTAGCCCCTGACTCTTTCAGCTGGTGGGGGTTGGGTGGGTGGTGAGCATGGGAGAAGGGGGCTGGGAAGGCTTCTCCTGAGCCACCAGTAAGAACAGAGGCCCTGGACCCAGAAGCAAATTTGAACCTGACCCAGTTCTGAGTGAAGCACTTCCCTAGAGGAAATCCATTTGTTTGTTTTAGGTTTTTCGTCTATGAAATGGCATTTACCTCAATAGGTAACTTTGACCATGTTTAAATGAGATAGTACTTAGCACAGTGGCTGAAACACTAGTCTTTCATAAATGCTAGCTATTCTTAGACCATTGCAAAATCTAGCTTCAGGGGGCCACAGATAAGTCAATGATAAAGCCCCTCTCAAATGAATGAGTTAACTCTGAACGATAAGATTGAAATCTAAACTTCATTGGAAAATACTGATATTTCAACATAAATGGAAATATCCGCAAACAGGAAAACCTTTTGTCATTTTCTTAGTAATGACAAAAATTAAGGCTATTTCATCTACTACTGTTGGACGACATTCAAATGAATAGATAATTGTTCATTTTAATCTAATGATAGATTTCAATAAACCAATACATTTTTGCTCTGACCTGAGGTTCACGAATTTTAGCTACTATTAATCGACATTTTTATCTTGTGACTAATGAGAGGTAGCACGGTTTGGCATTTATCCTAGAGGATAAATGTGGCTGCGACGCTTACACCGGTACATGTAAACCAGGGTCACGGTGAAGATTAGAGAGTGTGATTTATCCGCCACTGCACAGTTTATTTTTAAGGCGGTTATTATTGACGGCCTCCTCTTCTCCTTTTGTAAAAGGCTATTTTGTTCAGGTAACAGGTAGACAGACATCTTTTGTCCTACAGAAGGTGACCTACCCAGTGCTGGGGCAAGCATCAGGATCCGTCTAAGCCAACATGGTAATCCAGATCAGTTTAGCTGATGATTGGCATGTGACCCAACTCCAATCAGAGGAATGCGATAGGAAGTTTGCCGGGGGCTTTGGCGAAACCTTCTTGCCAGAAGACAGACCAACCCTGGGCCTCCTTCCCTCCTGACTCTTAAGTAGAGCAAAGGAGTTTGGACTGAGGTGGACCTCTTGTGATCACACAGTGACAAATCTAAAGACAGGGTAGTCTGGGTCCTTGAGTTTCTAAACCCACCTGGAACCTCCCTCTACAGGCTGTGGGTAAGGAAAGCTCAGTAAAAGTCTTTATTCTTTCAGCCATTATGAAGTTATTTTACTATTTATAGCAAAAGCATCCTAAAATGACACACATTTCAAGTCACTGGATGGCAAAAATTAGTCCTCTGTATTAACCGTACCATCCTACCTATGACCCACAGGTACGTTACTGTATTACAATTAGTGACAAGAGGGATTTAGAAATGAAAGTCATTGGTCTTCAGAACCCTACTCATTCCTTTCCAATTTATGTTTGTTTGTTTGTTTGTTTTTAAAGTAAAGCAGCTGACTAGTTGCAAAAGATAATTTGAATTTCAACTCCTTTGCCCCTCTAAGAAAATGGTAGTAAGTACTAAAGTGGCTAACAAAATGGTTAAAAGAAGCTAAGGTAAAACAGATTTGGGGATATTTAAAATGTGGTAGAATCTTCATTCTCATTCATAATTCTGACCTTTCTTAAAGTTCAAACATTTAAAATTGTTAGTCAAAATAAAAGTGGTTTTTTGTTGTTGTTGTTGTTGTTGTTATCAGTTGAAGATGGGCCAGGCTTTCGAACACCTTCGAAATCAATATCTCCACTGCCATAAACTAGAATTAGCTTTCCCGTAATGAGGAGGATTGGGGGTTTGTCAGTACACGGAACGTTGAGATCCAAGGCAAGACTAAAATGTCTTATTTTCCTATTTTTTTTTTTTGCAATTGCAGTCAGTCAAATAAAATAGAGGACAGGTTGTCTCGCATTCCCAACCTGGGAGAAAAGATGAGAGCAGGCCTCAGGGCCGCCATCGAATGAGGGGAGTGAAACGAGATACCCCATGGGGACAACGCCGGGCTTGGCTTCTCTCGAAACTCCCCGAAGGAAGCTAAAATTCTCATTAGAAAAGTAGATTACATTTGGAGGGCTGAAACAGTGCAAGTGATCCCACAGCTAAGGCTGTTTCTCATCTGTTTTGTTTTTTTTTAAAGAAAAACTTCAATTCGTCTCCTAATTGGTGATCTAACTTGTTAAGTTTAAACTAACTGCTTATCATTTGCTAAAGTCACAGGCAATCTATTCACCTGAGCGACACTTTCGTTTTACAATTCTTTAAAATCTGTCACAGAGCTTTTGGCTAGCTGCAGGCCTTAAGTAAAGGTGACTGGTATCGCCAACCGACCAATGTTTCGGACTGTGTTTCCATAGCATTCTGCATCCTTATTCCCTTCTCTATTTCAACATAGCTTAACTGAAACTTATCTACAAACCCTCAGAGAGTACCCTTCGCCCGTATGATCCTGCGTTACGAAAATCTGCCGAACGCCAAGAATGCCCCTAAACACCGTGTCTCCCTGAGCAGAAAC
>NW_006430460.1:218139-239179 GCF_000325575.1 Pteropus alecto
ACTGTACTGTAAAACAACAACAGAAAAGACCCAACAGGCTGTGTAGCGGGACAACTTCTTCTTATTCGGAATACTGAAGAGCGAGCTAGTCCAAGAAACGGACCAAGCTTCGGAAGTCAGAGGTCCCCGGTGTCAACGTATCAAAGTTCAATAACTCGACCTCCTTCAGCCTGGCTTTTATGGTGTGGGAGAAATAACTGACAAATACTATGATGTTTATATAAACCTCGTTTTTCCGTGGAGGTATTCGAAACCCTTCACATGTGACAGCTAGAGACAGTGTCGGGTTCGTTCGTTTCATATAAGGAAGCGAGGGAAGGAGATGACAAGGTCACACACAGCAACATAACAGAAAAACAGGCAAGAAAACCCTGATCTTGTATCCGCACAATTGAAGCGTTTTATCGATTTGCTTAATCCTTCCTACGTAAAAATAACGTTCAAATGGAATTTTACGAAAGTATCGCCCTAGTTAATTTAATACCTTACCCTTTTCATGGCTGCCAAAATACATATTTACCTAATTAAGGCTAAACCCAAAGGAGTCAGGCTAGTGTTCTTAAAAATTAAGAAAAAATCTTCGATGGCAATTTAATTGTATATTTCCACAATGTCGTGCTTGTGGCATTAGCGGAGAAGTCCTGGAAATTTTAAAGCTGTCTTCCACTGCTAAACTACTTTGCACTTTGCAATTGATTAAAACGGCAGAGGCAGACAGAGTTGTATATCAAATTAGAGTTGATAAAAGCGCTTAATGTAGATTTGAATGCCTTCTTGAGAAAGATTTCAGCTCCCTTAAATTGACATGACAACAAATTCTTACAGCAGCATAAAAAGTATTAGCTGAAATTTTATGGCTTTGGCTTAAATTTCCATCTGCAGCTCATCAAATGACTAAACAGTAGGAAGGAATTAAACCAAAATCAGACTCATTACAGAGTCTGAGATGCTGGCGGAATATAAACTTTCACTGCTTGGCATCTGGAGTTCCGAGTGACTAACATTTAAATGCTTGTTTTATGTTCTATGAAAGAAACGTGTAAGAATATAGGTGATATGATTGAACTTAACTTACAGAAATATAAACACACACACACACCCTTCTCTTTAATCCCCCAAATATTCTAAAGAGAGAACCACTTAAAAGACTTTAAATAAATGCCAGGTCAAAATTCTGATAAACATGGCAAGTCTTCTTCCCACCTTTCTGACATAAGGAATGCCCATCCGAAACGCCTGCTGTCCCAAACCCTGACACCTCGTTGAGTGTGTCAGGGTAAATAATTTACATGTCAGCCATCCTGCCGGGAGGGATATTCTTAAATTTCTTACAGAACTCGGCCTGCAAACACCAGGCTTCCAATAGTTTTCTGATGCCGTGAAAGTACGAATCCATTAAGTCGAAGTCAACAGAATCTATCAAACACGTCGTGCCAAATACAATGGCACGACGGCCTAGGGCCCAAAGAGACGGCCTAGGGCCCAGGCCGTCTCTTAAATACCACTGGCTCCCCTCCCTGCCGCGGTTCTTTGAGTCCTGGAAACTTGTGAATTCATATTCCCGAGTCCTGGCTCTAACGAGGAAGGGACACTCTGAGACCCCAGGTGAAGGGAGCCAGGCCTGACCTGGCTCTGACACTCCCCAGGCAGTGAGTCCAAGCAGTGCACAGTAGGTAGCTCAATACTAAACCACTGAAGAGCGTTTGCCTTGCTTCTATGACACTGCTGAGTACCAGGCATTTCGGAGTAATAACCAAGAAAAGCTGACGCTACAATAGTAAGGTTTTGAGTATAATCCAGCATTGAAATGCAAGTAAGATGTGCTTATGGAAAATGCAATTCTCACCCAAGCCTGGGAGATAGGACATTTCAGCTCAAGGAGACAACATTCTCTTCCTCGTGTAGCCAACGGTTCTACAGTGGACAGTATTTACACAAACATGATGAATGGGACCAATCGAATGAGGGAGATTAGTGAGAAAAAAGATGAGGTAAAGCTGTGTAGTCTTTTCCACAAACGCCACTCAGCTTGTGCAAAGAGTGGGTGACTCCCAGAAGACACAGCATCGTGGAAATCCAGAGACATTTCAGTGTTTAAAAAAGGACCAAGAGGCAGGCTAGGGTACAAATAAATCCAGAAAATCTTAACACGACGTTTTTTGAACGGACTCGCCACTGTACATCTTACGTGATAAATGCCGAGCTCTACTGCATTTCTGAAAGTTCTATTCAGTGTAAACACCGTGGACTAAGATTATTATTTATACATTTGAATTTCATCTGAAACCTCATGAAATATATCTACCTGCTGCCATACGGGTGTGGCATGCCACAGAAGCTGAACTTTGGGAGAATTAAGCCTTATCATCCCAAACCAGAAACACTTAAGAAGAAGCTGTTTATTCATAATCAATGCCTCTCATTCATCAAATGAGGTCATGTGTTTGAAGGCGCTGAGCAAACTACAAGGCACTAAGTAAATTTAAGACTTAGTCCTGGCCAAGAGCCTGCACAAAAGCTTACACACAGGGCTGTGGATGGACAGAACAGCCCCGACACAGTCAAAGGTCACTTTGCATGAGCCCAAACTCACTTCCGCACTCAGCTCATTCTGGATATCACATAAGGCTCAAAATATAGAACTTATTAATATGAAGTTCGGCTCCCAGGTAGCCAATTCGGTTCCCTGAACCGTAACCCAAAGTGGACTAGTGAGTCATAACACAAAGTCTAACGTTTTAGAAGAGATGTCTTCTAAATAAAGAGAACATTTGCATGTGATATATCAGTTGATACATCTAAACACTGGCACTGTCGCAGTTACCCTCGGCTATTCCCAGACTGTAACACCGTCTGGTCATCTCCCCTCCTGGCCTCCTGCGGCCTGCCTCTCTGATGCTTCAGTTCTTGGTGATGTCACCAAGCAGCATGAAAAAGTAGGCGAAGTTGTTGACATTGAATCATTTTGGGCTGCCAGTCTGGGGGGGTTTCATGGAGGCAGAGACTGGAGCTGTCAAGTAAATGAGACGCCCAAATCATAGACCAGAATTACAGATTTCTGTCATGACTGGAAGTAGTCCCCCTGTTCTCACGGCTGGGGAAAACGAGGGATTTGCTACTATTCCTTAAAAGGCATACAGCGTATCAGAGAAACCTCAGCAAGGTAAGCAAACCACAACTCTAAAAGAAGCGACGACCATTAACATACTTTTATTTACTAGAGCCATTAGGTACTTACACAGACTTTTAAAAATGGGAGGAAATCAACATAAAACACCTCTCACAGAAGAAACGATCCTGTTCACTACAATCCTTTAGTGTATGTGCCCGTGCGTGTGTGCTACATCGAACGGCCACAGGGCACAGAGCTGCCTGTGTTATTTGTAATGATGGTGGAGGCTTGTCAATATTTAGGTCTTTCAAATAGGTTTGTGCTAAGGATGGTGGTGGCCACCAGCCCCGGTGTGTGTGTGTGTGTACACGCGTGTGCGAGAGCAAGCGAGCACACACACAGTCAAGACCAATGCAGCCTACAGTGTGTTCGTTGGTGTTGGGAGATTTTTAAAAAATGAGATTATCAGTTGGATCAGAGGAGGATTTCATGGCATTTACTAGCATCCTGGCTCTGGGCAAATCGCTTTTTCTGGACTCGCATTTTTCTTTCTTTCGTCTGTAACATGTGGACACTCCATACGCTTGCAGGGCTGTTGGAAAGTGTGAAGATAATAAACAGTGGTCGCATGGCCTCCTTCGCCCAGAGCGGTCCCCGTTCACGCCTAATGTCCCAGCATAATTATCAACTTTCACTCAGAAAACTGTCCCAGTTTGGACAAATACCAATGTGGTTGCCCTACATATCAATTACCAGGCATGACGTTTGATAGAGAGTGGGCCCTTAGCCAATGTGGCAGGATTATTTTTCTAGGGTTGTTCATGTATTTTAACCAGGAAAAAAAACAAAAAAAAACCCCTCTAACTCAGCCGTTCCCAATCTTTGTGGCACCAGGGGCCAGTACTCCTATGAGAATCTAACGTCTGAGGATCTGAGGCGGAGCTGAGGCGGTGATGCTGGCGCTGGGGAGCGGCTGCAAACACAGATGAAGCTTTGCTCACTGGCCCGTCACTCACCTCCCGCTGTACAGCTTGGTTCCTAACAGGCCATGGACCGGTACTGGTCTGCAGCCCAGGGGTGGGGACCCCTGGTCCTAACTTGTCTCCAACACAAACCCAGGGACAGACCCGTATTTCGCTTCTCGCTGAGACCATGAACAATTTTAGCAGAAGTGACCGCGTCTCCAGGAACACTGGAGTAACGCTTTTGAGTGCCTGGAGCGTTGCTGGCACTTTCTACTGATAAAAGAACTGAGGTGAGGGCTGCTTTGCTGAATTTAGGCAACTTGGTTAAACCATTTAGTTTTCTATTTCTTTAAACCAACTTGACAAAGAGATTAAAACTAGCATCTTGAGATTTTCCTTAAGCCTTATCTCCTGGTGTCTCTGTGGTACTCCGGCGACATAAATAGGGGTCAATAAGCACTGCTCCACAGCTAATCAGAGGTGTTTTCGAGCCTCACTTGCATGTGATTTCTTTGTCCCCAGAGTGAACCTATACCAACCAGCACGTCTGTGTTGGACAAAAATAGTGTCCTTACCACAACATAGGTCATGACATACCTGAAAAATGCCACATCCTACAGTGTGACTTGATGTGTGTTTATCTATAGCAACAGCAGACGCTTTACAACATACATCAGCTCCTTCCAAAGCAAGCAAACGGCCTGTTCAGTCCCCGTTTGTCAATGAAATTCCCGTCACCTAAAAGGACTAAGAGGCATTCAAAATTTTCCCTCCGTGGGAGAGCGAGATTGGCCAAATGCCGTAGGAAGGATGCAACGAATTCTGGAAAGACCAAGGCGTCGGACAGGTTCCGAATGGACCATCGTTCACTGGGCCCCGTGATCACTGCACATCGTGGCGGGGGGTGGGGTGTTCATGAGAAAAGCCAGCCAGAGCTCCCGACCCGTGGGACAACCTGCATGCCAGCTCTGCACCCCTACACAGAGAGCCCGCAAACTGCCTGCTACTGAGAAAATCCCCAGGCCGGCCCACGCTGCTGGAAGGTGTGCGCCTGGGGAAGCCTGGAATAGTCTCGTGGTAGCTGAGGTGGAAAAGGGAGTAAAGCTAAAGGTAAATCTAGAAAAAAATATATGGCCCAAAGCAAGCAACGGATTTCGTCCGATATTCACACAGTTCTCTTCTCCAGGGGCATGGGAGAGCCGACTAGTCACAGAACACTCCCCTGAGATATCCCTGCTAAGGGATAATGCGACCCGAGTCTGATTTTAAGTGGGTTTGGGGGGGATGCCGAGATGCGCCGGTGTTACGTTAACGTTTATCGAGCATTTACGATGCACTGGAAACGGTGCTAAGTGCTTTACCTCCTACCACCTCATTCACTGCTGGGAGGCACGCGCGATTTCAGCCTCCATTTTTCAGATGAGAGCATCGAAGCAGTGGCGTTCGCTAACTGCCCAAGGCCACAAGAGTGCAGCAGCTGGAGGTCTGAACCGAGCCTCCTTGGTCCTGTGGCTTGTGTGTTCCAGGCGAGGGTGTGCCAGGTGGGGGCTGATCTATGCGTGAGCAGAGACTGGGGAGCAAGGTAGTGAGGTGCAGAGGGGGCGACATTAAATACGGCGGGAGCAGAGAAAACAACACGAGAGGATGGACGAAGGGCTCCGAGAGGGTCCTGAATGGCGGTCACGGACACTCAGGGCAGGAGGCGCTGTGGCGGAAGCCTCCCCAGGCTGCTCTGTGGCAGGTGGACCGTCAGGTGACCAAGGGGGTAAGGAAAGCCTCGGGAGTGAGGTCTCCGAAGGCCATTTTATTCCCAGACATCATGGAGGGTATGTTCATTCCCAACTCCATCACAATGAAAGGACACCTGACCGGGTCAGTGTGCCAACGAAGGTGAGTGTCAAAGCGAGGTGGTGGGGGGAGGGGAGGGAGCGCTAACACAGCTCACCAGGGCAAATTGCTGTTAAGCGACAGATTTAATTGACTTGTTAATTCTTCAGAAGAGACAAATAGACATGTAATTGAATATTCCTCCCAATGTGCCATTAAAAACAAACAAACAAATGGAAATCTTCACCTGGAAATGCTCACGGAATCATCTTCGCTCTCACTGGCACCTTGCAAAGCAGCTGGCCATAGTTACAGAGTTTGTTTTATTGCTTTCTAATTGTTGCACTTTTCTAAGCAAGCGCTACTGTATAATTAGGGGCCCGGTTCTCTATTCAGGTGTGTGGGCGGGCATCCCCGCCTCTCCCACCCGAGATGCTGGGCCAATTAGTGGCTTGTCTGCTGTGCATCCTCCCAGCCAGGTTACCCTCAGCAGCTTAGAGCCCCAAGGCTTCAGTCTTCTATTTTTGTCTTCCATTCAAATTCTTCTCTCCTTGCTACTAAAAATATGTAAAACTGAACTATGCTAGATTATAAACAGGTTAGTGTTGCAACAAGCCCAAAGAAGACTAAGCATAAAGTATATTTCCTCTTCCTCTTTCAAGACACGCCGAAAAACAGTCTGACCCCCAAAGAAACACTAGAGAACCACCAAGTTCACTCTTCTGTAGTAAAGAAATTAAGATCAAAGGCAGGTACCACGTCTTATTCCCTTTTGTAGCCCCCACAGCTTGGCACATAGTACGTGTTGAATAAGTACTTGCTGAATAAATTGAAAGAATTCAAAACTGTGTCCCAGATTCTCCCCAAGTAGGAATGAACAGTTGTACGGAACCGTGATGTGAGTGTGGGGGATGGGGGGAGATGGTAGGAAGGGTGGAGAGAATATATACTTTGTCTTGGGTAATTTGAAAACAGACAAGGAGAGAAATTTTAAAAGAAATCCCTCTGTCCTGTATCATTCCCTGTCTAAGGAGGCATTGGCAAAAGCCGATGGAAGAAAACCATCTGGCTTTGGAGTCCCCAAAATGATGACTGAAAACCACATGCCAACGTCAGACTCACGGGAAGCCTTTCCGGGTATTGGAAAACTGTTCCATAAAGAGCCCTGTATGTCAAATTCTTTTCATTAAGCAAAGGGTGGAGAGACAAAGGAAGATTCATCTGGAATGTGAAGGGCTGCACACGCAACGAATCAAAGATAAATGAATTGTGGCTGTAACGAATAAAGGAATGCTGTCTGGGCGACTGTATCGCTCCTACATGGCTTCACACTTGTAGAAAACAGCTTCAGACAAGCCCCATAAGTGTATACAGTGGTGCAAAACAGCCTGGAAAAAAATGGGTTCTGTGGACATCATTTAGAGATGCAGATCCCTGCATACCTTAAGGCTGAAGGTACTTTGGCTGTTTTCTCAAAGCAATTATAGCACAAGTAGGTTCTCCTGCCCAGGTTTTGTTTACAGAAGAACAGTCTTGGCCACAGGTCAATGGCACAAGAGATCAGAAATGGCCAGCTTTTGAGCACAGGTAGGTTAATTAGCGTGCACCTACTACAACATCGGGATTTTGCTTGGAAATTTTTTAAAAAAAATTCAAACAATTAAGGCTCTGTAATACCTGCCGGTATTTTATTCAGAGCAAGTACAAAGGCTGTTGCTGAAACAGAGAAGACTTGTTTTTAAAGTGTTTGGAAAATACAAGGCATCACTGACATCCTGAAGGCCTCATTTTGATTTGATTCCAGGTCCATGAAGCCGTAAAGCTCATCTTTTTGAAATATCTTACTGTTAAAAATCTTTAAGTAGATCAGAGATGGAACTTCAGGAGCAAGAATATTCTGATATCCTAATAAATGATTGGGGCCAGAACCTCGCTTGTTTACATTTCGGAAAAGCACATTATCTGGACTACAACAGACACCAGGATTGTTAAAAATTCAAACATTAAATAACGTGCTGAACATCATCCCCACAGACAAGGGGCAGATCAAATGAATGTGCAAATGCCTCTATGTTTAAAAAAAAAAAAAGGTGAGTCTTAGGTTTGGGGCTATTAAGTCCTTTTTTTTTTCTTTAGATGATAGCCTAATAAAACAATTATGAAGTACTCCGAAACCCTGCCACACCCCTCTGATTAAACCACGGTTCACAGAATATTTAGATAAAGCCTGAACAAATCAAATAAACGCTGAGGCAGGAAACGGAGCCCCATGCCCCATCCCGCCCCGGGCCAGACTCGGAAGGGCCATCTCACGTGAAAATGTCATCAAACATCACCTACTGCAATTCCACTGCAGCCTCTGCACTTACGGAAAGCGAGTTCAGTCTCTGACATTTTGATTTTCAGAGCAGATGGAAGGGAGAGGAAAAAAAAAAAAAAAAACTTCCTTGGCTCACCAGCATATGCATCCAGTTGAGATTGTATTTCTCGAACCTTACCCCTAACGCGACATCCAGCAAATAAACCAATAAACAAAAAAGAGGGTATTTTTCTATTACTCACTGTTACTCCAGGATTTCAGCAGGTATTTGATGCTGATCTCGAAGAAGCCGGAGTCCTGCTGGCTGGCCATGTCGGCGGCATACAAAGGGCTCCCGGGGCTGGCCCGAGCCGCAGCGGGAGCAGGTAGCGGGCGTGGGGCCGTGCCCGTCACGGGTCTGCGAGGCCGGCAGGGGTCGGGGCGCAGAAGACGGCTCTGCAGATCGGGCTCGGGGCTGGCCGCGAGTGCTCAGCCGAAGGACAGCAGGGGCAGGACAGAGATGCTCCGCGCCCCTCCCCCTCCGGGCCCGGACACTTGCTTCTTTCGCTGGGCGCCGATGGCCCCGTAGCCCGCAGAGGCGGCTGCCGCCTTCATTTCCGAGCTGCCATCACCGGACACGCCCGCCGCCCACCGGCCTCGGCGGCGCCCCCACCGGTGCCGACGGCCTGCGCCCCGCCTGGGGCCCCGACTCTGCGGCACCAGGAAGCGCCCGGCTCGCGCGGGTCCCCGATCAGTAACGCCCCCGGCGAGCTGCTTCCCCTTGGGTCTGGCCCCGACGCGCTCGCAGCTGCACCGTGCTGCAGCGAGCCACGCTGCGCCGCTGGGTCTGGTGGCGGTGACGTTTCTCTAAAAGCCCCATCCGTCAGCCTCGTTGCAGGAAAGCTGGATGACGAGACGACATCGGCCTGGGCTCTTCCTCCCCCTCGGTTCCCGGGCAGCGTGGGATCTGCGCGGTGTGTGTCGCCCTCCCTGCAATGCTGTCGTTTTGAGGGGCACGCCAGCCCCGACGCGGCCGCGGAAGACGCCGGCACCGACTGCGGGGGTGGCGTCCTCGGGGAGTGCCAGGCTCCACGGTGGACCTGCTCCCCAGACCTCGCGTTTCTAAGAAGCGCCGAACCCAATAAAGCTTATTTTATTTGCACTAAAAGATTAAAAAGCAAAAGCACTGGGTCCCTGGCTGCACAATGGCTGTTTACTTCATGAAATCTTGGCATCGGGTGCCCTGGTTTCGCCTAGCTTCGTCTCCCATTATCATTTAGCTTGACGAGGGAATTAAATAAGAGTAGTTTAATTACGACAGGCTGTGTTTGCATAGGTGGGACCTGGCCAAACTTATCTCATAAACCGCAGAATCCTTTACCCTTACTTAGGATGACTGTCTTCCAAAAGCATTCACAAACCATGTTAATAATTATTTAACAAAAATTGTTGGGCAAACCGCCCCCGTCCGTACACAAATAGGACTTCTTAGCCTAACAGTTCGTTTGAGAAATGGAGAGAGAATAATATACTTCTAAGACTAAGAATTCTAAAAATTCAACGCTAAACTTTTGAGACCATGTCCTGAAATGCCCTGAGACGCTGTCAACGCGCTGAGCTGTGCGAAGTCCTTACACGTGCATGAAAGGTAGCACTCGCCCAAGCCTTCCAGCTCACTCACAGCACCTCGTTCTCAGCAAATCTGTCAGATTGAATTATTTTTCATTTACATGCATACGAGAGTTGGTGAGCTGCTTCTGTGGTATCACCTGTAATTCGAATGTGTGGATTCCAGGTGAAATTGGACTCAAAGGTTTTACCTTGAAACAGTTATTACAACTGAAGACACGGGCAAATACCCAGGCCAACCTCTCTGGTGCCTCCCCCACTGGAGGTGGCGGTGGGTGACCAGTGAGGAGGCCCCATGGTGCCTTGGAACAGATGAGCATGAAGCCTCCCAACACAGGCCCCCGCTGCTACCTGGCACCAGCCCATACTAGCTGTGAGACGCAGGGCAAGCTATTAACCTCACTAAGCCTCAGTTTCCTCATCTGTACACTGGGTATAATGGTAGTGACTTCACTTGGTTGGTGTGAAGATTAAAGCACATTGCGAAGAAAGACTGGTTAGCATAGTGTCTTGCATATGGTAAACAATAAAATGTCAGCTACATTTATTTTTACTACGAACCCTTAGGGACTCCAGATTAGAACTTCAAAATTTAAGTTAAATACATTTTTGTACCCCTTATGTGACTTTTGAACACTGATGGTGACTGTTTGGGGACAGCAAGTTGCAGACGTTTAATTAAAAACAGTTGTAGTCAGCAAACGTGCTGTAATGAAGTACTCACCCACACAGATTCTCTGTTGACTTTATAAGAGATCTCTACCGGCTTTAAAAAGTTTTCAATTCGACTATAAACATACTAATTCACTGAGAATGTCTCTGTTATATGCAGTTCAAGAGGAAACTATCATAAAAATTTAAATGCTATTTAGAAAAGAATGTTTTTAATGGCATCTGATTTTCTTTGTGAAGAGTGAATCAGCAACTAAGAGCCCAGTTTCTGTCCGTTAGAACCTGAAATCTGGTCCAGTGTTTGCTTTCTCCTCATTTGAGTGCCTGTAAAGAGAGCTATATTGTAAAAGAGTAGAAAAGGCCTTTTGTTTTGTTGAAAGTTCTGCAAATCAAACAGAATGACACCTGCTGCCAGCTGGGATAAAACTTCTATCCTTTGTCTCCTCTCTCTCTGACGGGGGAGGGGGATACAAAAAAAAAAAAAAAAAAAAAACGAAATGAGAACAGGCACCTGGACATGGGTACTTAAAATACAATAATAAAATCTGAATTCGTCCCTGGCTTGCTGTGTGACTTCGGTTGTCATTAAGATGACCTAAAACTATTTCAGCTTTCCTATCTGTAAAAATGAGAGAACCTTCCTTGACAATCCTAGGAGAGCATATGATGAGTCTTTAAGCAAGGAATTGGGCACAGATGCTGGGGGCCCCGAGGAAGGTAGCAGCAACATAGGAAAAGTGGGAGGCCTCAGGGAATGCCATCAGTGGAAAAATTTAAGTGACCTTCGACAAGTGATAACAATGAATGACAACATCCACACTTATTGAACATTAATATTGTGCTAAAAATACATATTAATCATACTTAATCCTTACCCCAAACCTACAAACAGCCTCATTCTACAGATGGGAAAATTGAGGCTTGAAGAGGCATAAAATGAGGTCAGCATTGTAGAACTGGTAAAATTCAGGTACAGCACAAATTTCAGAACCCAAGTCACTTATTCTAACCTTTTTTTTTGTCCTTTTCTTTAAATCACAAGCAAGGAGAGAATCATGGTTACTAACTTCCTTAGACAAAGTTCAAGAAGGGATGCTGGGAGCCTCCTTATCACAGATGGGAGTACCTTGGGTTCCATGGGCTCACCGGGACTAAAGCTGACCCTTGTGACAGGATGGGGGGGTGGGGGTAAGTGGCGCTGACCCCTCACCCACCAGCAATTGAAAACCCCATACAACTTGACTTCCCGGAAACTACGAATAGCCTATCGCTGTCCAGAAGGAAGCCTTACAGATAACAGTCGGTTAACACATATTTTGCCCATTATATATATTATACGCTGTATTCTTACAATAAAGCTAGAGAAAAGAAAATGTTATACAGAAAATCATAAAGTTCATCCGCAAGTGTTTTCAAATTGTTGCAAATCTCCAAAAAATTTTCCAATATACTAAAGAACACCTGCATATCGGTGGGCCTGAGCCGGCCAAATCCTTGTTGGGCAGGGCCAGCTGTGCTCACTGCCTCCTGGCCCAGCTGTAGCCTGGGGGAGGAATCGTCCCCTGGGGCCACAGTCGCAACCGGAAGAAACTAGAAGAATGCCATTCTTTTTTCATGTTAATTTGATTCCTCACCCAGGTTGTAGACTGTGCTAGGACACCTGGCCTGGGGTGGGGGTGGTGGGGTGGGGGAGTGGGGCCCGGGGCTGAACCCCACTCTCCTGGCTGCCTAGGGGCGGGCCTGGGCTGTGCATATCCTGGTGGGGCCGCATCTGCCCATCACTCACTCCGCGGGTGGGGAGGCCTGTGTGTGGTTGAGGTGCCCAATGGGCTGGTGTAGCAAGAGCGAAGTACAGAGTGTTTCAAGGAGGCAGTGGCCAGCTGGTCACCTGTGTCCCAGGCGGCCAGATGGCAGTGGGATGAGAGTGGTAAAGGGGGCATGGACTGTAGTTTACAGTCTCTGCCTTCCCCACATCTGGCCTTGCTTCCGATTATAAACTACTGTCCACCTCTCTGGTGGAGCTGGGTCTCAAGGGGTCCTCCCTACCAGCACCCAGGACACAGTAAGTCCTCACTCGAGACACGCTGAGTGAGGCAGTGAATGAACGGGCTTGTCCTGCATGCCTGCTGCTGTCTGTGCCCGTGGAAAAAAAATGTGCAACTGATGTGCAATTGGTTTGTGTTTTAATTCATATTTAATTTCCCCTTTCCTAGCATTTTTGACAGGTTTTTTTTTTTTTTTTTTGGAGACTAAAATGTGTAGTGTTAAAAAAAAAAATGTAAAAACAAAGCTTGGCAAATAACCTGGATGCCTGCCAACATCGAGCCCCATTACCTAATGATTTTCAAGCATCCGACGCAGTTGATTGGGTCGGGATTAGAACCCGCCCCCTTTCCCTGTCGATGGCTGCACGTGAGCACGCACGTGTAATTATTGTCACAGAGTGACATGCTCATTCGTCCACAGAACGTATTAAGCAGGAGAGAAAGCCAGCGCCCCGAGGAAACAAAGGCAACATCGCTTAATGTAAGAAAAAAGATGGCTTTATCAAATTTTGATCGGCAGTTTCAAACTCCAAAAAGGCATTAAACATGCTATAGTCCTAATATTATAGTCCGCCGTTCCAAGTCCAATTAAGCGTTGCCTGGATAGAGGTAGACAGTTGCTGAGATCTAATGGTGACTATGAATGGAGAAAGGGTTTCGTTTTTAAGTGGTAGAAAGAAGAAGCCTTTTAGAGAGAGATAGCCTCGGAAACCAAGTGTTGAGAAAGTCACAAACTTCTATTTTGATCGATCGTAGATGCGCGATTGGGCCTGATCTACCTGTGCTAAGAAATATTAGAGAAAAAAATGTGAAGTGATGCCTCACCACCTTCATTTCATAAACATAATGTGCGATCATCATTCCCTTAAAAAAATCCAACCCGCACAGGATTCCACAGGTTTTGAAAACATTTACTCCATGACGATCTAGTACAAAGAATTATTTCAAATGAATGGAAGTACACTGAGATTTTTTTGAATGTAACAGAAGCCCAGATTGTCACCGCATAGATTCAAATACAAACAAGGAAAATCGTGTCTCCTAAAATCATTTTCATTAAAAAAGAAAAAAAGAAAAAAAGAAAAAAAAGAGCAGTGGAACCGTTTTCGTCCCCACTCGCGTCCCCTGCAAAGGAGTTTTATACAGTACGGAGGCCACAGTGAAGGGAGTGGCTGTCTAGAGCCATGGGAAGCCTGGAAGGATTGAAACGGGACAAGATGGTAGATGACACTGAGAAGTGACACCAGGGGGTGGGGACGAGCCCGAAGTCCGTCCCATTCGCTGCTTCACCAGCGTTTTACAAGTCTTGAGTCGGGTAGGAGAGTTAATCTTTATGACGGTGCGATGTCAACACTGAGCTAGGCCGGATCCCAGAGGACCTATACGGACAATGCTGGACAAAGGGACACACTCCTGGGCACCTGCGGGGCATCTCCCCAACAGTGGCCCTGAGACAACATTAGGATGAAGGGTCCCAGGGTGTCAGTGACCTCGGGGCTCCACCCAGCACCTTCATAACTGGTGAAATGAAAATCGGGCGTCTCCCCCACCACTGCTCCGACAAGGGCATGGTGACTTCAGGAGCAGCCCTTCACGGGACGTTCACTAGAGGGGCACGCTACAGCACACCGGGCTGGGTCCCTGCTCGGTCACGTAGCAACAGTGCTGTCATCCAGTTGAACATCTCACTGCCTCAGGTGCCATCACGCTTAGCACGCAGGTGTGTTATGAGGGTTAAAAGAAAGCACAGGGAGGTGACAACAGTCAAGTCGCAACGAGCCCAGAACACCGGCGCCAAAAGCCTCCTTCGCTCCACGTCAGGTGAAGGGAGAGGGGAGAGAGAGACCCGCCCATCACAGAGGACCCCGCCTGCAGCCACCTCTGCTGGCTACCAGGGTCATACCGAAGTCTTGCACAGGTGAAGAAAACCTACATGTGTGCACATACAAAAAAGTGTTAATATTTTAGTGTGTCTAACTTCGGTGCCCGGGATGAAGCTGAGCAGAGGTTCTGGTTCTCATCAGCTCCGGATTTATCTAGTTCCCTCTTCTCAGTAGCCTCTCGGTGCAGGGACTGTGTTCTGTTGGGGATATTATCAACCCAGGGCCCAAACCAGGCGATGTGGTTCACACATTTTGCACGTATAAAGATTTGACCTTACTCTCTGCAGAGTAAATGCAAGGCACATGTGGTATTTAATACGGTGTTTGTAGACGTGTGTGTAAAGAGAAAACGTGGAGGGCTTCCTCCACTGACCCATCTTGAAAGCACCCAGCACAGCGGTCCCCAACCTTTTTGGCACCAGGCACCTGTGCTCCCATGAGAACCTAACGCCCGATGATCTGAGGCGGAGCTGAGGCGGTGATGCTGGCGCTGGGGAGCAGATGCAGACACAGATGAAGTTTCGCTTGCTGGCCTGCCTCTCACCTCCTGCTGTGTGGCCCGGTTCCTAACAGGCCACGACCCTGTACTGGTCCACCGCCTGAGGGTTGGGGATCCCCGCACAACAAAACTGATAACTTTACCGCCCTGTTTTCAAATACGGCCAGAAGCCTGACAAATTATTTACACCGAGATACCAGCAGGTCCAATATAACCAGCTACCATAGTGGCCAATGATCAATGCGTGACTATAAAATAGTAAATCCATTCTGAAGAAGCGAAAACATGGCATTTGTTTTGCACATTATTTGCAAAAAAAAAAAAAATCACAGATAATACTTAACAGGACAAAAAATTACATTTATATTAATCATCACCCTTCCCCAAACTCTATTTGCCATGAAAGAATTAAGAAAACATTGATTCTTCAATATCAAGTACCTTAGGCCTAGAGCTAATATTCCCACAAATTTTTCCATTCTCAGACACAAAAATATATATTAGAGTTTAAGTCACAAGGAGGAAATCAACTTTTCCTTAAAGGTACCATTTTAATGTATAGTTATTGAAATTCATAAAGTCGATGAAATTACGAAAAATTAGAAATTTTGATTAGGTTTTTTATATGCTTGCGACTTAAATTTTATACACACTAATTTTTTTTTACTTCTAGATGTGATCACATGTTTACAATTATCGACCAGCAAAGGGTGAAGGACTGGGAATCAGGAAAATTTTCGTTCTGCTCCTTATTTGGACCCTGGGACTATGGCTGTGGACAAGGTCCTTCTCTGCTAAAGGAAGAATGCTGTCCCTTAGGGCGGGCCCCATTCCCGGGGGAACCGTGCCCTGGCAATGAATTACTTCCCGTAAGCTCTGGCATACATTGATTGACATTTCTGGCAACAGGTTCTCAGTTATGTTTCCATAACGCTGGTATCAAAGGCATCCAACATAAAGCACCTACTGGCTGCCTAGCAGAAGCCGACACAGGGCTGCAAAGTAAGTGGGAATGAGAGAGAGAGAGATCAGTGTGCAAATGACCGAGGTGTCGAGGTGTCGGCTGTAAAGCTAGGGAGGCAACGTCAAAGTTGTCTTGTGCCCGGAGGGAGGCTGGTAGAAGTGGGGCGAGGCCCGGCCCCCAGGATGACCTGCCCCGAGATCCGTGGGATGGAGGAGAGCTGCGCTACGGGATGACAGCTCCACGAGGCATCTCCTCGCTTGGAACCGATGCTCTAAAAGGAAGGACCTCTCCGAGCACCACCCGTTATGTCTCGAGTCTTCAAAACGGCCACCGGTTCATGGCGCTGCAGTTCGGAGCCTCCGATTACTGCCTTTAGGGGACTGCGTCCGGAGCCCCACGACAGGGACGCGGGGCGCACGCACGTCCCATTCTGGGCGAGGACAGGTCGGGGGGCGGAGGAAGCCTTGCCAGGCGTGTTTTCAGACGGGGCGGGACCCTGCCGCCCGCTGCGACCAGACAGGCAGGGCTTTGTGAGGGCGCGTGGGCGGAACTGTTGGGGACCGTCCGAGAGGTGGCGGGGAGCAACCTAACCGCGGGCGCGGGCAACTGCAGCTGCCCAGCCCGAGCGACAGAAACGGTCTGTGCGCGCAGACAGGGCGGGCCGGTCACTCGGACGCCCGGGACAGCGGAGACCGCGAGCCCACGCCCGCCCCCGCCTGGCCGCAGCGCCCCGCGGGTGAGTGGGCGGCGCCGCCGCCTCTCCGGGGCGCACGTGACCTGCGCTCTCTGCCGTCCGCAGAAAGTTGCTTCCGGACCTCGCAGCGGATTCTGTGGATGAAAGGGCTCTGATCCCCCGGCGCTGGAGCCGAGTCGCTGAGGGCGCCACCCAGTCGGGGATCTGGCAAAGGGTGGGAGTCCCCCTTCTCTCTTAAAGAGACACACGTCACCTTCCCAGCCATCGTGCCCAGCCTGCTGGACTTTCAGTTTGGGGTTTAGGGACACGCCAGGTTGTCCCGCTTTTTACATGGCCGTTTCCCAGTTCCAGGAATGTGTTGGTGGTTTGCTTGGGTCTTGTCCAAAGGCCACTTCAGCCTCTGGATAAATACAGGATGGGCGGCGACCGCAGTCTGCCGGCTACTCCACCCACCCCGAGACGTACTTTCCATCTTTTTTGCTTTCCAATGGAATTTTCCCTTTTTCTCATCCTTTAAAATCGTAATAAAAATTCACTTCGTCTATGAATTCTTATATCCTTATCTTTGTATCTAACGCCCACGTATATGATTTACATTTTGTGTTCCTTAGTACGGGTAGCAGAAGAGTAAGGAAAAGGGCCAGGGGCGTGGGCCTTCCGTTGGACATAGAATAAAAGGTAAGATGACGGGCATTTCTGATGTAAGAAATGAATTTCGGGAGAAGGCTAGATAAATAGCCGTACTCTCTCCTTTGGGTTTACATCTACTCTCAGAGATGAGGAAATTGAAATTTATGGGGATCTGGCAGCTAGGACACAAAGTAATGCTACTAATGATAATGACAAGACTTGAGATGGTGTCCAGAGTGGAACTCGAGTCTGATGCCAGGCCAGTGGAGTGCAACAGAAATGTAACGCTAACCACATATGCACTTTAAAAATTTATAGTACTTACATCATAACAGCTAAAAATAAACACTATACCCCAAGTGTTATCATTTCAACATGTAATAAATATAAAATTATCAGTGGGACATTTTATTTATATATATATAATATATACACATGTATGTATGTGTGTGTATGTATGTATACATACATATGTATACATATATATATATTTGAAACCTGGTGGACTGGCCACATGACACGTGCTCCAAAGCTGTGAGTGGCTGCTGGCTCTGTCCTTGGACAGCATGGCTAGAAGGTTCCTGTTTTTGTGCCATGAATCCTTCTGGCATCAGCAAAGCCTATGGGCTCCTTCTCAGATGTGTTTACACAAGTAAGACAAAATACGTGGGATTACAAAGGAAACCAGTTATTTTGAAACACAGTTATCATTTTAAAAGCCACAAGTGTGGTATTGTATAAATGTGTTTCTTTGATAACACATTAAATAACATAATCCAGAGGTAAGCCAAATATTTATAATTTTCAAATAGTGGACATAAATAATATTCAAATCTACCTAATGCAACTGTAATGAGATGAAAATACCTCATTTCAACCAACAGCAAAGGCATAGGTACTGCCAATACTAAGCTTTGTTGCTTATGTTCGTAACTGGAGAAAATGCTAAATGAGAAATAAAACATAATTTTCCATCTCAGCCCATGGTCCCCCTCAGTCCTACTAGTGGACCTGCTTGAGAGTGTGGGCTCTAACCACTAGTCTCTACTGCTCCCCAAAACGACTCCTTCCAGGCGATTCTTGAAGATGGTCATAATTGCTGCACATCTGAGAAGCTTCTCATACTTTTCTCCCAATTCTCTTGATTCTGTTTCTTTCCCTCTCTTCCTCTAACATTGTCACTTGCTGTCGTCACCGTTTTAGTCTGTCTTACTCTATGAAATAGTCAAGCGATATTTAAAGGTTTGAGCCATTCAATAAATGAAAATAACACGTATCACAACACTTTTCCTAGAAGCCACAGGTATAATATCTACCCCCAAATATACATCAGCTAATTAGTATCCTCACAGCCCATCGAGCACACGTGCTATAACTCGCATTTGTATGTGAGCTAAATTGCCTGTTTGAGAACATTTGTCATCCTCACAAGTTAAATAAGCTTCCCTGAACATCTATGTATTGATAAGTTGATGAATATCCTAAATTTTTTGATTACTCAAATGGAAAGATTATGTTATTATATACACTTAGAATAGTACTCTGATCTTAACAGCTAATCTATTTTTTAAGATTTCATTTCGCTTTGAGTTATGGAACTAATATTTTTTTGGGGGGGAGGGGAGTCAAAACCAGCATATTTTTCTAATAAAATGGAACAAGAAAGGAATACATCTGAGTGCATTGTATGGTAGTAAGGATAAGCACTATTTCATAAAATTTCTGTTTTATAAAATATTTATGTTACACATACACACACACACACGAACACATAACACATATGTGAATGCTCGGTTGCAATGTAAAATATATTTATTATTGTGAGTCATGGCCAAAAACGTTTGAAAATCTTATACACTGCTGTGGGGATGCAACATGGGTCAGCTGCTATGGAAAAGTTTGGCGGTCCTTCGAAATACAGAATTACCATAGGACCCCACAATTCCACTCATAGTGCGTACCCCAAGAATTGAAAACAGGGACTCAAATAAATACTCGTCCACCCATATTCACAATAACCAAAAGGTAGAAACAACCCAAACGTCCATCAGTGGATGAATAAGTCATGGTCTATCCACAGAATGGAATATTATTCAGCCATTAAAAAGGAATGACGTGCTGATGCTACACGGATGAAACCTTGAAAACATTATGCTGGGTGAAAGAAGCCACATACGAAAGGTCACATGTTGTATGATTCCCTTTCTAAGAACTACCCAGACAGGATGTAGAGACAGGATGCAGGCTGGCTCTCGTCATGGGGTAGGAGGAGAGGGAGCTGGGGAAAATCTGCTTGATGGTTAAGGGGTTTTACTCCAGAATGAGGCACATGTTTTAGAACTGGAGAGTTGGTGGTTGCCCGACATCATGAATGTCCTAGATGCCCCTGAACTGTCACTTTAAAATGGTCAATTTTATGTTATGTGAATTTGGTCTCAAGAAATTATTTAAAAAAGGAAAAGAAAAAGTTCCACTGCCCTGCCCTCCCTCTAGAAGGCTGTCACCAGGCCACTGTTCCACCATCTGCCTGCAGTGCTGCCACATCGCCACCTGGTGGGGAAGGCGCCTCCCGGCCGGACTCAAGGAGTAAAGATGCCGGATGCAGGAGAGGCACCCTGGCACCAGGGGTGTTCAACGCCGAAGCCGAGTCACATCCACAACCGTGGTGCCCACTGCAGCGTCCAGGTGATGCACAGCCGTCACCTCCAGCCCCTTTGAACTTTAAGCGGGAAAGAGGATGTTTTCAGTCGTGGTCCTGAAATATTTAAGAAGTCACGGAAACTCTCTGAGATTCGTTTATGTCTGTAAATGGCCCAACACTCCCTACAGCAGGGTTACTATGGGGTTCACATAAGGCAATGAGGGATGCACCGAATATGAGTAGATGCTCAGCAAATGACTAGTCCCCTGTCCCGGTCTTCCTTCTTTCTAAAGATGCTTGGTATGGACTTCGGAAGCCTAAGCAAGATGACTTGTACATCCAAGGGCGCCTCGGCTTCAGGTTGTCATTGGAACATAAAGATTGTGGGTGCCTGCAGCAAAGCCAACAGGGTCTGGAGAGCACAGGCATGGAGCATGACACAATCTGAACTAACACGGAGCCAAGAGGCGAAGCAGCCAGGGCCCGGCAAATGCCAGGTGTCTGACAGGAACGGACGAGAGGAAGCAGCAGAGATCTAGCAGACATCCTACTTATTGACATGAATGTCACCTGAAGGTTTCCAGTTGGGGAGAGGAAAGAGCAGTGCACATACCAAAATATACACGAGGCACGGTATTTAGATATTTTTGCAAACGGGCTTGCATGAAACATTCCAGCTTCATAATGTGTTCTATAAAAATGGAATGGAAGGCAGAAAAAAAAAAAAAAAAAGACACAGAACCACGTGCTTTTCAAATTGAGAGGCCAAAGGGTATGAGCAACTCAGAGGGGAAATGACCAAAGCAAAATGCACGGCTCCTGGGGTGGCATATCTGCAATTTGGGGGGAATTAAAGTGGAACGAACTAGGAGTTCAGGGACTCCCAAGAGGAGCAGCAGCACAGAGCCCTCCGCCCTGTTACAGCCGGCTTTCTTCAAAAACAAAGCAAAACACGCTTTCTGTCGAATCCCACTCACTCCCCAGCTTACTGCCATTCCAGCTCCTGGGGAGTGTTTCCCCTAAACCCTTAGCCTCAACTATTGTGACATTTCCTGAATTATTCTACACTTCAGATTGTACTGCTGAGGTTACAGCCGCGTGGACCTCTTCACATCTCGTCCACTCCGCCTGGCTGACCCTCCGGCGCCCGACAGTCAGTGTGGCAACCTGAACGAACCGC
>NW_006430460.1:239189-244592 GCF_000325575.1 Pteropus alecto
TCCTTGGCCCCTGGACACCGCCTTTTCCTAGACCCTTGAGCCCGGGGCCGCGAATCCCCCTCCCCCTAGCTGCCCACACCGAGACCCGGCCACCCTGTGCTTCTCTCTGAACATGTCTTGTACCTGCCTTGCCCCCTTCTTCCCACCACCGGCCATCTGCACTCCGGGACCTGCACTTCTTTGCCTGGCACTTCTTATTGGCCTTGTGGCACCACCCCCCCCCACACACCTGCCAGACTGTTCGACGGTCCTGTCACTTTGGGGACAAAGCCCAACCTTTGGTTATCACGTGAGACCCTTTCGGACCCCTCTGATGTCATGCAGCCACAGGGAACAGTCTGCAAGTCCCGACACAGCACACTGCCACACATTGCCACACAGTGTACCTGCTGCTTTTCCCCCGACCCCCAGCTCACAGCCCCTTCTGCTAACAAGCTCTGGCCGACGTTCCCAGGCCAAGTACATTGCTCTTCATTTGGGGCCCAGTGGCACCTGGTACACAGCCTCTTCGTTATTAGTTTACAGGCCGGCTCCATGAGGAGGCCACGAACATCAAGGCCACGCCCCTCATCGCTGAATGAGCCCCACCTGGCATCCGACTCACTGGCCCACGTTGATTTCCGTGGGTGAACCCACAGCGGTGGGCATTCCAGCACCCTCTCTACACAGTCGGCGCATAAGACGTGGTCCTTGCTGTGTGTCTATAAAGCGATTTTCTGTAGAGATCCACAGATGCAACGAAAAGGAGAACAGCGAACTGTTCCATGCAAACCAGAGACTAAAAATCAGGTGACAGTACAGAATAGCCTGTGTTTATTAAAATAGCCCACAGGAGAGATGGAAATTCTAGAGATTAACTTCGAAATCTTCTGCCATTACCACAAAATTTCCTTAAAGGCCATAAGTCCAACCGTTAGAAACAACAAGGCAGACGCAAGATGTGAGCCATGAAACCTTAAAGCCTGCAAACACTCGCCAGCGACACACTGAACGTTACTGGACACACTTACCTTGCTCATCGCGCACAGCCCAGCAGCTCCAGCCAGGGAAGGCCACCGCGTCCCAATGCGCTTCTCCCCAGGACGGAGCTGATTAGCATCACACCGTCACACTGCGGGAAGGTCTCCCAAGCCTTTGACTTTAACACACGGAGGAATTGAAGCGTTTAAACAAGACGGCCAAAGGACGAGTCCAGACACTTATTTTTGCCAACCTGCCTCTCGGGACCATCCGAAGCCCCGCTGCTGGCATTTCAGAGTCTAACTGTGAGGCGGTCACACTTTTATTCAGTCGCTCTTCTTTGCCCCCAGGGATCTGGCGTTCCTTCAGGTCGCTGGCGCCATGGCCTGGTTGGGCGGTCAGACCTGCTGCAGCTGGCCTGGCACAGGGTCACCGCCACAACTCTGCCCCCAACGCAGGTCGCCTCTTATAGCCGGACTCACGGAAACACTTGGAAGCATGACAATTTTTCTTAAAAAAAAAAATTGGGAAAAACCTCCCGATGTTTCTCGGAAAGCAGAGCGCCGGGGAAACAGCTAGCCGGAGGCGCGGCCAGGCTGACCGCGCAAAGACGCTGCGTCAGGACGCGCCCGAGCCCCAGGTGTTGCTTATTAATCGTCCGCCGCCCACGGGGAGCTCGTGCCATGCTGAACACAGGTGTGCGGACACCTGCATTCCGACTGCGCTGGCCTCCCCCACTCCGTGTTCTCATGGGACAAGTCTACTGAGGAGTCGCTCTGGTTTCGTGACGCTTTCTGACAGCAGCAGTGAGCTGGCAGTGGCTCACTAGGGCCGCAGCGGCCCCCTTGCCCAGGGCCTTTGCACATGCTCCTCCCTCTGCCTGAACCCCCTCTGCCCCGACATCCTCCTGTCTGCTCCTTCTCTTTCTGGAGGCTTCTGTTTATCAGCAAGTTCTGCCCTGAATATTATGCAAAAGATAAGATTTCCTTCCTCCGTCACCATGCCCTCCTTACCTTGCTTTATTTTATTTAAGCATGTTTTGCTTCATGAACAATACATATTTACTCACTCACTGTCTGTCTCTCACCCCCATCAGGATATGAGGTCAGCGAGGGCAGGGCTGATTTCTGTTTTATTCCCTGTTGTGATTCTAGAACCCAGAACAACACCAGCATGAGACAGGCGCTCGAGGAATATTGAGTGAGTGAGTGAGTGAATACAAGAACGAATGGATTTTGTTGCAACTCAGCTTTACAGAACATTATGTTATCATAATGTAACATTATGTTACATCATCATGTAAGATAAGGTGCCAAATCGGCAGGCTAACGAACATCTACATTAACGAACGCTTACAACGGCACCTCTCTGCTCAGCAACCTTGCCAAGCTATGGTCTATTACAGATTGAAGGTCAGGAGTGCTGTCTCCAAACACGTTCCATTGTCCTACTGCCCTCTCTGTGCTGCCGCGGGCGTGCCGGTGACGTTGCCTTGGGGTCAGAACCTCCAGATGGTCTAGGTTATGCTCCTGTGTGGTGACTGACTTAAACCTCGGTTCTTGAAATTTGATGGAGCACTCCCTGCCCTGACGACAAGGAGCGACAGCTCGCTGGGCTGGCGGCCAAAGGCCAGGAGTGTGATGGCCGAGGACGAGCCCAGGAACTGCGTCTGTGGGGGAGCCAGGCTGAACCAGGGCAGAGAGGGCAGAACTGATTCTTAAAGCCAAGATCAGAGGAGAGAGGGCCCCAGGAGCTGGTCTGGGGAGGTTCTGGCCTTGAACCCACGTTGCTGCTGACCTCTGGGGCTGCGGGACAGTGCCGCGAGCCTCGGCACTGGAAAACACAGCGTTCTATTTCGCAAGTGTGGTTCCTCTGGTTAGACTGAAAACGACTTTCGTTTCCTCGTGTCAGGAGTGAAACACTTTAAATGGACTTGACCTTTCAAGAATCATCAGACAGGTAACCCGAAAGGCCTTTTGTGATAGATATGGCACCAGGAGAGGAACATTTGAGACCCGAGCTAGTGATTCAGAAAGCCACGCAGTGGGCAGCTTTAACCCTGCTCGGAGTCCCAGCTTCCACGACGGCGACACCGCCGGCCATGGGGAGCTCGTGGGTATTACTATGAGTCCCGTGACAACCACGGTACTGTTTTGACCCGCCGGGCGTTCTGATGGACGATGTGGACAGAGCCTGATGTATCACGCTCATCACTTTGGAGAATAACATGCAGGTGAAGGTGGGGGGAGCTGAGCAGAGAAGCCAGATGTGCCCGCTTGGAGAGGACCGGGCCACCGGGCACAGTGTTCAGCTACCTCGGGCTCCTTCTTCAAAGTGGACATTTTATTAATCTGATTCTACCACTGATGAGTGAAATACAGGCACTCCTCACAGTGAAGGTCCACATTTACTATGTATGTCTGTCTTCATACATAAATTCTAGTCAAAATATCAGGGCCATGCTCTCATATTTGGCATGTATCTTCAACCCAAATTCACCCATTGTGTCTCCTAACGCAAGAGGAAAAAAAAATAAATTTTAAGCATCGTTTACTATTATTTTCTTAATGCTAGCTGTTTTCAGTTTTGTTTTTTTAGAAGCAACAGACATTTGCGTTTCATATGTCTGTTTAATTTAAAGCACGAGCTTCAACAGCAGAAGACTGTGGAGTCCTAATGTCTGATGGTAAATAATTAATATCAAAATTATCATCTTCCTCTTAGACTCCTAGGAGCAGTGGCAGATGGTGAATTCTGGCTGCGCCTAATCCTGCTCATAGATCTTTGAAGAAGCCAGCATCCAAAGAACAGAGTGGAACTCGCAAGAATGTATGAATTTTGCTGTCGTTATTCCAAAGGTTCTTTTGGCACAGACTCTGCTCTAGCAGATGAGCCTGTATATTTGCAATCACAATAACTCAGTCAAAAAAAAAGAAACTCACCAGATGACCCTATGGAAATTTTGAAAATTAGGTGTGTTCTAGGATACAAATGAGCTGGGGGGACAGGGCAGCCTCCTACTTCCACAGAAATACTGAGCCTCACAACGTTCGGGTAAACAGAATTTTTGTTTCATACTTCACTCTGACAGCTGTTTGACGTTTGACTGCTCCCGTAAACTTCATTTCCAAGTTGCTGAAATCCTGACGTGTGCCAGGAACAATGCTTCGTATGGAGCCAAGATGGCAGCTTCTGCAACACAACATATGTCTAGATCTGTAGTGCCTCCTTTTTCATGTTTGTTTATATTCTGGCTGCACTTCCAAAATATTTATGCACATAAGAAAAATTGTCATTCTCGGTGGAACCAAAAAAGTGATTGGCCACCAGACGAAAAAGCTTTGCTATGAGATGGGTGGCGATAAGTCACACATGTTTAGAATCCCACGTGACCGATACTGAATGGTAAACTGTGCTGAATGATTCTTAACTGTCGAATTTCCCACCCGACTCCCCCAGCTCGCTACCTCAGTGGGAAGGCTGTGGGCAAAACGCATCGACAACAAAGAGGTGTTGCTAAAGATAAGGCGATCTGTCCCATCTTTATTTTCATCATTGGAAAAGTAGGCTCGTACCGGGCACGATGGCTGCTCCATAAAATGTGACTTGTGGCTCTGGGTTTCAAGAAACGTTTGCTGTTCTGCCCCGTGGTTTCCAAACTGTTCTATGAACAAATTTTTAAGTGGGGTTGGAATGACAGGGTTCTGGTACATCATGAAGGCCTGAGGAAGCAGAGACATGGATGCGAAACTGGAAGGTCTGTGTTCAAGTCCAGCCTCACCACATTTACACGGGCATCATCTGATTTAATTCTTATAACTCTATGAGCTTAAAGGGATGAATTATCTTATTTTAATCTAATAAAAGACCAAGGTAAATTTTTTGTCTAAGGGGACGCAGCTGTCAGTGACCTGTGACTCCAGACCTAGTCAGAGCTCATCACCGGCCTTCTTTTAACTTCGCGTTCTCATCAATTCTTATATTAGTTAACTGAATGAAGGCGATAAAAGATAATAAACTATAATAATAAAATAATATCAGAAGGTAGCTTTTTGTCCTTTTCTAATTCTCGCTTAATATGACCACTAAGCATTCGATTCAAAATCTGACCATGATCATTTTCTTTTCACTGACACAAATCAGTAAAATGAAAACACAACTGGATCTCTGACGATGGTATTTTTAGAAAAACGTAATGGACAGTTATCCTCAGGTCTTTAATTCTGGTCAAAATCAAATAATCAGTCTGGTCCCCACTCTACCCACCGCCTTTCTTTATATTTTTCCTCAAACAGGCAAATTTCGCCTCCTTCCCACCCCCCCACCACCATCCTCCCTCCGCCATCGGCCACTCCCCCGATGCCACCCCTCTGCACCGTCACGTTCACTGCCACCTCCAAACCTCAGCCCCATTCTCCTCCACTGGCCTGGAATGGGGTCTTG
>NW_006430460.1:244847-253226 GCF_000325575.1 Pteropus alecto
AACAGATGAAAGATAATCTTCCTCAGCCAGGCACAGATCACTGACTATTTTCTAGGTTTGTACGATCCAGCATTTAATAGTAATATCTTAGCAATGAAGTTTGATAAAAATAGTAACATCACTAATGAAAGCGATGCTAGTTCCTTTGAAAACAAGGTAGGTGCTCATCTCTTATTCATTTAACGGATAGCTACTGAGCGCCAACTGATCCTCTGACACTGGGTGGGGTCCTCTAGGTACAGTAGGACGTGGTCTTGACCCTCAATAGGCTTACAGTGTGGTGGCGAGACAAACGGCGGTGGTTCAATATGACGGTGTCTTTAATAATTATGCTCTTTGATAAAAACAGAATCAGATTTGTTACCAGGCAACCCGGATGTTCTACATCGGTGTTTCTTAACGGGTGTGATGCCACCCTTTAGGGAGCTTATTCCAAAATCGTGCAGGTGCTTTTCGTCATACCAGAGCTGGGGGAGGATGCTACTGACATCTTGGGGGCAGGGGACAGAAAAGCATGATGTCCCGCCTGACTTTCCGAATGCTCCCTTGACATCCTCGGAGATGAAAACCTCAGCCACAATGACTCAAGTCTAGAATTGAACAGTCATAGCTTTAAACAAAGTCCATTTGCACAGGCCAAATAGCTTCTAAGGAAGGCAAGTACTATGTGCGCTGAGGAAAGATCGTGCTTTGTTGAGTTTGGCGCTTTAACAAGAATGGGTCATCAGTCGGGAAAATGGTAACGCCAGAGGCAACGCCTCACCTGGCCTGCACCTGTGTCCCTCGGCCTCGGGGATGTGCCTCACAGGGCGCTGTGACAGACTCACGCGTGTGACCATTTTAGCAGGGCTGGCCGTGTGACAGTGTCAGAGTGCTGAAGGTGCTGACGCTCGGGGAGGTTCATCATGGATTACTTCCGTTACCGCTCTATACTACAGATGTCAGGTACAGACACAGGTGTTTAAATAAAGCTGTCTTTCCTGAAAGTTATTAATAGGAGAGGATTATCTTTGAATTTCATTTCAGGATAGGAAAGGAGATGGTACCAAATACTTGTTATAAAAGGGGGTCTTGGGTCTAATAGGTTGAGAATCATTAGTTCTAGGCTCTTAAATTAAAAGACAAAGTTCCTGGCACTAAGAATTCAAATTCCTTTCTGAGTGGTTTCCCTTTGATCTTTGCAGGCCCAAAAGGGCAGTATGTGGGCATTTTGAGCAGATGCCATTTGTTCTTTGAGTTCTGCACCGAGTGGCCCTGGTGTGGATTTGGGGAAAGGGAAGAGAAAGGCAGACACAGATGGAGAGAGAAAGTTTGTATCATAAGCTGCTACCCTGAAGAAGCCATTACTGTTAGCGCGAGAGGAATGAAAAATTCCATCAAGAGAGGAGTCAGAAAGTAAGAAGATATCATTTATACTATCAAGACACATTTATTAAAAAACGGGAACCCACAGAGGTCTAAAATAAATCCCTGCCCTCAAGAGCTTGCAACATAACTAAACATGCAAATACTGTGTGCAAGTTTCTTGCAAACTAGGAGCACCTGACACTAAATGCACCGAATCTGCTAGAGAAGGCATGCAGGTAACACCTCGTTCCCAGGGGTACGCCTGCCAGTGGGCCACCAGGCAGATGGTCCACACTGAGAAGTGATGTGGGCTGAGACGTGGGGACAGAGGAGAAAGAAGGCAGTAAGCGGCAGAGGGACAGATGCGCTGGGCTGGAAAGGCCCACAGGAAGCATTCACGCAGAGGCCATAACGGAATCGACTGATTTTGTCGATGTGAAGATTAAAGTCATAGTTTTATATACTCAGTAAATAACTATAACATAGACTCATTTGGGGCAGTTCCATAATTCTACTTTTTAGGCAATTTTACAGTAAGTACAAGTAAGATCCTAAGCATTTGAAAGAGGAAAGTCTTTTAAATAAATGATCTGCATGTTGATTATTTTGAGACACATGATCTTGCCATTTTGGATTGACATATGATGTTAGCGTAGGAAAGTTTAAGCAGGAATTGAGCTATATCGAAACTCATGGCACCTTAATAAGGCTAAGTAAAATCATATTGGTTAGACTATAAAATCTGGCAAAATAATAATTTGAACAAAAGCCATAGCTCAAAATATTATTTTACTGGGAAGAAAAGGAATATGCTACTCACAAAAATGATTCTTTAATATATCACCAGCTAAACGTGCACTCTGTATGCAAATAACACTATTTTGGAGTAGAAGATAATGTCTCTGTTTTGAGACACTAAAACGATTTTAATATTTCATTTTTCAAAAAAAATATAAAGGTTTGAGTTTAAGAAAGGTGATCTAATTGGTTGTCATTTTTTATTTTTTGCTGTAGGGATTTGAGCTGCTTCTAAGCTCAGGGGCATCCTGACGTGTTGTCCACTTGTGAAGTGACACTTGTGTCACGCTACCAGGTAGAGTAACTCAGCAGGCGTAACCTATGAAATGAGGCCACCCCGTCCTGGCCTGGCCTTGACGCTCACCGATGATTTACTATGTTCTCAAAGTGTTCTTCCAGCTCCACCATGTAGAACTCACATTCTAGAATATTCTGGGAGAAAAAGCGACCTCCAAGGGAGAGCGTTTGTCATGTACAAATAAGGCAATGCTAAGGCCAGGAAGTGTATTTCCCCCCACCCCCACCCCCCAGCCTCCGCTCTTAAGAGGGTTTATTCTACATGATTAAGATTTTATTCAAAATGCTCCCCTATCCGGGCTGGGTGAGGACACAGGCACAGCTCTGGGCGTAAAGATTCTCTAGAGACAAGCAAGAAAGTGCTCCAGGAATTGTTTTCCGATGGTGTCCTCTCTCCTCCCTCCAGAGACATCACAGAACTCAGAAATATGTCAGGAAGCAAGATACGATTTAGATATGTTAAAAAGCACCTAAAAGTAATTATCAGAAAATGGCATGGCAATTTCAAAGAAAAATATAATTGAGGCCTGATTTATTTATGAAAGCTGAATTATATGAGATAATTATAATAACTCCCGGACTGGGATCATGCATTGTAAAATTCTTGGAGATAATTACAATAACAGCTGGGATGAAATACTGCATTACAGTTTAATGAGCACGTGACTGTGTCTTGTTCAAGATTTATATCTCTTAGATGTTTTATGCATAGAAAAAAGTGACACCCATTTTACAAATTAGAAAATGGAGGTTTTGAAAACCCAGTTCCTCCTCTAAAACGGGAGGAAGGAAGAAGACACAAAGGGAAGGCCATCCCAGACACTGAAAGGGCCAGCGGCTACCCTTGAGGACTGCCAGCTTGTGGCATGCCCCGTCATCCTGTCCACGGGGACACAGTGGGCTCTTGGCAGGCTCAGGCTGGCACACGCTGCCTGGGAGAGGAGCAGTGGCGAGACGCCCCAAGCACAGGGTCTCAAGCGCCATGGCCCAGATGTACACCCTGCTCTGTCACATCCTAGCCATGTGGCCAAGATGTTGCTAACGTCTGAGGCACTAACCCCTTGTGCCTCTGTTTTCTATGCAGTGAGTCACTAACGACAGTATCTCTCTCGAGGGGTCATTGTGAGGATTGTATTAAAACACAGTGAAAACCTGAAAGTGTCCCAAATCACTACAGTTCCTTTGCAAGCACCAGGAAGTTCTCTTATCACCAAATAGACATCGAATATAAAAAATAACCCGACTCGGGGCTATTGTGGTGGGACCCACACAGGAAACGGAATCTGGCTGTAAATGACATTTAAAAAGAAAACGAATTGTTTTCCTGTTATTTCTTCATATTCTGATGCCCCTTTGAGGCCATAAAACGTTGCAGACTCCAGTTTCTGGGACTAATTCTCAAGACTAACCGTGATATACAGCACGGAAAAAATAATCACTTATAATTCATTTTTTCCATTTTTCTCCATATTTTTTTTAAATACTGAAACATTTCATACACCACGAGGTTGTTGAAACATCAGTGATCTCTGCATAGAGATGATATGAATGTAAATCTAAAATACACTTTTTAACTTGTGAGGTCTATATTTCCCTCTGTGCCACTGGTCTGTAAAGACACACGCCGTAACTTCTAGAGACATTTGATGATTAGGGTCCGGCACTAAAAAAGCTTATCTAGACACGCATCGCCCCACCTCGCAGCTCGCTCACCCCCGGAGGTGCGTCTCTTTCTAGGCCCGCACCCCACATCCTGCAGGAGAGAGGCCCCCGCGGCAAGGGCCCTCCCCGGCCAGCTGCGGTAGGCCTGGATGCAACGCCTCCTTGCGAGTCAGGGCCGCAGGTGTATCTGAAGTTCACCAGCACGTCCGGCCAACAACCGCAGTGGACAGCGGCTGGGCCCTGAGAGCCGACTGCCACAGGGGCCTTTGCAATGAATGGAATTCTGCCTGCAGCGTTTTCATTCTCGCTTTGGCTGGTATCATCCACTTGTCTCGACGCTGCAAAACCCCAATGCTGAGGCTGGAGGGGCAAGAAGCACTGCGTGTCCCTCCAAAGCGACTGGGCCACAGGCTCTCGGGAAGGTGTCAAGGGCGACAAAGGCATCCGGACCCCAATCCTTACCCCCGCCCCGACACCCACCCAGCTGCCCTGGGGATAAGCCCCCGCCCAGCGAAATGTGTGGCTCACAGCTTTGGAAGAGCTGGACTGCCCCAGATGGCTCCCCGCTTCTGGATCCCTGAGGGACGCTTTCTGGAACCCAGAATACAGGGGCTGGACAGAAGTCAGGCCAGGTCAGCTCAGGGAGACAGGAAACAGCCAGCCACAGGGAGTTTACCTGCCCCCAGCTGTGTCAGCGACACCTAGCGGTAGCAAGTAATACAGCCCCTAAGAGGAGAGAGCTCTGTCGGATGCCACCGACCGGCTCAGGACCAGGCAGCCTGTGAGGGCTGCGGGCGGGTCTCCAGATCCAGGTGGATGAATCTGGGCTCGGATCCCATTCCTTCCGTTTACGATGTGTTTCCTTATTTTTCACATCCATGCGCCTAGCAATAACCTTGTGAGGCGATGTGACTTCACAATGAAATTATACCTTCATGGAAAATTCTCCTTAACTAGGTCACTGCCTCTTTCCAAGAGGAGATATGGTAGGCAGAATTTCTAAAATTGCCAGCCCCTACTCCCCCCAAACCCATCCTTCTCTAGTCCCCTGAACACACAGATTTGACGAGATAGCACTCCCAGGGTCATGTTCTGGCAGAAATGACCTTAAAATAGACGTGCCTGATTAATAACGCAGGCGCTTCGGAGCAGAGAGCATTCAGGCTGGTGGCAGAAGGAGGAAGCAGAAGGTATGAAGCACAAGGGGCTTCGATGGCCATTGCTGACGTGGAGATTGGGGGTGGCACGTGAGAAGGAATGTGGGTGGCTTGGAGGAGCTCGCACGGCCCCAGCAGACAGCCAGCAAGGAGATGGGGACCCCGGTGCTGCAGGTGCAAGGACCTGGATTCTGCTGACAACCTGAACAATTGCGAACATGGATTTCTCCCAAAAGCCTCAGCCAAGACCTTGATGTTGGCCCATGAGGCCTTGAGTGGAGCTCAGGCTTCACCCATGCCCGACTCCCCACCCAAGGAAACTGTGACTAATAAGCGGGTGCTGTTTTAATTTGCTGTTAGTGGCCATGTGTCACAGGATAATAGAAAACCGATATGGGCGATTATCAGATTTTTGGATTATCCAAAATTAGGACTCCATTCTCTCTCTCTCTCTCTCTCTCTCTCTCTCTCTCTCTCTCTCTCTCACACACACACACACCACACACATGCACCTCTCATCCTATACTGGTGCTAAATCCTACTCCAAGCTGTTTATCCTATTTATTGCATTTCCCAGTTTCCTTATTATTCAGCAGCCACTCACTTCCTCCTTCCTGCTTTGTCACCATCTTTTATCTGCGTCCTTATCTGGCTCCCCTGCCTGGAGTCTCCCCACCCATTCTCTAATCCCAGGCCAGGCTGCCAGATTCACAGCTCCAAACACTACTGTCTTCAATAATGCTGACAGGGATAAAGTTTCCGCCACTCGATGGTATTAATTTAAAAGAGGACAGTGTGGCGAGTTTTCTTTCATAAAGCTAAATATTTTACATTTAAGGATCGTGTGTGTATGTATTTATTTATTTTTTTTTTGGTAAGATGCTCTTTTTTGACAGAATAATGATAACTATGGTAGACTGCAGCATAAATGGTCACAAATTCCTCCTAGTTTGTTTATTACTCTGTAGTGTCACTTAGCAGCTCCTTCCAGGAGAAGAGAAATCCAGAAAAGAGAAATCCATTTCTCCACCCCTTGAATCAGGGTGTGACTTGCTTTGGGCACTGGGACTTCTGCGCTGGCGGTTTCTCTCTTGCTGCTGAAAATCCTTGGGCCACCTCATGGGCAGGGCTGGGCTGGTCTCCCCGGATTAGAGACCAAGTGGAGAAAGACCCTGTGCATCCCAGCTGCCCACGCTGGGGCCGGACACTGCACGGGGGCATCCCGGGACAAGCAGGCCCGGACACGAGCTGACACAGGAGCGTGACAAATAAGAAACGCGCGCTTCGAGCCCCCGCGTTTGGGGCGGCTTCTTAGGCAGCAAAGCGATACAATAGCAGAAGTTTATTCTGTAGTTTATTCTTACTTAAAAAATAAGAAAGTAAATAAACGCTACTAAGTACCGTTAATGTCCTAAGCGTTCAGCTGGTCCAGGAAATTTAAAAATCTTGGAACGACCGTCGTGACTCAGAGCCCTAACGTCTCTGTCTTGCTCAAAAGGCTATGAAAACTGCTCCGCAGAGAAAGATCTAGCCGCCCATGTTTACAGAGAGGTCTGTCTACAAGATCAACGGCATCGGGCGAGGGGAGGGGGCAGAGGAGGTGCGGGGGCGGAGCGGGAAGCTGCATGGGGGGCGGGGCGCTGGGGTCGAGGTGTGTGTAGGGGGGTCGCGGTGAACGGGCCCTGTCATGAGCCTAGGGAGCGGCAGAGAGGCTTAAGTAACTCCATCATCTTTCTTGTCGCTTCCTGGGGAGACCCACTGCCGGGAGATTTATTAGCCCTTTGCTCTTTGAGCTTCTTCTCTGGAATAATGCTCCCCGAATCCCCAACAACCCCCCCTCCTCTGCTCCCATCCCTGCCCACTGTCTGCCCTTGTAGCAGGGACAGTTCTCAGCCTGCTACTAAGTCTGGTCGCTGCCCAGCGAGAGGTGGGGCCCGGGGCGCCTCGTGGAGTGACAGTGGTTTGAATGTGAGGCTGCCCGCGGCCGCTGAGCGACGCAGGCCCCTGCCATCCCTGTTACACGTCCACATCGCACAGCGACTGTGCAGGTCACTCAGCTGCACGAAGAGTATAATCTAAGAGGAAAGACTCAGTTGATTGCTTAACCCTGTTTTCCTAATTTTTATTGGATCGATTTTTTTTTCCTACAAGTTGCCAATGTGACCAAATTTGTACCGAATTTGAAACAAAGGATGGAGTTGGTAAAAATACGGGAAGGGAATTCTGCTCTGGGTAATGTGGAGAAGAGGTACTAGGGTTCACCCTCTTGCTGGAAACAACTTTAATATTCTGGATAAAATATTTAAATTCTTGGACCCAAAACCCGAGTGAAGGAACTCAGAGGTAAGTGGGCCCTGCAGGTACTTTCTCCCGGGGACACCTGCTAACTTGCAACGACTTTGGCTTTGATTTTCGAGATCACACAGGGCCAGGTGGAAAGCCTACGATTGCCCCCAGATGGGGGGTCATCTAATATGAGTCCCTCTCCACACAAAGTTGACACTGCCAAGGGCTAGGTCCCCAATATAAATGCATGGAAGATGACACCCCATGCAGTGCATGCGCACGTGCACTTACGGGAATGTCTAAAAAACTATACACTTTCAAATCTAGGCACTAGGCAGAGAAGAACAGAATTATTGCTGAAAAATCTAGATTTACAAGCCAGTCCTCATGTTAGTCTGCAACTCAAACTCACACTGTATGGTTAATCCAAGTATCTCAGACCCAAAATTTGACTTTGAGGATCCTTGACTGGTAATGCCCTCAGGTAGACCCAAATGGCAAACCTCTCTGAAAAAAGACATCTTTGTCTGAGGTTCAAAGAATTGTCCCACATAAAATTCCAAGGAATATAAACAGTTCATGGTAAAAACCTAACTAGCTAACCAGCTAAATACATGAGGGAACAAAGCATCATAAGGAACAATGAGCAAAAACAGACCCCAGAGGATTTCGAATAATGGAATTACTACATACAGACTCCAAAATAACTCTATTTACTCCGTTTAAATACATAAAAGACGAGTTTGAAAATATGTTTGGGGAACCGGAAATACTCAAGGATATCCAAATAGATTAGGCAAAGAAACAAATGAACTTCTAGAAATTTATATAT
>NW_006430460.1:253303-255441 GCF_000325575.1 Pteropus alecto
AAGAACTGGTATTGCAACCAATAATATTCCAAATATTCCATAAATAATGTTGGGACCATCAGTACATAAAACATAACCCAGATGCAAAAAATTCAAAGTAAAAACCTTTAACCAAACAATATAGTATGTAGAAATTTCTTTTTTTCGGTCAGAGCTAAGTCTGAGATTAAAACATTCTTCCCATACGCTGTAGGGGCTGGGAAAATCAGTATAAACAGGCAGTAGTTAAGTCACAGACAGAATGCCATGGAGACAGGGTCATTTACATTCCAGAATGTACTTTATCGTGTCAGGTAAATTTCCACATCATGTTTACTGTGGTTCAGGTAATGAACCTAAAAGAAAGTATTTCCTTCTCATGACAAGCATACTAAACACCATTCTAGAAAAGAAGAAAACTGTGGGAAATGAACTGGATCACGTCATAGAAATCATAGAATTTAAATGGATGCAGTTCATTATGCCTCTATTTTTTAAAATCGTTTTTGGTTAAAATACTCTCACCCAGAGAAGGGTACTGGTGTACGACTAGAGATGGTACTGAGACGTGTTCAGCATCTCCCCAGGGCCTGTCCCTGTCCTATGGGACACTGTCATCTTTGCCCACCCGGACTTCATCTCCTGGGAAAATCAAAGTTCTGGCCTTTGTTTTCCTCACGTAGGTTTTATTCTTATTGGATACAGTCTACCATATTGTCTTCTCACCCTTGGCAGTGGTGAGTCACCGATGTTGTTTACGGGGTGATCGATGTGCGCCGCTCCACAGCCCTTGACGGGCAGGTAATGTGCGCTTTTCCCCGGTTTATGCAGAGCCGGTACCAGCTCTTGCCTCCACTGTTACTTATTGGCCTCTGGTGTTTCCTCCTCTTCCCTCGATCATCCGAGGACCCCTGTGGCTATGATGGCTCCAGCGAGAGGTTTGTCCTAGGGGATCAATGGCTCCACTTCCATTTATTCTCACCCCACTCTCCACCCGAACCAAAACATTCACTCCATTCCCTCTTGACAGCTCATCAGAAAGAAGGCCCGGCCTTTAGGATTCTCCCCAACGTCCCCCGCCTCCAAAAAAGAAAAACCCTATATTTTAAGTTCTTAGAAAGTGCAGCCAACTGTTCTTGATAAATCTCAATCCTCCCTCCCGAGTTAGTCCACATTCCTCATCCCATGAAAAGGGTGACAGCAAGGCTCTTTGTCGTGTTAGGCATGGACATGCACGCACACAGAAGCCTTGATTGTTTGTGCCTTTGATGCGACGCTGTGCTCCACGAGTTCTCTGTAAACATTTCAGATCGTTTCTGGAGGCCAGTCTGGTAGGGATGGAGTATGCAGATATTGAGGGGGATAACGGAAGCTTCGTTAGAGGAGAGGGCACACAGAGGGTGACCTCGCCTTGCCACGCAGCAGGTACCAAGTGTGTGCAACTGGCAAGTCCGTGTCGAAAGCCGACGTGTTGCTAAATGCCTGGGGTAGAAAATGGAGGATGTAGCACTCGACACACTCATACATCCCATAAACACGAAATAATAAGATCATACGGAAACGCAAAAGGACCCTCAGCGCTTTCTTCTAGAATGCTAAGCCGAGCACCTAATTTTTGGATGAGAAAACTAAGAATTTAAATAAGGTGTTCAGTTTCGGATTTCACAAATGGCATCTCGCATCACATCTTCTAATTCACCTTGAATTTACATTCTCCCCCAGGAACCACCAGCACGAACCTACGGGCTGACAGAATTTCTTAGTTGTAGATACATTGAAATGTCCGTGAAGTCATTTCCTCACATGGACCATTAGGACAGTTTTCAGAGTAGACTGGATTCATCCCACCATCAAAAATTACTTGTTTGGCATAATTATTCAAAACTTAACACTACACCAATTAAGCAAAAATGAGACCTGGAGTCTTTAAGTGACGCCTCGTATAGTCATGGGGGATGTTCCCTTCGAGGGGGTGGATCGATAAGTACCTGGCTGGGCAGGTAAGTTCTGAGTCCGGAACAGACTTGTAGGCATTCCCTAAATTTAGTACCTGTTTGCTCAGGTGCCTTCTTTTACCAGGTGCATCCCACCTGGTCTTTTCCAGTAACCGAATGAGCAACAAATTGTCCTTTGTCTTCACTTAGTGACCGCCGACCTCC
>NW_006430460.1:255451-259612 GCF_000325575.1 Pteropus alecto
CCTATGATGTTTATTTTCTTACAACATATTTTCAGAGCGTTATAACATTTTAAAGAGGTCAAAGGTAGAGAAAGAACCCGTGTGTCTAAGAATCTTTTGAGTAGATGGGGTTAGAAAACTTAGAGTTTGATTTTTAAAAGCTAGACTATGATTATTGCATTCTATTATTCTGAAGTTAAATTTTTTGAAAATTATGAGTTTTGTTTTTTGTCCTGTAGCACATTAGCTTTTATTGAAATGCTACATAACCAGGTCTGTTCATTAAAATCATTTAACGACATTCACTTAAAATCATTGAAAGATATAATAATATTCCTTTTGTTAATTTATTTTTAAATCCTAATTATGTTATACATGTAGTTATGTATACTATGCGCAAAATTTCTTTTATTTTCACTAAGGTCAGGTAGGTATTAAGGGCTTTCTTGGACATGTTGAAATATAAGCAGATTTTAGTATATCTCTTAGTCCAGAAGGTCTAATTTTGATATGTCGATGGGAGCTAAAAAATCTAAATATCCTCTTTCTTTCTTAAAAAAAAAAAAGAAAAAAGAAAAAAGATCTGGCTTCAGATGTCAGAAAGCTAAATACCAATTCCTTCTTTCACATTGTATTTCTGCTGCAACAAACCTAACTCTCTAGAAATAAACATGCCCTGGCAGAATATGGAAAAGCTGAACAGAAGGGAGAAAAACGCCTTAGTAAAGATGATCTTTACTACAGGTGCACGTCGAGCTGCGGATTGCTCCCTTGACTCCTGCGCCACCACGTTGACTGAGTTTCTGTTGTATGGTGGGCTTCATGCCAGGGACATGAGACATGGTTTATGTCCTCACAGGGTCACCCTCTGGACTATACTATCCAATATGACGGCCCCTAGCGCCACGGGGTGCTTGAGATGTGCTGATAGAACACGCATCAGATTCCAGAGATGTCAGCACGAAAAAGGAATGTAAAATACCTCAGTCATAACTTTTATATCGATCACGCGTTAAAATGGTAACGAACTTGACATACCAGGTTAAATAATAAATATTAAATTAAATAAATGGTAAATTATGAAAATTGATTTGCTCGTTTCCTTTTCCTTTTTTATTACAGTTATTAAAAAATTTTTAAATGACGTACATGGTTCCAGTATTGTCATAAGTGCAGAGAAAGCGGGAGCAGAGGGAAGGTATGCGGGGCAGGGAGGGCGTGGGCGGGTTGTCACTATTGGTACAGGCCTGAGAGCTGGAGGAACCAGCGGTTAGGCAGCTGAGGTTTACTCTTGTAGGTGGGCACCGTGTGTGAAGGGTTTTAAGAAGGTGAGTACTATCTGCACTTCAGGGAACATGGCTGGTGAATGATGGGTTACAGGGGACAAGGCTGGAGGCAGGGAGATGGGTTAAAAGATCTCGCAAATGTTCAGGTAAGAAATGATGAGGGCCTGAGCTGGGTCAGCAGCAGAGGGGGTGACTCTGCAGCAGAGTCAACGAATATTTAGGAGGTCACTGATGGCCACTAGTTAGATTTGGGGGTGAGGGAGGGAGATGAGCCAGGACTTCTCTCCGATGTCCAGTTCCAGGGATTAAGTGAACGGTGATGCCACCAACTGAGAGAGCGCGGGGAGCTACACTGGTGTGGATGGGAAGGTGGGTCCACTTTTGAGCATGTTGACTTTGAGACAACAGGGCGGTGCGGAGCTATGTCTGCCCGCTAATCAGAAAAACAAAATTGGAACCGTGGACATCAATGCTGGGGCTCTAGGTTGTGGATTCATCTGTGACAAGGAATAGGACGGGATCAGATGTGACTTGCTGACTGTTTACAAGTGAAGAGTTCACATACGCGCTCTTACGTCATAAAACAACTCCCCGCGGACTCGGAATCGGATCTCTGCACACCTGGAGGCCCCTCCAGCCTCCCAACTGACTGAACCCCGAAAGTGGTGACAGGAGTGATTCCGTTACTTATTTTTAGTAATGGGCACGGGAGTATGTTCAAGGCCGCAGGGGAGGAAACAGAAAGTGACAAGCAGAAGGTTCAGAGGAGCACGAGGGTGACGGAGGATCTTAAGTGCTGATGGATCTGGGAGGGTGAGGTTGAGGCCGAGAACTTGGGGAGGCACCTTCTGCTCTGAAACTGGGGGGCAATGAGGGAGGCAGTATGTGTTCTCCGTGAGGGGTGTGAAAAAATGTCCCAGCCGTGGGCATCAGGGAGAGTAAGAAAAACTTTTTTTGGTTATGAAATGCGTTTATGATAAGCTCTTATAATAAATAAAGTTGTACAACACATTCCACTGCTTAGATTATGGTGAAACAGGTACTCTCGTAAGTTACTGGCAGAAGCGTCAATTGATACAGACCAAATGGAGGTTAGTACATGGCGACTTCCATCCCAATTATACATGCCTGCAATCCACTTTAGAATAGAATATGTATACCAATACAAGACATAAACCTCTGAGAAACAGCAAAGACCTTCTCTACGTATTGATATGAAAAAATACCCAAGATTATTAAGTGTGAGAAAGCGAGCTACAAAACCATTTTTATAAGCTGCTACCTTTTGCATAAAAGAGGGGCACAATAATATACATTTATATTTTCTTGTATATGCATACAAAAAAATATTTGCAGTAACCTGAGTGGGGTAAGGGAAGGCAGGAACTGGGTGGATGCGGGGTGAGGAAGGGAGGGAGGGAGGTACTTTTTGTGTTTTAAATCATATGACTATATTTTATATTAAAAATGTATATCTGAAAAAGGAGGTTAAACACTGAAGGAAAAAAATCAAGCATATTTAAGATAAGGAACTGCCCGGGTGTGGGGCTACACACTGCTCCTTGTCATACACAGACTGGCTTCAACCTAGTCCTGTTCCCAGGCCTGTCTGTTCTTTTTCACGTCAGCCTTGTATTCTTTTCCCCAATAATTTGCCCAAAGTTATGTTATCTATTTTTTCTTATCCCTCAAAGAAAAGATAAGCACCATTTTTTTTTTGCCAGAGAGTTTAAAGGGAATATGGCTTAAAAATAAAATATTCCTAAATGACCTTAATGAGAAATAAAAACAGAGATATGAAAAGATGCTAATATGGTTGCAAAGCAGAGCCAGAATTTCAGAATTTCAGAAGCAGATACACAAAAGCTTAATGAAGAAGTCGCACTAAGGTGGTCCGAATTTGTACATTCTACGTCAGGAAAGCTAGAAGCCCAGAATGAACCATATTAAGGACACAAAGGAATGACTTCTCTATTGAGCCACAGATGCCCGCATTGAGGTACAGGCACAGTCAGCATCTGGAATGGTTCACCCTCAGAAACACCCATGGAATGAACAAAGATGGATTCAGGACTGTGGTTAGAGTGCTGAACTCCTCTCGAGATTTCGTGTCTCTGGCTTCTCAGTCAGTGAACCTCACTTTTAAATTACAACAGCCATAAGTTAGAGAAAATAAAAGCCTGGTATAAGTAAGAGATAGTCAGAGAACACGCAGTCACTCTGAGTTCAAGGCTTCACACCCAAATAAATCATAAAATGAGCACCCTGTAAAAACTGTACATTGATAACAGAATAACATGCTGTTATTAGTCTTGGAGAAATTATAACAAAAGGAAGAAGTGGTCAGTACCAAAGAATGGGGGAAAGAATATTCTAGAAATTGCACAACTGTAACATGGATTTTATGTCCAAATTCCAGAGAAAATTATATAACCAGTTTTTAAGTACTTTGAAAAGGAACCAATGCACGATAGTGACCTCTTCTCATATTACTGGATTAAAAGATCAAGGAAATACGGTAAGGAAGTTCACAAAACCTTTCATTAAACTTCTATAGACAATATAGAATAAGATAGACCTGATACCATACTTAGAGGATTCATAATCATACACATGAGCGTCTATTTATGTGCTTTGCGCGTAGAAAGTTCTTGGTAAACATTTACGTATTGAATGAATATATGAATGACTAGCATTTACCAGTTTCCCCAGGCAGGCATCACATGTCATATTGTAATTACTTTTATGTGTGTTGCTCCCACTGGAACATCATAAAACCCTTCAGCCAGAATCTTATTCATCCTTTGTCCCCAGGGCCCAGCACTGGGCCTGAACTAGCATGTACACAAGTAGTGTTTGTAAATTAAATAATAATAATAATAATAATAATAATAAT
>NW_006430460.1:259861-302235 GCF_000325575.1 Pteropus alecto
TTGCAGAGTCCCACTGATTAATCCCCAATCAGAACTGAAAACTGGCAAACGTGCTTCTCTTAAGTCCTAAAAAGCTACCAAGAACATCTTATATACAAAAATATGACGGTACTGTATCCTTGAAATAATAAAATAAAATTTTAAACATGATACAGATAGCATGTACAAGTAGTGTTTGTAAATTAAATAATAATAATAATAATAATAATAATAATAATAATAATAATAAAAACAGAATAGATATACCCAAAAACTCAGAAAGGTCGAGAATAAAAATGCTTAACTCACTTTACAAACGATAGCATGCTAGGACTACCCTTTCAAGGTGAATGTAATTTTGAGCTGCAGGAATAGAGAGCTGGCATTTTTGGAAGTGCCCAGACACAGCTGAGGTGTCAGCATCGTGTTTTAAAAAGGATCTTGACAAACTGAAGCCGGGATATTGAAAAGTATGGAAACAAGCCTCTGTGAAGACTGACTGGATAACTGGGCGCTGTTTTGATTGATAAGAAAAACTTAGAAAGATCATGACCAGTTTCTTCAAGTCTTCGCACAGGGCCGCTATAGTGAAGAAAGACCAGACTCCTTCGTGTGTCTTCAGAGCACAGAACTGAAGGCAGATGGCACAGGTAGAGGGGGAATTGTTATAGTATGGGAAAAAGTTTCTAGCAGAACCTTCTAGCAACTTTCTAGAGTTGCTCGCTAATGGAATGGACTGATTTTCTGAGTAAGAAGCTCCTTGTCTCTGAGAATTTCTGGAAGAGGTCACAGAAACAATGAACACTTGAACAGACGTGCTGGGGGTGTTGGAGGGCATTCTCGGGTTGGAAGAAGGAACAGCTGGGGCCACTAATGCGTGGTCCCTTCCAATGCGTGGTCTCTTCTAATGCGTGGTCCCTTCCAATGCGTGGTCCCTTCTAATGCGTACTCCTATTATCGTCTCGGTGTATATACTTCACATTTCCATATAATTTCCATCATGCACACTGTGTTTTCTATTTTAACATTCTTTCTCACTTTTACTTTGGTTAAGCGGTTTGAATCTAACGAATTCTATGCTGTTTTTAACCATTGATAAATGTGTTAACCTTCAATTACCACCTTTCACTAAATAATGCTTGGCTCAAATTGAAGTGCTCCCCTATTTTTAGTTAAACTATATAGTTTAATTGCCCTCCTGCACCATGTCTCCATTCAGATTTATTTTTCTGCTTCTCTTCATCACAAACTCACTTCTTCGACTTTTAGCTACACTCCAAACAAATCACACATCTCCAGAGTATCCACACAGCTAGGCATTAGAATACTTTGAGAGTAGGCCATCGAAGACATGAATGCATTGGAGGAAACGCACCTTAAACTTAACTGCTTGACTACTATACTTTTATCTGTAATTTTTTGTGTGTGTCTTTACTAATAAGCACAGGGCCTTAGAGAGCACCTTTTCTTTGCAGATTGGTTTCCAGATGTAGCTGACTTCTTGACATTTTTCTGATATCCATTTGTAGGGGAAAAAACCCAAATAAATCTAAGTAGCACTTTCTGAAGAAACTAGATGGAGGAGTAAATGACTATATTACAGTGACTAACTAGATATGAGGTGGAATGAAATCATTCAATAACATGGAAACAAGTGAAGAGTTATGATTATAGTACGGTTTATGGGCTAAGAGTGGATTCAAGGGTTAGGTGATTTAAGGCCTTCCATTTCAGAAACACAGCAAAGAACTGCCTTGTGTGTGGTCCTGTGATACCTGTTCACCTATGGTGGAGTGTTGTGCACATGTCATTACGATTAGGGACTGTATTCTTGTCCACTTCGCAACCTCAGTCCCAAGCCTCAGGGAGGGCTTGGAACATTGGTGATGCTTAATGTTTGTTGAATGAATGCACAAACAAATAAATGGACTTAGACCCAGGCCAGTGGCATCAGGGACGCTGAAACATCAGCAGTAGATGCCTGGTAGCTAAACTAGATGAGAGGGATTAAAAAGTTAATGTTAGCAGTGAACTACTGTAAAGACACGAAGAAATGAATCTCGAGGAAACAGAATGGCTTTCAGCGAAGAGAGGAGCGGGTTACTCAATCCCCAACATAATTCAATGAGACAAAAACAGGGCGTCCGAGAAACTCGGGGAGGCAAATACAGATGGCCATGGCATTCGTCCCTGTACTAAAGGAAGCAGTGAGACCCGGCTGTGTTTGGAAGGTGTCTGCTGAGCGAGTTCATGCCCTGTAAAGCAGGGCAGAACCCATTCAGCGCCGCATCCACCTTGGCAGACCGCCAGGTCAGGGACGCTGTGGCCCACAGGCTCTGTGTCTTGCCCTGCGTCACATGATGGCATTTTAGGCAGAACTGGGATTGGAATCCAGGTTTCCTGTCGCTTAGCCTGGGTGTCCCTCTGATGTTTTACTCCGGGGGATACGTTCCAAGGCCCCCAGCGGATACCTGATACTGCAGATGGTCCCGGCCCCCGTATCCGCTCTGGTTTTCCTGCACGTACAGGCCGTCTCACTTCAAGGAAGCGATTTCCAGCTTTGACTTTGGCGCGCCCAACCGCCAACATCACCACTTGGCGTGTCTTGGGGCGAGCGAACTAAGAGTGACGTGAAAGCAAGCCCTGTGATACTGAGACAGTGGATCCGATAACTGCGACAGCTACTAAGTGACTAACAGGCCGGTAACAGACACAATGTGGAGACGCTGGACAAAGGGATGGGTCGCATCCTGGGCGGGATGGAGCGGGACGGCCCGAGGTTTCGCCACGCTACTCAGAACGGCTTGTGACTTAAAACTTACGAATCGATTATTTCTGGAATTTTCCACTTAACATTTTTAGACCGTGGGTAACCGAAACAGTGGAAAGCAAAACTACAGGAGAGGGAGCATGACTACCATACCCCAGAGAAGAACCCCAATACGGTCCTGCTCCACGCGGGGCCTCACGGGCTCGCCCTTCTCCCGGCCGCTCAGGTCTGATCTGCCTCAAGGCTTCCTGGAAACTTCCAGGAGAAGCATTTGCTGGAGGTGGGGGTGGGGAGTGGGGAGGGTGGGGGGTGGTCCCCGCCCTTCCAACAGGTCCCTTATTTTCCATCATAATCAGTTTTCTTCAGCTTCTGTTTATCCCTCTAAGGGATAGAAAATGTATTCTGAAGTGTTTTCCGATGGGGAAATACAAACGTGCAGTTATATTTTTAAAATAAAAGCACGTCAGTCGTGGTTTAACACTGAAGATGAACCTCAGCGTTAGAGGAGGGAGCAGGCGGCAGGGACGCCAGTGGTTCCTGGGGCTGTACCTGTCAACTGTGCCTTATTCAGCCCAGGGTGCTGAGGGGCGGGAGCTTAGAGTGACAGTCCCGTGACTGGGCACCGGGGTGCGGTTCCGGGTGGTGGAGCTCAAGGCACATGTTATCTCCACAGATCTCACAGGGACACGTGTAAACAGGAAGAATTTTGAGTTAATGTTATTTCTCAGTTTGGCCAGAAGCCCACTCCATGCCTGATGTTTACGGCCTTTAAGCGAACAGCTCATGGATTTGTAGCAGAGCCTTGAGATGTGGGAAAACATAGGTGTGACCAGCCCAGGGGACAAAATGCCTTGCCAGCTTTTCTAAAAGGTGAAACGACTGTCAGAACAGAATGTTTCAGCCAAAACTTTACCTAACTGGGATTTCTAGTTTGATTCTTCTAATAACTAGTCAAGGTTCATCTTCTTCAACCTACGAAGTAAGTTGCTTCTAATTAAAAGCTTGGCAGTGGCCTTGACTAAGGGCAAAGGAAGCTTTGTTAAGAAGGAAATACAAAATACCCGTTTTTAAGGGAAGAGAATGCAAACGTCAAGGTAATTTGCTAGAATCAACATATTCACTTACTAAACAAATAGTTTTACTTCATGGTCACATGTGGATTTTTAAAGAAAATATTTACAGTGGCTTTTGGGAAGTATTCTTGACAAAAGAAGGAACGAATGTTGTTTTATGGTCAAATTGCTAGAGAATAGTTTATGCAGCTTTACACTAACATTGCGTTAATATTGTTGTAAAAACTTCTGTCAGGTCCTAAATACTTGTCATCTCATGTTACAGTTCCTAACAATCACAGAATCTTCTAGTTAGAAGGTAACGGAGAAAACCGAGGCCTGAGAGGCTCACTGTTCCAGATGGGGGTCTTGACACATGCCAACACAAAGCATGGTATTCTGCATAGTCCCACCAAAAATTAAACGCAGGATGGGGAAGGGTTACTTCAGAAAAATGAGCATCGTCCAAGCAAAGTTAGAACTTCTGGTTTCCTCCGTGTCGTAGAGCAAATAACATGAAAACATCCTGCTAAAATCAGATACACCGACTAAGGCACAGTGTACGATTTTGAACACACATAATGGAGTCTGGAAGAAAGAAGGAGAAATTACAGAATTTCTGAAATTCCTCAGGAATTGACAACCTGAGGGGACATGAGGTGACACGATAGTGGCCCTGGTGGAAAGAACTCGGGGAGCAGAGGCTGATCTTGGGGACCTAGGAGCTTGAGCGCTAAGGCTGGAGTGGAGACAGGAAATAAGACCTTGGGTTCATGACAAGATATATTTTTGTGGATATGTACAAATGGAGTAAAACTACTAAAACATTTCATAAGCATAAAGAACACCAACGTCGGGGACCAACGGTTATCTCTTGGGGTGGGAGGAAGGAATGGGGGAGGGAGAGGGATAGAGATTTAGCCACATACACAAGGCTTAATTTCGTAAGTTCTTAGCATCTGTTTTATTTTGAGGGTGGGTACATAGGTGTCTGTTATAGTATTTTTTTTATTCCTTCTTTTTGGAGTATTTCATAATTATCTTTCTTTTTTCTTTTTTTCTTTTTCTTTTTACTTAAAAAACCCTAAAGCTATATGAACCACAAATAAAACAAAGGAAACATGAGTTCAAGGGAAAGGCACATTCACGCTTGGGAGAGGCGAGGAAGTTGGCATCCTGACCTGACGATGGAGAGCTGGGAGGTGTATGCGGGAGCCGCCGGCATCCTTCCTGAGTCGGTGTGCAGACTTTGCAAGATTGGAGGTGCTGTTTAAATGATGGAAGAGCTCTCGCAAAACCAGAAAGAAATGCTCTGCGCTCAGCGTCGTCAGCGGTCCCTGAGCTGGAAACCAGGGGACCAGGAGGGGCGCCGAGCGGATCAGCACGGGGAGAGCTGAGTGCTGCTGTGGGCGCTCTGGTCTCTTTCGTTTTGTTTTTTTTTTAAGAGTCCTCACTGAGCCCTTGCAATATGTAGCAGTATTTTACCGAATTACACGCACGTGCACACGCACCACACACAAATGGAGTACGTTGTACAAAACAAGGGACAAATTACGATTCTAGGATTCCTACCAAAATGGAAATTCTATTTTACACCAAATTAATCTTCTAAAACGATTTCTAGGAAGTGCTTTGGAGGCCAAGTGAGATTTTCAAAATAAATTCCACATGTTCTGAAAATGGCAGCATCTACTAAAAGTCAACACTTCAAAATCCCTATGTTATGAAACCTGTTTATCATTTATGCGAGTTATGGATATAACATTTCCAGGGGTAAGTAAGAAAACGGTGAGATTGCCCAGAGGAGGGGCTAAGATGGCAACAAGTGGGAAATAACTAATCTGGGAGGTCAGCGGGCACCTCGAAGGACACCTGCCCCAGTCACATCAGGACATCATGAGGCGACCTTAGCACTGAGCCGAGCCTCCCACGAGAGAAAGCTTGACAAGGCAAAACTGATCTGTGTCTGTGATTTCTGAGATGAGTCATGAGTCATCTCAGAAATGCGGCCCCACGATCTGCTTGAATAAATCTCTGAATAACACAATATCACATGTTCAAATAGATGCATCGCCCCGCAAACAATTCTCTCTCCAGCTATCCGGACTTTGCTAAACAAAAATATCTCGAGGTGCATAACAATGGATTATAATAAGAATTCTATCAGTGTTTCATCATTTTGAGTACCAAAAAAATGTGGTGGTTACTTCTCTGAGGGAGGTGGCATTCTGCTGACACATCTGGCTGCTTCCCCGGATGAGGGATGAGATGCAGGAAACGTACCACAGCAAGAGGATAAGAAGAAAAGAACTGGATGCTGCTGTTTGATATTTGAATTACTTTTGTTTTTCTTGAAAATAATTCGAAACATATAATGTGATTAATCAAATTCGGGACTCTGGAAAATGTCCTTTCTTGGGGGTGTGGGAAGGTGCGGGGGGTACTTAGAGGAAATAACATGAGGTACCTTGGCACCAACTGTTCACATCATTCCCCAGCTCGAAGCCTGGATCACCCTAACTTCTCAGCTTTCATATTTTACAAGCCAAGATATTTTTCTCCTATCAGAATGGAATATTTGTATACATAATGATATTTTTAAATTTGATGCATATATTAACGATAGTTCAAAGGCTAAACACATTATTCTGATTACTCTAAATCCCTCAAAGATAGATTAAAAATTATTCTTTCTCATTCTTTACAAGGTACCACATTATGATTTGTTAAGCTAGATATATAGTCCATGTGAAATAATAGTTTCATGAAAACCAACATTATCTGGGATAGCAATTTGAATCCTGGCCTATAGAAACATGATTTTGTGAAAAGATCATTGCCTAAAGGCAAAATAAAAGCTAGTTGAAATTCCTTTTTCTATTTTCCTTTTATAATCTCTAAACATAACATTTAAACTGTCATCATGAATGCACAAGTATATTTACATGGCTGTAAATCTGTCAAATTAGAGCCATTTGGAAAAATTCTCAGAGAATTTTTTAAAAGCCTTAGAGTTGATAACAGAGCATTGGCTCAAGAGCCGGGAGTCAGAAATTATTTTTATCACTTTTCTCCAAATTTACTGAATAACATGGGTCCAACCAGTATGCTCAAAGTGACCTTGCTTCCTGACTAATTTGGGGGGAATATTCTGGGAATCGGATTATATATTTTTATTATTATTTATTAGTAGTATTTATGCCTACAGCACCTCGTCTCCTTAGGTGGTCTCCCATCCAAATACTAACCAGGCCCGACCCTGCTTAGCTTCCGAGATCAGACATCGGGCTTGTTCAGGGTGGCATGGCTGTAGACCGTGAACTGTGGCTCCACTGGGGCATGAACCCAGGACCTTCTGTGTGTAAAGCAGACATGCTAACGTCCTCAGATTATAATTTTTGGACACTTAGGAAAGCTTGTTTGAGACAGATAAACATAAATGCAAATAGTTCTGCAATTAGAACCTGTCTAATGTATATTATTACTGAAGAGCAGGAATTAAAAAAAAAAAAAAACCCAGAGGTTTAAAAGATTGGTTTTCACTTTGCCTATTCTATATTTCAGTTAGCAGTATCGCTATCCACGAAGCGCCATAATCCAGTGATGTTAGTTAGGGGCGGGGGGATGGGGAAAAACTAACTTATTAGTCGCCTACTGTATACTAGGCTCTTATATGTGTTACCTCCTTTATCTTCACATAGATGAGGAAATGAAGTTCAGAACAGCTAGGAAACTTGCCTAAAACCACAGGGTTATTGAAATCTACATGTCTATTCTGTCTCCACTCCTTTTTCACATCTCTGTCCCATGCTTCCAATAGACTCGTGCCGCCGAGTTTTGGTATTGTGCCTCCTAAGTTTCCCTTGAATGTATGCTTCTGTCCAGTTCAGGCCCTTACTAGTTCTCACTTAGTCCAACACACAGGTTTCCAATGGTTTCTCTCTTGTTCTGAAGTTCATTTTCTTTTGTACAAGGATGTGTAACCTTAAGAGTTATCTTTTCTAAAACACAAAACTGTTCATGTCATTTTGTTGAGTGTCTCGCTTCCTCCTTGGCCTTTGAGTTAGCTAATGAGTAAATGTAACATCAGCAAGATGACAAATGAGGAAGCTCCAGGCCCTCTTTCTCCCACAGAAATACTAAATGAACAACAACATATGGACCGAAGGAGCGATAGGACAGTTTGTGGCATTTCTGCTTGTCCATACCCACCACCATGCCAGCACAGCACGACATGGTCAGGAGGATGCCGCTCAACTCTTTGTCTCTCCTTTAGGACAGAAGAAAGGAATGGAACTTGCTTGCAACATTCAGGATTGTCTGAGGGACTGGTTTTTATTTGGCCTGACTCAGAGCTCTGATAGGAATGGAGGCATCTTTTGGATATTGGATTGGAGGTTGCTGAAAACAGGAGTGGGTGCAATAGCCTGTGAGAGCTTTAGGAAACTGCAGACCCACGGGCAGCTGAATGCAAGAGATTACTGGCAAAGGAATACAGTCAAACATCTAAGGTCTTGAGAAGGAACAAGGATGAGACTCTATAAGCAGCCATGTATACAGATGATTTGGAGAGAATAAAGAGCATATGCACAGGTCCAGGGAATACATATCCCCAGAAAAGTCTGAGAGGACCTGAAGCCTTTACGCCAGGCTGGTTAGTCAAGCTCTTCCTCTGTGCAGAGGCAGTCCACAAAGACTAGGTGAGAAGATAGTTTTTCAAAGAATTTTTCAACAAAAGATCATAAGGCATACAAAAAAAAAAAAAAGAAAGATAAATATGGGCCATTCAAAGGGACAAAATAAATCTCCAGAAACCAAACCTAAGGTAAAAAAGGCCTTGAACTTACTTAACAAAGACTTTAAAACTATTTTTTTAAGTACGCTCAGTGGGATGAAGGAGGACACAGGCAGACACCTAAACAAATTCATGAAAAAATGCACAAAGTGAGACTATCAATGAAGAGATCAAAATTATATTTAAAAAAAAAAAACCCAACAACAGAAATTATGGAGCCAAATAAAATAATAACTGGACCAAAAATTTCACTAGAGGGATTCAACAATGGATTCAAACAGGCAGGAAAAATAATTTGAAAACTTGAAGATAGGTCACATGAAATCATTGAATCTTAGGAACAGAAAGAAAAAAAGAATGAAGAGCAATGAAGGGAGCCTATGGGACTTGTGAGATACCAAGAAACAGACCAATAGATGTATTATGGGTGTCCCAGAGGAAGAGAGGAAGAAAGGGGCGGAGAATGTATTTGAGGGAAAAATGGTGAAAATGGCTGAAATTTGAGGAGAGGCAAAGATATACACATACAAGAATCTTAACAAACTCTAAGTAGGATAAACCAAGAGACCCTCACAGAGACACATTATCATCAAACTGCAGAAGGTCAAAGACAAAATGAGAATCTTGAAAGAGCAGGGGAAAAGTAACCTGTCGTGTACAAGAGGTCTTCAGTGAGGCATCGGTGGATTTCTCAGCAGAAAACTTGCAGGCTGGAAGGCAATAGGATGATAGATTTAAAGCACTAAAAGAAAAAACTGTCAAATGAGAATACTATAACCAGAAAACTGCTCTTCAAAAATGAGAGAGAAATTAAGGCATTCCTAGATAAACGGAAGCCGGAGGAGCTAACGCTAGATCTGCGCTACACGAAATGCTAAAAGGATCGCAAGGTGGGAACCACACGAATACGTGAGTCCTCTGGTACGGGGCAACACGTGGACAAACACAAAAACTTGGACCATTGTAGTTTTGATTTGTAACTCTCTGTCGATTCTTTCATAGGGGGCAAAAGACAAAAGCTTACAAATATTTATAAATCTATGTTAACGGGTACACATATATAAAGGTGTAATTTATGACATCGATAATGTAAACTGGAGGCGGGACAGAGATGTAGACAGGTAGAGTATTTGTGTAATTGAACTTAAGTTGTTATCAGTTTAAAATAGATTGTTATAACTTTAGGATATTTTATGTAATCTTCATGGTAACTGTAAAGAAAATATTTATAAGATTTACTCGAAAGGAAATGAGAAGGAAATCAAAACATGTCACTACAAAAAAAAAAAAGAACTAAACAGAAAGAAGGCAACAAGGAAGATAACGAGGGACAAAAAAGCTATAAAACAAAAAAATTTTTTTAATGGCAATAGTAAGTTCTTCTCTATCAGTAATTGCTTTAAATGTAAATGGATTAAACTCTTCATTCAAAAGATGTAGATTGGTATAATGGATTAAAACAACAACAACAACCAGAATTCAACCTTATGCTGTTTACAAGAAATTTACTTTAGATCTAAGTATCTAAGGACACAAATAGTTTGAAAGGAAAGGATGGAAAAGATATTCCACCTAAATAGTAACCGAAAGAGAGTAAGGGTAGCAAACTGATATCAGGCAAAATAAACTTTAAGCCAAAAACTGTTACGAGAAACAATTGAGACGTTATATAATGATAAAAAGGTCAGTTCACTAAGAAGATATAATAATAACATGTGCACTAAACATCAGAGCTCCTAAAAATATGAAGCAAATATTAACAGAATTGGAGGGAGAAATAGACAGCTCTGTAGTAATAATAGAATTTAACTCTTACGAGCAAGTTCTAGTCCACCGCCTGGCATGTAGTAGGTACTCAAAAGTGTTTGCAGAATGAATGAATGATTGATCTGGTGTGTGATTCTTCTATGAATCACAGCCATTGGGGGGGCGGGGTGTGGGAACCAATGTGATTTATTAATATAGAAATAGAGATTAAATTAGGCCGGGTGATCCTAGTCAATGATGGAAGAGTGGAAATTAGTATCTGGGGACTTCTTATAAGAAGTCTACATTTTTAAAGGTGTTCAGAGGGATAAATAAAACATATGGCACTTAAAAATAGTATCGATGGCTTATATGCTCCTGGGTGTATCCATGCATACACATATGTGTCATTCATCATTTAAACATGAGACTAACGTAGGTGGACATCATCGTGATGGGAGCAGTGGTTTCTGCTGGGTGCTGAAGATTACCCAACTGTGGAGGCTTAGTGGGACCACATCTCTCTCTGCTCCTGTCCCCAAACCTCACTGGGGCTCACATTCCTGAACGATTGACTGCTTAACTTCGTGAAAGTGACTACAGGTAGAAATGACCTTGATGTTGGCCAGGGCCATAGAACTTTTCCGGTTCACCCGAGTGCCCCTCGGAGAGCTCGGCGTGCACAAACAGAACGCCTGATGGCTAGGAACTCCCCACAGCGGAGGAAGACAGGTCACTATAACCGAAAAGACTCGTGCAGCATTTTTCTGGGGCCTCAATCACCCCGCTTTGGGCAGACGACCTTGGGTGTGACCTTGGGTGTCATTGCAGCAGCAACAGCAATCGTTTTGCAGGAGCAAAGGTGGTAGCTCCAGATGTGGCCAGACATGAACCTGTGGCCAGAGTCCCCATATGGGCCGGGAGAGAACGTGTGAGCAGAGGTGAGGACATGCCCACCGGGACGAAACCGGAAGCGGGGGACTGATGGCATCCCTTTGCCCAAGAAACTCCTGGAACCACAGTGGACCTTCAAGTTCGCATCTCATTTCTCGTTCCCAGTAAACAGAAAGATAAGATCCCCTTTTTACTGATAAAGAAACCAAGGGACAGAGGTCACACAACTAGCAGACTTCCGTCTCCCAGAGCCGGAAGATTTTGTTTCTTTCTGATCGTTTTAAATGCTGTCGTTCTTTTAAGGGTCACATCACTGGGTAGCTAGGTTTTTCTACGTGCGCGTGAGTTGGAATTCCCATGTGTGGTGACAAGGACTCTCGTCTTCTATATAATGAATATTGATTGGGTAAATTCCAAAAACGGAAAAAAATCAGACAACAAATTAAATATTTAGGTACTGGCACCTTTCGCACACTGACTAGAAAGAGAGACTTAGAAATGAGTTGATTTGTTTCTGCTGAGTTAACAAGCCCACATTTGAGGACATCCGAAAACAGGCAGCACACTAGAACTCTGCGGCCACGTACAACGTGTGTGATGAGCCCAGGAGCTGACTGACTGCCACACAGGTAAAGTGACCTCGCAAAGCCCCACCGTCACCACGCAGAGCCTGGGCGAAGAAGTTCAGGTCACGTCGTAACTTCTAAACGCGCGCTTGCTTTTCCTTTAGGAGAAGATAGAGCTCACTCTGCAAGTCATCTCTGTCTAAAAACGAAGAGATTTTTAAAAGAAAGAAAAAAACAGAGTGCTGTTTGATATTTGCAGCTAATTATCTCTATTGCGCCAGAGCACACCCCACGCCTAGAGAAGAAGGTACCATCCCAAGAAACAGCCTCCAAGTGGCGCCACACCTCAAATGATTGATGTGGAAATGCCTATCTGATTATGGACATGACAGGTCAGGAAGGCTAGACCCTCCAGGAGTAGGTGTGGGAGGAATGGCTATTAAATATTTACACGGCACCAGTGTACAATATGTAGGCTTGTGCCAGACACATGAAGTCCTTGCCTTCAGGAGTTTGCTGTCGGTTGTAAAGCTGGTTAGGCCTGAGATATTTGTTATGTTGTTTCATCATGTGAGCAATCTATTCCAGACATCAAAGAACCAGCATTTCAACACGCTTTCTTAGGAAAGAGACTTCATACCTGGTTATTTAATGCAAACCTTGCATATACTCGTCACTATATTAATAACTTAAGGGAATCCACCTTTCTTCTCCGACAAACTGATGGTTCGCTCTTTTTGTGGAGTCCCTTTTTCTACTTAAGCTTCCACATTGCTGCACAAACACAATTGCATTCCCTGCTATTGCGGCATATATAATAATACCAGCGAAAGTGGAGTGCTTTAGAAAGTTTTGGTTTTATAAATCTGTGTTGGCTCCAGACACCTGTCAGATAATTGTAGCCATTCATACAGCAGAAGGAAAATAAATTAATAAAGCGTAGCGACTCAAAAACATGATGAAACCTGATGGACACGTGGAGAACTGACATCAGTGTTACCCAGGACACAAGAAGTGGGAAAATGATGTCGTCTTTGATGGAAAAAGATTTTAGCTAGCGCGGATGATGCTCAGAGGGTATTGCATCGTACTTATCACTTTCTTACATCTCCGAAGAATTTAAAGTAGCTGATAACATTGGCAAGAAACCCTGCAGAACAGGCAAATATTAAGGCAAAGGTGAAATAGCAGGAGTCCAGGTGACAGGGGACTTGGAGGGAAGAGGAAACCACTTTCCCTGGAAAACGAACGCTAGAGAAGACGATTGCTTCTTAGGGAATCATTTCGCTTTGTGCACGTTACCGATAGCTAAGACAAAGCTCACAGCGAAGACAGACAGGCAAAGCATGCATTCATTCATTCATTCATTCATTCATTCATTCATAGGATACACAGTTTCTGCCTTCCAAAGGCCTGGAGTCTGGGCAGAGAGGGAGGTGATCACAACAGATATGTACAGAATTAAATACCATAATAGCACGATGTACACACACCTGTAGAACAAAAGGTGGGATGTAACTAAATTACCTGGGGTGGGAGTGTAAGGGACAGTTGGAGAGATAAGGTGACATTTGAGCTCAGTTGAAAGAGAACAGGACAGTCAGAGAAAAGCGAAGTACACAGAGGGTCCTAAAAACAGTAGACTCTTAGGATCAGCTATGGTTTTTATCCTACTTTACAGGGAAGATTCTAGGGCATACGGGGTGGCCGAGGAGTATGGCACAGCTCAGGGTGGGGCATAGCATTTTCCTGAGCACCCGCCGTGGGCAGAGATCATTGGATAAATGTCTCAGGAAGGAGCAAACAACAGAAAATCTCGCTCTTCTATTCACGAAGCTAAGAATTAAGGTAGGAAGACAACAGCAGTGTGACAAAAGGCAGTAAATTTATTAGGAAAAATCATATAGATGTATATTTCGTTATACGACAGAGTTGATATCTTCCCAAAAAGTGTGCTACATTTTTGTAAAATGAATTACATGAGAGAATTTACTAATTCAAAGTATGGATGATTTGTGCACTTTATAATGACCCTCTGATTACTTTCTGATTTTTATAATTAAGTTATCTTTTACAAGGGACATAGCTATATAAACTGAGCTGAAAACAAAGCTACCTTCATTGACTAATGCTGTCTGAATAATGAGAACGTATCATAAACTACTCTGGGTGTTAAAAATATAAAATCACGTGGACGTCTGCTAACTGAGATGGGCTTCCTTCCCGATCCTTTAAGACTGTCTTCTGTTGTATGCCCCTGGACGACGGTAAGCAACGTTCCCTAGGTTGTCCCACCGCAGGCTCTGTCCTCTGTGTGACTTAATCATATGGGTCACTGAGCCTATTCAAGTGAATACAAACATGGTCCTGACAAGAGAAATCCTCTTAAGGCAGGAAATATGAGTCTTATCCTCCGCTAATGAGCCTACCGACGTTTTCACTGACAGAGCTTCTAAGAGTAACCCCATTTGGCTTACACCATGAGCTGGTCTGAGTGACAGGGTGACGGGGAGATGTTTAAGGCTCCCAAGCATGCCAGGGTCTTTCCAGTGCTTCGTTTAGAACAAGGTACACTGGACGCGTAAAGGAGGAAGCACCTGCCAAGGACCCGCCTCCCGCACAGCACGCACCTCATTGGGCTCCAGTTTCTCAAAGAATGAGCTAAAGTTCCCGCCTTCGGGATCAAACCGTGACTATTAAAGCTCAATGTGTCCAGGCCAACTGAAACTGGATGAACCAGCATCTGAATTTAATTTTAGCGAGATTTGCAGATTTTATTAACTACGCTTATCATGACCGTGGCGGCAAGGAAGTGGTCTCAGACGGGACATTGGATGGTTTGGGATACACAGTGATAGGCCTGGAGCAGGGCTTGGGAGCAGGAGCTGGAAAGATCAGAATCGCTCTGTACGGTAGAGGGAGAAGAAAATGAAATTCTGGGGTTGTCGCAACAGAAAGAAGAAAAGGGGAAAGGAGTCACCGAGATGGCCAGAGGTTGAGGGGTACCGGCGGGCCGAGCATGGAGAAGCTCAGAAGGCGGGGCGGGCGGAAAGGCTTTTAAAGGACAGGAGCGTCCAATATTCGGTCGGAGGTGTGTGTGCTGAATAAATATCGAAATCCTAGGTCCCTGTCGCTCCAGACACCCGCCAGACCCGCTATCCGCGCAGAGGCTGTGGTTGAGTTTTTGTTTGTAGAAATCAAGAAATGAGGCGGAACTTCACAGAGCACAGGGTATATAGACGGTGTAAGGAGATAATGAGAAAATCCATAAATGGCAAAAAAAGAACACACCAAACATTAGCAGGAGCAGGAACTTAAGACATCTGTCCCCGAAAAGCTATAGAAATTTGGAAGTGGGCCTGGGTCTTGCTGCAGGTATCGGCATGGAAGCTTGATCAATTTTGATTTTAAAATTTTGAGAACAAAATGCTCCCACCTGACATTTGAGTTCTATGGGGTTCTATGATCTTCTTTGCCTTCTACTACTTCAAAGCAAAACAACAATAACAACAACAACGAAAACTCTTCTGTATTTTCAAACTTGTGCTTAGAAGAAATTAGCATTTTTTTTTTAATTTGCTTTATTTTCTTTCTTCAGGAATCCTTTTCTCAAAGGAGTGGTTCTCCCTTTAGAGGTGTAGAATGTTTCATCAGACAAGTATTTAAACACGAAACAGTAGGGCGACCTATTCTTGGGGCTTAAATTGAGCCCTGACACTTACTTTAAAAGTATTGCATTTACCCCAGATGAGCAAAATATTCACTTTTTAATGATAGATGCAGGTACATGGCTGCTCCACAAGCTTATGTAGGTCAAGTGCACTGTCTACACTCCCTTAAATCAAGAGACTTATTAACTGATTTTTCATTAGGGATTTGGTTATAACCGAGATGGAAAAAAGGATCCACCTTTTTGTTCAGTTACTAAAATATATGGCTGTAAAGCTGCTTGGGGTTACAACTTTTTGAATGTGAGAACAGAATAAACCTCAGAGACTATCTGGTGAAGGAGCACTTGAAACTGAGACGCTGTGGAATCTTATCATGTCTCAAATTTGCTCTCTTAACATTCGACCGATTATTTTCCTTCTGCCTCAGTTTCCCCATTGTGATGTGGGAATCTCAGCCTGTGAGGACAATGACAATTTAGTAGACCTTCACCTTTCAAAAGGAACATATCTCTAGACCTTTCCTCCCAAAAGATAGTGTTGATACAGTGTCCAGGTGTCCCCTGGGTCAGGTCTCTGAGGAGAGTCATGTTTCCTGTGTGTCTCCTTGAACTGAAGCTACTTTAAACTGAAATTCCCTTTCTTGCTTGATTATTTTCATCAGAGAAACAGAATTTTTACTTCTTAGGGACAGAATGAGAAACAAAACCAGCTGAGGTCTTGATGGACCTGTCGGCTCGGCCCCCAGCTGAGTGTCTTACAAAGTGTGGCAGGTCCGTGGAGGTTGAGTAAACACAGGCTGGTGTGCCGATTACCTGCCTCTGGGGCCCGCAGAGAAAGCAGTGGGGGTCATTTTCTCCTCACTTTCTATGTTCACAAAAAATGACCCAGAGTTTCTTAAACTCGGTCTCTGCGATGCTTTCGGGAGGGTCTGCCTGGGGTGCAGGAGACCCAGACGTAGCTGTCCTTGAGGTCTGCAGAACGAGTGTGACAAATCAGCTGCTCACAGATTTGTGTCAGATCCATAATTCAATGATTCTCTGACTCTGCGCTGTGCTCACTGCTGAGTGACTTATTTCCTCATCTAGGTTCTATAACCTCATGACCACTGAGCAGTTTTTGCGGCTTGAGTTCTGAAAAAATAGTAAATCCTCAGGACTCAAAGGCACGTCTCTGTAAGATTCATAATTAGGAAGAAATTAAGAATTAAACTTTTGAAGAAATGCCGTAAGTTCTCTAAGATGCCTTGTCATTGATTAAAACAGCAACAGAGACGACGAAAAACTGAACTAGCTCATTGATAAGCAGAATTAGCAGGGTCCAAGCTTGATGAATCCATACGGCTTAAAAATGGGTGTATTTCTCCCCACTTTCCCAGTAATGAGATAAAAATATTTTGAAAATGAGGTATACTTCTCATCTCATTGTATTCCACTTTGGATGAAAGTCATGGCCTTTCAAGTCTTACGACTTACTTTAAGTCCTAAACTGTGCAATAGATTATGGTGCCACGTTGAAACAGATGCTACACGCTACTCCATTCAGCAACAGGGAGCAAACAGCAATGTCCTCATAAGGTTCAAAGGGCCCAGTTCTGGAGACTGGGTTCTTATAAACACTCTGGTCCAGGGCAGGGACCAGATCAATCTGTATTTTGTGCACAAATTATATACATATTAACCTATTTTATAGTGTTTGTTAATCTCGGACATCTACACTTCAAAAGAAGCAAGATCTTCAATGTACAACTCAACTATAACTCCTCAAAGAGCCAAGTTTTTCATCTCCTTCTACACACTGTGTCTTCAAACACGACGAAAGCGTCACGCCATGCTGGACTGCTATCCAAACGTCAACGGTTCGTACTTATTTTTTCTCTCTGCTGCCCAAACACAATTGAACTAGACCCTAACACTGTTTTAAAGCGCTAATGTGCAGACTGAGCTAGGGAGCCTTTCAAGAAGGAGAGTGACCATAAGGAGCAGCCCACGGCCCTGAGAGGCTTCTCTCCTCTAAGTCCCCAGAGGCCATGGTTGGGTGGAGAGAGAATCCGCTTGTTGTCGAGACAGAAACCCTCCACTTCCTATTCAATCTCCTGTTAAGTCAACATCATTATTTTCAGTGTTAGGGAATTTTAAAAGAACCTTTCAAAGAGGGAACCGTCACTCAACAAGTCACCAACCACCACGCTCACGCTGCCTGTTTCCTAACCACCTGAGTGACATTTGATGACATTTAGGGCAATGCACCAAACCCAGCTCTGTATCTGCCCCTTCTATACCAGTAACACTTTAAAGATAAAAACCACCTCCCACATTCCGGGCTGTGGGGAGTGACTGTGGATACAGTTCCCTCCACTGAGCACATTAGACAGATTCTGGGTGGGCATTCTCTGCAGCCTCTCTGTCACCCTGCTGAGGCAGATTTTAGGCTGTCTGAGAAGGCTCTGGGTCCGACTGCTTCTCTCTCCTTGCCCATCCATGTCTGTGCACCTGGGCATGTCTGGTATGGGATCAGAAGCTGAGTTATTGCCAATAAAATCGCTCCTATCATTACACGGATTTGTTAAACGTAGTTAAGCATACAGATTTAAGTCATCTACTTTTTGTTGAGGAGGGACTGACCAGCCTGGGGACATCTAGAATAGCAAAGTCCTCTCTCACTTAGCAGAAATTAAGACAACGTGCAAGGCCTTGGCTTTGGGATGCCTTCAGTCTTCCAAAACTGCAGAGTTCTCTATTTAAATAGTGATGCAGTGGTTTATGACATCTTTATTTAAAGCAAGTACATTCTGGCAATATTTCTTTTGAGAAGTTGCTCAACTGCTATTTATTTGGATGATTCAATAACCAAAGAAAAATAAGTAAATACAGTTTACCCTATTTCTGACTAATGCAATTTCTGTGTGGCACTCAGTATCACATATGATAGTCACCAACTTTTATTGACCAGAAGTTCCTATATTTTATATTACTTGTATGCTAGGAGCGCTTTCGTTTTTAAGGACGTAAAGCATTTCTCGTTTATCCGACTGCTGCCTGTGACAAGCACCGTGGCCCAGTCAGGCAAGGCTGCTATAACAAGTCACCGGAGGCCAGGCGCTAGGACAGTGGACATGTGTTTCTCACAGTCGTGGAGGCTGGGAGCCTAAGAACAAGGTGCCGGCCAATCTTACGCCTGGTGGGAGTGCTCCCCCCGGTTCGCAGGTGCGTCGGATCGGCGCTCTCTCCCTGTCATGGCACTAACCCGGTTAATGACGCCTCACCCCTCACGGCCTGGTCACCTTCCCAAGGCCCCATCTCCAAACAGCGTCCAGTCGGGGAGCGTGGCTTCCGCATGAATGTCGTGGGGACACAAACATTCAGTCCACGGTACATTGTTACCATTCGGAAAACTGGTCAAGAGGTGGCGGAGACAGTCCCAGTATTTTACCCCGTGGTGCTGAGCGGCAGTCTGAACGAGGCCTGGAGATGGCTGGGCCGGGCGCTGCGCCTGCCAGGTTGCCAGTGGGAACCTGGGGTCGCCCGTGGGAACCAGAACTCAAGTCTGAGTGCCCTTAGGAGAGAAAACGTAGGTTCTCCTCCCGCCTGAGAACACGCTGACCTTTGAGAGTGCTGGTGACTGCTGTCTGTGGGAGGGAACTGGGTGGCAAGGGGCGGGGATGGGGGCCTGCCATAAATAGCTACCGCCCGCTTCCTGCGTGTGAAACATAGAACAGCTTAAGGAGAACTTTGATCTTTGAGGACCTTTTCTGGTTCCTTTATGTCGATAGTTCTCCACCAGGGGATGGAACAAATGTCATATGGATCTGGGGAAGAATTTTCACTATGTGGTTACGAGTCGGGCCCAGCCTAGACTTACTAAATCAAATCTCCAGCGCCAGTACCCGCGGACTCTGAGACAGTCCCTTCAGTACTTCCGTATTTGCACAAACGATTGAAAACAAATGTCACAGCTAATAAACTAGTATTCCCTTAGTAACACAGGAATTCAAACATCTCCAAAGACTGGAGACCCTTCCTGAGCTGGGCCCGTGGGGAGGGACATCCAACCTGACACCCTTTCCCACTTAGCTGTTTATTAGACAAGGGGTCCCCAACCTTCCGTGGCCTGTTAGAAACCGGGCTGCACAGCAGGAGGTGAGCGGTGGCGAGCAAAGCTTCATTTGTATTCAGAGCCGCTCCCCAGCATCAGCATCATCGCCTCAGCTCTGCCTCAGATCATCAGGCATTAGATTCTCGTAGGCGCACCGGTCCCTAGTGCCACAAAGGTTGGGGACCGCTTAGAAGATGCAGAGAAGAGGCACATGTTACAAAATTAACAAATCTCCAGCAAGGTAACCCTAAGGAAGGGGATGATTAAGATCCCCTGGGACTTTTCTGTAGGCAGATTCATTGCCAATTAGGGCTTCTGTGCCAGAAGACACGGTGTCGGTATTGCCATTGGCTAGTGCGGAAGAGGAGCTGAAATCCTGGTTGCCACAGAAGCTTGCATGTCCAAATCGACGCGCCCTGCTCTCCTGGTAAAAAATAGGATATCAGAACAAACTGCCTATCGCTGTCTTAAGCAGCCCTCACATGGTGTTTTCACGTAAAATACATTCGGCAAGGTAGTTTCTATCTTCGCTGAATACATGCTGTCGTCCTTCTCAACTGTATCTACCACTTACCTTTGGGCACTGATTTTGATACTTACAACCTAAGGAATGTCTCCCTAAATTGTATCTTTCTTGCCCATCCATAATTACTCTAGAAAGCCATCCAGTGTCGATTACCCAGGAAGATGATTTGCGTCTTTCTGAACTGTCAGGGTAGGGGAGAAGCGTGTTACCTGGGAGCTGAGGAGCACTGTCCCTACATCTGATCACGTGACAGCAGTCCTCAGCATGTGTGCTTCCTGTGTCTCCGTCCTCAGCTCCCAGTGTTCTCAGCGGCACAGCAGGTGAGCGGTTATTTGACATGGTAACACCTCCTGGCCCACGCAGGTCGGAAAGGCTTTAAAACAGCGACTGAAAAATACCCTGACCACCTCGCAATGAGAGTTTTTACATGCGCGTCACCTAAAAATGGCTCCCCATTTAATCTCATGTTGTAACCACCTACTCCCAAATCTATATTTTTCTAGATGTTAAAAAAAACTGAAGGTATTCTAATTAGGTTTTGAAGGCAAAAGAATGTTGGGACATGGTCATTTCTTACCCAGCTGAGTAACCGAATGGCCATTTACCCCAAAATATTTGTTACAAGCACATCGTTTATGCATTCACTTAAAATGCTTAAAAAGCATCACAGAAATGTCTGTGTTTTATAGCCTTACCGGCAGCCTATTTTTTATAGAATTATGTGGATGTAAAAATGCGTAATATTTTCATAGTTTAGATGTGAATACACATATTTAGAGCATTTGTTAAGAATGGGCAGGATCTCGCAAATCGGTAAAACTACACATGTGATACAGATCAGAAAATGGAAATGCGTTGCTTTCAGATTAGTACTGTGTAAGCCGCTTCTCCATACACTTATATAGTCAGTCCTGAATTAGAACTCTGTATTTTTAATTCTGTTTTTACGACAAGGACAAAAGCCTGAAGTCGAGATACAAATCTAGTGCCTTCTGCTCATGCTGAGATCACACTCAGTCCTTGTACAAAAGTAAAAACATACCTCCCCTCGCTTATAAATCATGCACGTAAAGATTAGAATCTTTGCGGTTTTTTTCCTTAAAAGTAACTTGGTTACCACCAATAGCCTCATTCGAAGTTTGTTTGTTTTTCTTTTAGAAAGCAAAACAAAACAAGAACAAAAATTTCATCCCCTTGAATGACCTTGTCCAATGAATAAATTTGACTAAACAGGCTACCTCAGTTTTTGTTACATTATATTTTTGAGTAAGGAATGCCATAAATATTTTAAATCAAAATGTTAAATGTTGACTTTCAAAAGTTTTCGATGTTTATTTCTAACGTTTAAAAAAGATTAATTTCAAGCGGTGACTTTCTTTTCAATCTCATATATAAGCTATTTTTTAAAATAGTAAGTGCAAACCAATTACAGTCCTATTCTAAGTTTTAGTTCAAAGAAAAGCGTAAGGGCTGAATTTCCAGAAACAAGGCCTTCAGCAGACAAAATTAGACAAAAAATAGTAAACAGAGCAAGGCTGCCATTAAGGTTATAAAACACAGACACTGCTATCTCTCAGAGTGAATAACATTCAAAGGCTTGAAGTCGCAAATGCCCTTGAGTCTAATGACTCACTGGAGAAAAGACACAGCTATTTACATTACAAAGAAACGTCTCCACATCACCCTCCTCTTATGAGAAAATGAAAATGAATGGGTTTTTCACGGTATCTCATTATACAGAACCTCCATCAGCAGAGAGTCTGATGAGCAACTTCAGATAACTTCTTTAATACGAAGATTCGCGGAAGCCTTACGATTACACCCACTACCCACCCATTAAGAGAAAAAGTCCTGCTTATGGAAACAAAACTTTAATGTTACCAAAGACTAAGAGAACACAGTCATTCCCAGCTGTTCATCATTTTGTGGTCAAGCACTATCTTGTCTGAGTCTGGCACACCCCGCGGAGCTGGTCTGAGGCTGAGTGACTCTTCCCAGGTTACACTTTCAGTAGGACAGGGGTCAGGCCTTGGACTTACGTGTGAGGTGGACTCTCACTTTGTGACACCCCTGGCTGGAGTCCTTCCACGAGAGGCGAGGTTAAACCCTTGCCTTCGAGGCTCCCTTTGCTTCGCCCTGAACATGGCTGCTCTGGAAGGGGCCGGGGACCAGACGGGCTGGGGTGTAGCCCGTGGCATGGTTGTGTCACCTCTATCCTCGCACGCCTTCGCCATGCCTGACTATGTCACCACCTCTTATGCACCTACAGCATGCAAAGCCCTGTGGTGAGTGTCGCGGGGAACACAGGTACATGAAACATGGTCCCTGCCATCACTCAGTGGGATCACTGAGCCCAGGCACAGCCTGTGACAACTGAACACCACCCCGGGAAGCACTCTTCAAGCAGAGCGTCTTCAAGGAGGCCCAGACCAAGTTCTCCGTGTCCCCGAAGGCCCCTCCGGAATGTCAACTGACACACTACTCGGCAGAGTTCCGAGATGACCGATTTGCAGAACATGACACCGGGGGAAGCGTGCTTAATCCCGGTGTCTTTCCCTGGGCCAGTGACAAGTACGCTCTCAGGATGGAACCTGTCTGGACAGCCCCCTCAGCCACCCAAAGGAGGACAGAACACATCCAGCTAGCTGCCAGTGTACTAATGACAACCCTGTATTGCCAATAAATGTTTACAATATGATTATAAACGCCATATTAAATCACATAGTTTTAGATTGTGTATTTGGGAAAAATAAACGCCTATTGAACAGAAGCATCTTAGAAAGAGAATCGAGAGGCCTACCTGCCAGCGCGTCGGCCACGTGAGTCGTGCGTGGCCTGGGTGACCGAGCGCCCCTGCCGGGAGCAGCCCTCCTGGCCCTCGCCCTCTGACCCCACAGCGCGGAACCGTGGGGCCACCGTTTCCTCCCAGCAGGTGGCTCTGAGCTTTGCACAGCGGATGACTGTGAAACCAGCAGGCTCTTTTCAGAACCAGCTGATTAAACACGCCAAAGTGCTCGCTTAAGAGGCCGAATGAACAGACTGTTGCACCTGGCACCTGAACTGAGCCCCCTTCTTCCAGGTGCAGAGGATGCTCATTTCACTCCGACGTGCCTGTGGGTGCACGGAGCGTCGGGACCGCCTGTCTCTGGCCCCTTTGCTTTCTGTACCTGGGCTGATCCCAGTGCTGTGGGGCTGCCAGAATTCTTGCAGGAGGGGCAAGCAGGCATCACGACCAGCAGTGTTAGCACCTGGCCTGCAGGACCCGAGACGGAGCAACTCAAAGTCGCATTCTACTGTCAAGGTTTCTCTAGGGGAGGAAAAACGATCGGCTTCTGATGTTTCGTTTTTTATATAAATATGATTTTTAAATGTATCGGGTTTTTCTTAAGATTTGTTGCTACGAGTATGGTGTTTCTGTTCCTTTATTCAGGAAGTATTTATTGAATTGCACGATACGCAAACGCCCTGCTGGGAAAATTCTCTGCCCTCAGCCTGGAGCAGACACCATCTTCCCCTTGGCTCTCTCCCCAGGGTCTAGAACAGTGCCTGGCGTGGGGCAGAATCCCAGCATACCTTTCGCTGAGTGGCTTACATACTGAGAGAGGGGACAGATACATGTCCCCTGCCAGGACTTCTTACAATGACGCACATCAGCGTAAAGGCCATCCTCATGGACAGCCTCTGTGGCCACTCGGTCCTTCTTGGAGCTGTAATCAGAGAGGCGCCGCGGGGTGGGCACAGCTTCACAGCAAATTAGTTAACGAACCACCAGACGTCGACTGAACACCTACTATGTGCGATTCCCCCTTTCCGACAATTGGGCCATCTGGGGACATATAAGGTATATACTCTCTGTTGCCACAAAGTAACGAAGTGACCCCGAACCCAGGCGCAGCCCAAGACCACTGAACACAATCCCAGGGCGGGATTCTTTTTTACAGCTTCATGCAGTGCTGAGGCCAAGGAGACGGGCAGCACCATGGAGAGCTCAGGGAGGCCAGGGAAGGAGATGGGCTGCGGAAGACAGAGGCCTTGACTGGGGCTGGGAGCCCAGCCGGACCACGGAGGAAGGGCGCAGGAGCCGCGCGGGCTGTGCATGCCCGGGAGTTGGTTCGCTTCGGCCCCATACGAGTCCACTGAAGATGTTGTGACTGAGCGCAGACTATGTGGCAGGCGCGGTGCCAGGCACCAGGGCCACTGCGGTTAACGACTCTGATGTGGTCCCTGGCTCACTGGCCAGTGGACACGCGGACGGGTAAATGACAGTCACCTCGCAGTGCGGTAGGTGCTGTGGCGGGGAGAATGCGGGTGCTATGGGAAGGACATGGCATGGACCCAGACTGACGCGGGGGTCAGGAGCACTTCCGAGAAGAAGGGTGTTGAGCTGTCCCCTGTGGCCAAGGTAGGAATGAGGGGGGGTGGGCTCTGCACCTGCCCTGGACGAGCGAGCGTGACAGGCTGCGAGCAGCTGCGTTTGTGAGGACGGAAGGGGAAGGCAGGCTACCAGATGGGACAGGGGACGAAAGCAGTGGCCAGATTACGCAGCCTCTCGCCCTTCCCGCGAAGGAGTCTGAACTTTGTCCTACGAATAGTGGTGACCACCGAAGGATTTTAAGAGAATGAAACAAACAGATTTGCATCTGGGGCGTGTGACTGTCCACTCTGTGAGGTGGCCCTCAGGAGAAATGGAGGATAGGAACAGAAAGCAGCATGTAGCTGCACCCTTGAAACTGCATCCCTAACACAGTGCGGGATGAAATGAGTATTTAATGAATGAACGAATGAGTGAATGAGCGAATGAATGAGTGAACTGATCAGCCAATCAGTCATGCAGCCCGGGACTGGAAGTGTGAGAGCCGAGGCGGAGGATAAAGTCATCTGTGCGAGTGTAAAGGTCCGAGTGAGTGTGTCGTGGAACATGCACGTGTTCTCAAGTCCTCGGGCAGAGGACAGCAGGTGACCCTGGAGTGCAGCATCACAGAGGGAAGCGGCTTCGCTGCTGGAGTCAAAAGACCCAGGGCCGAGCCCTGGTTCTGCCTGTCTTTAACTCTGAGTTGTGCCTTCATTTCTCTGACCCTCGGGTCCCATGGGCCATCCGCCCTTTCTGTGCGACATAAAATGGGATGGGCTCTCACGGTCTGCGTACACTTCTGTTTTCAGTGGGTGTTTGGGAGGGGAGGTGGGATTTGCAGCCCAGTGGCGTTTCTAAGCTTTCCTTGTAAAAAGAAGCTCATGCCACCTGTGTGACAATGGAGTCCAGGTTTAGTTAAAGGGAATTTAGAGATCAAGCAGCCAGCTGTGTTCAAACTTTGGGCGGGTGACTCTGATTCGTCAGTTGGAGACCCTGGCAGAGAGGTCAAGAGAAGGACGGGAAGAGCCATTTCCCGTGCTGTCTCTAAGGAAGGGAGCGGGAGGCAGAAATAGGCAGGAACAAATAATGTGCTTGAAGGTCACAGATGTCAGTGAGGTGACGTTGAAAACACACACAGCCCTTTGGAGACACAGCCTAGACTAGAATTCGGCCCCTCTAAGATCGATGCTCTTTCACACTCTACCGGTCACATGAACTATGACAACGCAGGACCTTAGAGAGGATAATGTGTGTGTGAGAGCCAAGCGAAGAGGTCTCACGATTTTGTGACTGTAGCTGACAGCCCAGAGCTGGTGGCCTTGTAGAAAGAGAGGCCGAAATGGGAATCGTGGCCGGAGGAGGTGAGGGGTCCTGGGACTTCGCTGTTTGTAGGGAGGGGAAGCCCTCACGGAGTGTGGGGGTGGGGCTGCCTGGGGGCAGGGTGCAGGAAAGCAGGAAGAATCAGAGCATACGAGGATCCTAGGATCCTGACACATCGACCCAGAGAACCGGGGTAGAGAAGGAAAGGCGGCAGATGAACAACAGGCCTCCGAGAAAGTTCCGGAAAAAGTGCCAGGGACCCAACTCAACAGATAAGGCTTCATGTCGTGCAGATCTGAGAACAGGCGGAAAGCACCTGTGTGTTTTAGACACTTACACGCCCCTCCTGACAGCGTTTTCCATACAGCGTCAGCCCCCACCCTTCCCGGCACACTCACAGGCCTCCACCTCTGCCGCGATCGAGTCTGGGCTTTGCTTGTTCCTGCAGAGGAGTTTGACAGCAGGCCAGCTTCTCCGAACCGAGGAGAAACTCACAAAAACAACATCTTCCTTAAGAAATGTCATTTTCAGCTCGTGGCCTTGAGTCCCATATTTCTAAATCACCTCGTCGCTACTTCCTAAAGCAATATAAAGCCTCGGCTGTCAGAGAAATCACGATCCATGTTATGAAGTAAAACCTGATGGGATTATTTTTCCCTTTTCTATCACCGTGGAGTCAGCCCTCGGCAGTCGCGTCTAATCTATCCTGTGTAAAGACTCTAAGAAATCAATCGATCACAACAAAAAGGCCACGTTCCAGTTTCTCCAGGAAATTCCCCTGCAAATAGTATGGAAATAGTGTTGGCCAAATAATTATACTCTCCCATGATCCCTCAGGTGGGGCTCGCCATCACAGGCGTCTTCCACTATCTCCCCGTCTGTCACCTGGCGTATCCAGGCAGACGGACATCTAACGCAGACATCGGAGTCTCTTCACTGATACTAAAAAGCCTGGGTCCTCTGAGCTCATACCCTTCACCTTCCTCATTGCTTAACTGAGCTCTTTTCCACAAATGGTTTGAGGCTCTGATGCAAGACAGGAATTTGAAGCATGCACTCGAGTATTCAGCGGTGTTAATTTCTGGGGCACACAAATATCGGCTTCACGCAACAATGCAATCACCTTGCAAAATAAAGAAAATGTGCCAGAGAATGAAAAGCAGCATGAGCTTCTTCAGGACCGGGAGCAAGGCTGCTTGCTTCTGAGCAGCACTGAAACGGCCGCCGAGTCACCCGCCCCTTAGAGATGTCGCAATGAATAAAGAAAATACAAGAAAGAAGATGGGGTGTTTCAGATCCGAGACCCACTCTATGTTTTCATTCAAACATGTCTCTGGCTACTTTAAGCTCTGAAACGGGCGGAAGTTAATTTTAAATGTAACACATCCGATCGCAACAAATGAAAGACAGTCCTTGTTTTGTCTTGTTTTGTTTTTTAACCGACGGGCGTAAACTTTAACAAGCCCTACCTGGAAATATGGATGGTCTCTTTTTCGGGCGCCTTAGGTGAACGGGCTCCAAGTTTTTAATGTTTCTTTGAAGTCTTCCTCTAGTGTCATGTCCTAGGAGTAGTTCAGGTGGCAGACTACTCCGTCTTGATGACTTATAATCATTTTGAGCCGCATGTAGCTTGTTCTTCGTCCTGGAATATAAATTGCTGTCGTCAACTGCCATCGTAGGAGATGCATTAGAAAATCTTAACGAGAATCTGCAGAGCCAAAGCCAGCGGTGGCCAGGGCCACCTCCGGCCAGGGCCAGCTCTGGCCAGGCTCAGACACCGGCATGCTTTGCCTCAGTCTTATGTGGGAAGCTCAGAGAGTCAATAGGCGTGGACTTGACCAGGTGTAGAATTACTAAACGGCCCCTCCTTTAATGCTTACCAGCACAGGGGAGGAGAGAAGCAAAAAGTCCTTAGGGGAATTTGAGCAAATGCGGCTTGGGCACCATCGTGCTCCCACGGACAGGAGTAAAAGCAGGTAGTGGTCGCCGGGTGAAATTTCTGTTTCACTGGCACGATGCCATAAAGCAAACACAGCTCACTGCTTGGGAACGAATGCAAACTGTTGGTCTCATTTTCCTTACTTACTAATGCTTATAGTTTTTAAAGTTTTTGAGAAATATTTTCACATGCCCTCATAACTTTTTGTTCCAAACTGCAGACGCAGAAGACACATCCGTCTTTATTAAAGTCCTTCTCTGGCAGGCAGCCGACTGAAAGTTGGCCGGGAGAGGATGCAGATGGGTGATGAGCAGGGAGGAACCCCGTGGCTGGGAGAAGCAGCCATGCCGGGAGCCCAGCCCTGCCAGCGGCCCTCCATCCCGTGCTCTACCTGGCAGGTGGCTGCACCCAAGTTCAGCTGTCTGGCGGGGAGGTCAGAGGTCTAGCAAACGAGCCGTGGCCATGGCAATGATGACGGCTTCCAAATACAAAGCGGAAGTTGCTATCTTCGTGAGCGTCTGCCTGGCCTTCGCCTAAGGGTCAGTCGCCTTGGTGGCCTGAGAAAAACCGGCATTTCCTAGATTCCTGCCTTGACCTGTCACATATTTTCTTCCTTTCTCTTCCGGATTTTGCACTGTGCTGTCCCGTGTCCCTTCCCCCTTGCTCTATTTATGTGGAATGTTCTCTACTCATTTCTTTAACCCATTGTGCAGAAATCCTGACTCTAATCTATCCTCTCCAGCTGTGCGCCAGGGCTGTGTCCTCTGTGTCCCCTTGTCTCCTCCCCCCTTCCCCCCCACACACACTGTCACACCTCTCATGTCCTGTCTGGCTGTAGTGTGGGTCAGAAGATAAAGACGAGAAGGCTCTGCCTTCTCCCTCCCAGTGCCTGGGGTCTGCCGCACAGAGCCTGAGCAAGGCCTTAGGGGTCGTCGGCTCAGGAATCACTGTTGGCTTCAGGTCCTAGAGGCGAGTCGCTGTCATTGTTTGTTAAATGTAAGAGCTGGGTCTCTCTCCCTGAGTAAGGACACTGCCACACTGAGGACTTCTACTGTTCTCCTTATTCTTCAGCAATGGCTCTTCAGACGACAACAGATTTCTTGAAGAAAAAAGCATTTTTCTAACAAGTCTGTCCAGATTACGGTTGCCAATATAATTCAACAATTATAATTATAATCCAACAATTGTATTTACATAATTAGATTATTGAGATTTCTGAGTTGTTTTACTAATTCTCAGAAACACCTACACCGTTTCCCTCGCAGGACTTACAACCATTTTTGTCAGGTTGAAATGTACCCTAAATTTCAAAACAATGAGTGGTTCATACAAAACTATTTTTAAAAGCCCATGAGACCGCTCGAATCTCCCTTAGCTTAATGAAAATACATTTTTTTTCTAGTAAAGAAATAAAAAGTATTGTTTAAAGTTTGAGATAATGCTTTAATAATAGGGGAAAAAAACCCCAAAACATTTCCATAAGCCAAATCTCAAGAACAGTGTTTAAATTTCAAATCCACAGCAAGGTAGAGTTTTAGGACACAAAATACTGGACGCTAACTGGGGGAAAGAGAACAATAACAGACAAAAGCTCGAGCTCTTTAGTGACAGTTTAGTCTCCCCTAATTCACAGTGTCATCATGGGTCTAAATAACAGTATATGTGATATGAAATGTGAGTCTCTGAAGAAAGGTGTTATCATCACTCACAGCATGGAACAGGTACAGCTGTGTAGTGTGCACAGCTAGTTTTGTCTCTGTCTTTAAGAGGCTGGCTGGAAGCACAGAGTTAGGTACTTATACATCCGGAACGCATCGTAATAACAGCCATCATTTATTGCAGGCTTCGTACTGGCCAGGTTCTACGCTAAGCCTTGGACGTGCATTATCTCACGGAGTCTTCCTCGTGACCCTGTTCTGTGCACTGAGGCAGTGAGTCTAGTATCTAGGAACTGGGAAAGAAGACCTGAATATTAGGGTTTGCCTGATTCCAAAGCTCATGTTCAAGTCCGTGCTTCAAATCGCAACACCATTATTAAATGTGTATAAATCTAAAAGAAGTTGAAAAGTCTTTCTCCATTTTCCTAAAACAATTCTTGGCTTTAAGCAGATTCTGTAGGGTCATGGAGTGGTCCGGCTCACCTACCTGGGCCTGTCCCACTCAGCTGAGCTGTCAGGAGGTCACTGGGTTCGTGGGATGAAAATGAGAAAGAACAAAGGAATTCAGAGTTTTGCTTTAATAAGAAAGTATCCATGTTGCAGATTTTCCTATTACAAGGCACTTAATTAAAGTATTATATTTTCCTGAGATTTAAATTATAATTAGGTTAAAAAAAAACAAAACCAAAAAAACCAAAAAAAAAACCCTACTCTACTATGGAGGTACCCCGAACCCCTGATCCTCTAAAAATTCAACGATATAAGAGAAAAAAAAAACCCCTACTCTACTATGGAGGTATCCCGAGCCCCTGATCCTCTAAAAATTCAACGATATAAGAGAAGGCTGGAGAATTCCCAAGGGGCTCATGAGTCCCTGTCCCGCCCAACTCATTCTCCCCTCACAGGGGCTCTACACAGATAGGAATCTAATTATGTCCTTAAAGAGAACAGTGGGGAGAAGCTGAATTTGCTATCGTTAAAAATTTTAAGGCAATGAAAACGAAGAACAATACTTATTTAAAAGTAGTATTAAATCTGTGAACACGAAAAAAGTGAACTTCCCTTTCAAAATATTTAAATGGGCAGACAGCATGAATGACAACCACTGAAAATTTAGCTGGGTTTGGACTGAATGAGAATATTCACAAGTTGTCACGGTAAGCCTGGCCCTCCCTCCTAACCGCCAAAGGTGAAATTCCATTCTTCGTGTGTAGAATGCCGATGCCATGTACATCGCCAGGTCACACGGCTCCTCAGCAGCGTCTCTGCAGGAGGCCACGGGCCACCGTCACTGGCGACACGGCTGTGCTCGGTGCTGGTAACGACATCTGCAGTCTTGTCTGGGGTGTGGTCATGGCTGAGCCCATCTTCTCTCAGTTCCTGAAAATACCATGGGTTCCAGGATACACCTCGCTGGCTCTCGATAGCAAAGAACGGTAATGACCAGCCTCCCTCTGAAGTCCCCTGCTTCTGGTTTCTCCTCTTCTGTCTCGGGCCCCTTCTGCCCAGATTTTTCAGGGCTCCTTAAAAGTTCATGCTCTTTCCTCCTGCCCTGGTGCCTTCTCTTCGGCGAGCCCACGGACTGAGCACCTGCTGTGCGTGCGGCACTGTGCAAGGCCCCAGGGCTCTGCTCATGAGAAGCCTTCGTTCGGCAGGCAGGAGATCTGTCACAAACTAGTCACCACACTGAGTGACTTCTCTGTGCAGAGGTGACACACACAAGACAGCCACTTGGTTGACTCTTTTCCAGTGGAGAGGGGGTGGGAAGGGTTTGCAGAGGAGAAGGGGCAAGTTCACAAGGTGCACGAGGCGGAGCCTGTGCAAAGGCACTGACATGTGACAGAACAGCAGCCGTCCGGAGGATGGCAAGTGTGGCTGTCCCATGCCCAGCAGCATTCGATGACATCATGCAAAAGTACAGACCTTGGAGAAACAAGATCGGGCAATCCTCGAAAATGGGACGGAAGGAAAAACCGTAAATTGGTATTATTCTCTATTTCTTAAACACCACCACAAATTAAACGTATGGAAGACACCTACTGAAAAAAAAAATCTGTATTAAAAAATTGGTTCCGACCTTTTCAAGCAATTTGGTAATTTCTAACAAAATTGAAAAAGACATTTTGAAAACTCTGGCTCCAGTAAGTAACCCTTCTCCTGAATCATCTCTGTTTATTCCGGAAGCTGTGAGCAGGGATTTGCTAAAGCATTCTTACACAAGTTTTTAAAGTCATGCCAACTGTACCTTTCAAAAATAGCTTTAGAACCAGTTCTTACTGGCGAGAAAGTCAACTTCATTTACATTTGCATTCCTCTTGGTTTGATCTTGCAAGTCTCAGCAGAATGCCAGTGTAAGCGCCTGGTCTTTCCTCAGATTCAGGTGGAGCTGAAGTCTTTCCTGGCTTGTGGGGATGACTGTGGCAAGAGGGACAACAAAAGTAAGTCTGCCTCTCTACGCTGCCGCCGACACGCCCACGTGGGCCGAGAGGAAGGACTGGCAGGCCTCCTTATGCTTCTGTTTAAGGGATGGAATTCCAATTTGCATTAAAAAAAAATTGAAGCTTTGGAAAACTTCGTCCAAATACTAGACAGCGTAACCTCAGAAGTGTGATTGCCAAAACCAGGAAGGCAAGGGACTGGTGTAGCTGAGACGGTAGGGACACGGGTGGCACTTGTCAGCCACACTCACGGACGACTACAGCTCTCATCTGTGGACCGATGATATCTACGTCCAGGCCCCGCCCCGACCTTCTACACAGGTTTCTAGGTCTGTATATTCAAGTGCACACCAAACCTTTTCCAGTAGGAACTCGGCAGGTACAAAACTGTCCTCCCACCATCAAAAAACAAACAAAAATGTCAAACAAAACTCTGCAGCTCTTGAAATTTCTGATCTCACCATATCACCATTCACCCAGCAACTCAAGCTGTAAACCTTGCAGCTACTCTGCCAGAACGATGTCATGTTTACCTCTTACACATCTTTGCTTCTGTGTCACCTCCCGCACCTCCGCTGTCACTGCTCGGTGGCAGCATTTATTTTTTCTTTCCTGAGCTTTAGACTCCCGACAAATCTGGCCACCTTTGACACGGCATCCTGACCCTTCATATCTTAGCGAATCACCTGATTAGCCCATTTTCCCCTATAAAATGCTGTTAAGAATTGGGCTGAATATGTGGACCAGTCCAGGGTATCATGAGGCTAGTTCCAACCTTGATAACAGCAGGTGTCTGATAATGTGACACAAGATTATTTTAGCTTTTATTCCTGGACCTAAAAATCTGAGTTTATAAATTTCGTATTTGAACAAATAAATCATTGTTCACTAGGACTAAGCTATTTAATGTCCTGGTTTCTTGATTTTCTGATCGAAAAAATAAAAGAAATAATTTTTGCTTCTTTCACCAATGCGTTGTGTGAATTAACTGAGTGATGGTTGATATCCTCAGATGAAAGATGTTATATACAAAATAGATAATAAATAACAAGTCGAGAAATTACATGTATTCATATAGATGCTAGGAAGTGTTATTCTGACAAATGAAACGATACCTTTATCATTATAATACCACTTTTATAAAATTTGTCTGATTAGATGGTGGTATTCTTGACAGCAACTGTCAACAAAGACCCAAAGGCTACTTCCTCAACCTAATAAAGGACAGTTAGGAAAAACATACGGATAACATCCCACTTAATGGTGAAAAACTGAATGCTTTCTCTCTAAGATCGAGAACAAGGCAAAGACGTCTGTTCTCAGCACTTGTGTTTAACCTTGTACTGGAGGGTCTAGTCAGTGAAATTGGGCAAGAAAAAAATAAATAAAAGGCATCCAAGTTGTAAAGGAAGATGTAAAACTATATTATCAGATTACATGATCCTCTGTATAGAAAGTATGACAGAATCCACCAAAAGTTATAAGAACTATTGTAAGTTCAGCAAGATTGCATGATATAAGATAAATACATTAAAATCTACTGTATTTCTATATTAGCAAAAATAAACTGGAAAAGTAAACTTAAAAAATAACACCATATTATAGTCATGCCACCCTGAACACGACCAATACCATCTGTTCTTGGAAGCTAAGCAGGGTTGGGCCTGGTTAGTACTAGGATAGGAGACTACCTAGGAAGACCAGGTGCTGTAGGCGTTAAAACAAACAAAAAAAAAACCACCATAAAAATATTTACTATTTATGGATATATATGACAAAAGATGTGACAAATATATACATGAAAACTACATTACAAAGAGAAATTACAAAAAACCTGTTTAAGTGGAGAGATATAACAAGTTCATGGATCAGAAGACTCAATATCTCCAAGATATCAATCATTTCCAAATTAACCTGTTGATTCAAGGCAATCTCAATCCAAATCCTAGCAGGACTTTTTGTAGAAAGTGACAAACTGATACTAAAATTCACAGAGGAATGCAAAGGATCAAGAATAGACAAAGTAGCTGTGAAAAAAAAAGTTTGATTGATACGATCAATTTCAAAACCTGGCATAACATTACGATAACCATGATCGTGTGGTTCTGGCTTAAAGACAGACAAAAGATCAGAGGAACAGAACAGAGAGTCCAGGAATGGGCGCACATATAAACGCACAGCTGATTTTTGACAAAGATGCCCAGGCAATTCAGTGAAGAAAGGATGGTCTTTTCAATGAACACTGAGAGAAGAGTTAGAAATGTGAAAACAAATAAACTTTGATCTATACCTCACACTACATGAAGAAAACGAACTAAAAATGGACTACAAGCCTAAAGGTAAACTCTCAAACCATAAATTTTCTAAAAGAAAATGAAGAAGGAAACATTTGATTCATAAAAACAAACAAACAAAAAAAAAACTAACAAGCTGAACTTTATCAAAATTAAAATCTAAAGGTTTTTTTTTTAATTTTTTTTTTGAAATCTTCCACTCTTTGAAAGACACCGTGAGGAGAATGGAAAGACAAGTTACAGTCTGGGAGAAAATGTTTGGAAGACATATACTTGGTAAAGAAAGAAGCCAGACCAAGAAGTTTGCATACTGTATGACTCTTTCTATAAACTTCTGGAAAATATAAGCTAACCTACAGTGACAGAGAGCAGATCGGCATTTGCTTGGTGCTCGGGGTGGAAGGCCGGGAGTGGGGCATCCCTAAGGGGCACGATGAAAATGGAGGATTCGCAGGTGTACACATATATATGGACTAATCAAATTAGATACTTTAAACATGAGCAGTTGATTACATGTGAACCAAAACTCAAAACTTTTTTTTTTTAAGACAGTGTTATACCTTCCCCAGTACATTTGTTTGACCAGACTCAGAAACGTTCTGGACTTCAGCTAATAAAATTAATAAATAAAAGTGAAACAACTCTCCAGAGTCCGCCTTCTGCATCAAAGGCGAGAAATGCACCTGTACCCAAGAGTTCCATCAGTCTCACTTCAGACAAGAATTTTCTTGTCCTGATTTATGTCTTTAGTTTTTAACTTACATAGCACGTCGTCATTCTTCGGTAACTCACTCCTTGTTAACGCGAGTCAATGGGGAAGGTGGGTGACAACTACTATGAGTGAGTGAGTGAGTGAAAAGCCTCAACGAAATAAAAAGGCATTTCTTAAGAGCAAGTTTCCTCACAAGCTACTGTGACAACTTGTGAAATCTTTTAGGCCAAAGAACGTTAAGATCAGGACATAGGTTATCTTAGCTGGCTCGGGGGCAGGCTTGTCAGACACCGAAGGGACAAAGGGAGCTGGTCTGTGGATCCTTCCCACAGTTTCTGATGCCGTTCGCAGACTCTCCTGCTTGAATTTTCCAGATGGAAATGGCGGCATGAAAACCTTCGATAGCGTTGAAGCTGGAGCTAGCCTCGAACTGGTTGTTGAGGTGACACCGCACATGGACTGAGGAGTGTTGGAAATGGCAGGTACCTGGCTGTCGTCTTTTGAAAAACTTTGTAACTCGTGGCCATTTAAGTGCCAACTTAGCTTTGTATAGACAGTATTTTTTATATCCTACTGCTTGTTCTGTATAGAAGAGTAAGAGTAAAATTTCTCAGAAACTGATATCAAGCAAGTAAAAATCTGTAAGAATACAGATTTAAGTATCACAATTAGAAAGCCTGACCCATTGGACTGAGAACTCTGTACCTCCAAATAACGTCTTCTCAAACTCATTTAGAACAGCAGAAAAATGGACCACGTACCGGGCCATGAAACAAATCTCCAAATATCGCTTTGTTTCATGTCATCTTACTCTGAGACATTGTCCTATCACGACCCCACAAAAACAGATATCAATATAAAAATCAGCAAAAAACACCATCTCTTCATCCAACGCTGATATAGTAACTCACTACGCACTCCCCCATTATGCCCTATGCTGTGCATCGCACCCAGCGTTCTGTTTACTCTCAGAATGTGGTACGACCATTATTTCCATTTTATAGAGAAGAAAACACATTGAGAGGGATCGAGAAACTGCACGAGTAACAAATCACAACCAAGCCTATTCCTCCATTAACTGCAAAATCTGTGAAATATACACCTCCCTCAATCCTTTGTTCCCCAGCTTCCTCCAGGCTCTCCTGTCTCTCCTCCCCGGTTCCTTCTCCTTATCCGCAGCCTTCTCCTGTATCCCACCTTTGTTCCTGTCTCCCCTCCCCTGGTCCCTTCTCCTTATCCGCAGCCTTCTCCTGTATCCCACCCTCATCTCCGGGCCATTTTCTATGACCAGGAAGAAGCAACTGGAGCCAGTGAGGGATTTCTGAGGGTGTCCTGCAAGATACCCCCACCGTCAGGGAGCCAGTGTTTTCCTTCCTCCGCCCAGGAATTAAATTCCAACTCAGGACCCCAGATGCCTGTGTTTCACCTGATTTTACAATGCGCCATGTTGTTTTGCTCACTTTTGAGTCCTAGCCGGCTTCAAGGAAACGATCAAAACTTGGGAGCATCTTTGTCAGGAAGGTGAGTCTCAATTCTCCACCTCAATCCTCCAGCACCCCTGCCCCACCATCTCAGAAATCTCTACCTATCTATCAATCGATCTATCTAACCATTCTCGTATTTGTTTTTATCATGTTCTGGATAAAAAGGTGATTTATTTTATATCATATACTAGAAGCTAAGAAAAATCCAAGTATCAGAAATAAAACTTCATATAAGTCAAACAGACATCTTTCTTCCCCCCCCAAAATATAACTATAAATTTACATTATTAATTTATGGTGAGAGATAGAATGTTAAGACAACTCTTGAAAGCAGATTTATTTTTGGTTTGTTGTACCCCTCCCCTGGGCCACCGGTCAGGTTTTCACATGACTTGTCCTGTCAGAGCCTCGAGCCAGCATGTACCAGGTACAGTGGGATACCTGGGTACAGCCTGCGGGGGAACTCTGCAAACGATGTCCCTTCACCTCCTTTAAGAGTCACCATGCCAGGGACGCGCTGAAGGCACTTCAGTCTCGTAGCAAAGAACCAATCGTGCTTAACTTTGTTTGACCAGCATTTTCCAAACTTAGTTGATTACGGAGCTTTCTTTCCCCTGCCTTCTAACGTTGCAGCTGTTAGTACCCTCCCTCCCTGACGTTCTGCAAATCAGAGTTTGGGAAATGCTGCCTTAACACGGAGCCATTTGTCAAATGGCCACCTTGGGCGCTGTGGCAGGAGAGAAACCGGAATGAGTTGGTGACATGTCTTACAGTCCGGCCCCTTGCTCTCCGGGCACCTGTCCCCTACCAGCAGGATGGGCCTCGATGTCATCTGATCAATGCAAAATCAGCCACTTTCACCTGTGCTGAAGAAAATGGACCAGAGAAAAGTAATTTCCAATAATTTATGTCTGGCTCAGGAGTTGATTACAAGCCAAACGAATTATAATTTATATAGGCGACTAAAGAAATAAATTTTTACTTGCCCAGCATACATCAACTGTTGGAAGGGGGCAAATGACGTCAAATTAGAATTTGTATTTTTCTACAGATTGTCCTCGAAGTAGATGGAAAATAACTGGAAGTCACCAGGGTTCTCATGCCACCAGTAATTACTCTGTTCTACACACACCTGTATTTTCCCATTGCTAAACAAGTTTTCCCACAAAGGATCAGCCACCGCACCACCTTCACGAAACGCTATCCTATCAGAGGGGTCAGTTTTTTCCATCTAGAATTTCTTGTGGTTTCATTTTGGTCTTGATAGAGATGTAGATGTTTGACTAGCGATTTAATAGAAACGACCTTGTGGTTTCCCATTCCTCCCCACTAATTCTTCCGAAATTCACGAAAGATGAACCACGACCTGGTCTGGAGTTAGTTTCTGTGTCTTTATTTTCGTCAGGCTTTTTCTTTTACTTACTACTGATCTGAAAGGCCAGGGAAATTTCATCATGGTTTTCTTATGTCTTCTTTTCTACATGAGAGAATTCTTACAGAGCTTACAGAAATGAAACGGTTGAGAATTTCGGAAAATTTTAGAGTTTTGGAAAAACTAGCATGGAATTCTCAATGTAATTCAGCCTTGAAAATAATGATATAATATTTACCAACTGTTACTAATGTTTACTCTTCTGCCATTCCAGGAGAGGAACCATAAGAAATAAAATTCTTTAAATCATTTAGTATAAACATTCCCTGTATTATTTGTCATTTTGGAAAGTATTATGTATCATACTCTACGGATATATTACAGGAACCTTCTTTTCCCTAAAAGACATCTACAATTTACTTCCTATTTGAAACATCGATATGACGTTAGTGAATGCCCGGATCTGAAAACCGGCAGTGTTTTGTACAGCTGCATACTCACCGGGGGGGAAAACAAAGGGCTGGTCAGGCACAGAGTTCAGGCGAGTGGGGCGAGGATATTAACACACTGACCTTATTCGAAACCAGGTATAAAGGGCCCTCGGTGACTTCTCGTGAATATTCTTCCCCCAAACCAAACAAGGTAGCTGCCTGAATCTTCTCATATCCTGTAGCTGTCAAACGCTCTCCCTTGACATGAATTCAAAGCTGTAATTTTCCACGCTCACTGCTCTTTTTTGGAGGAGGTGTGTGGTTTTGGCTTATGTTATTTCATCTACATTTCTAGCAAACGTCTCTCCTGATGCGATGCTTCACAGAACATTTATTTTGCTAATGAATAGCAAGGGAGGGGAATAGTACACACACACGTGTTCTTATGCGTGTGTATAGCTATATCTTTATCTACGTGTCTAAGCAGCCCGAGATCCACAGACAGGTACTATCTATTGAGGGATAATATTTACTTGACCCCTGTGTTCTCATTCTCAGATACTGGCTGTGTGTTCTGCAGACATATCTAATTTTCAAATCGATGCTATAATCGCAGATGTGGGCTCCTACATCCAACCACCTGATGGGATTTCTGTCTGAATACGATCGCCCAAAACTCACACGTCCAGAACTGAAATCATCATGACCTCAAATCGCTACCCGTCCTGCATTTTCTTGACCACTTGAGTTCCTGACTTGGGAATCATTCTCAGTTCTCCCCTGTCACCAGCACAGCACACACCGCTCACCACAGGCTGCTGAGTTTACCCCCTCGAACTCATGGTGCCCCCTCTTCCCGCCTGCCTTGTTCCCACGCCGGCCAGGTTGACTCTAGCGCTCTGTCCCTTGATGTTGGTGCCCGACGGCTCTGTCTAAAAGGCAAAGGGCCAGGTCATTCTCCTGCGGAAGTTGTTTCCGGGGCTGCCGACAGCCTATGGGTGAGAAGGCACCGATGGCTCCATCCCAGTTCCTCGGCAAGGCCCCGCCTTCCCCGTGACCTGGCGCCGCTGCCATCCCTCGCTGCCTGCATGCGAGCCGCGCACACGGTGCCCCGAACATGCGCCACTGCGCCAGCCTGTGAGTGCCCGAGCTGCCACTGCCCCCTCCCCCGGGAGTCCTTGTCTCGCTGTCTCCTCAGCCCTGAGACCCCTTCACCCTCCCTGCACGGCAGCCCCCGCCGGTTCCCCGGGCTCCGTTAGGAAGCCCCCTCTGGCTGTCAACAGCTGAGTTAGGGGCCCCCCGTGCTCCCGCCTCCCTCTGCACAACTACCCACCGCTGAGTCCCCGTACCTTCCATCCTTATCTGCTCCTGTCTCAGGGTCTCTGGCTGAAATGCAACTCATTCCCTACTCATCTCTGTATCCTCGGTGCCCAGCTCCTGCTCGGCACACAGTAAGAGCTCAATAAACGTTTGCTGGGCTGCAGAACTGGGGCCTTGTGCTCCTGGCTTACTGAGGTCACCTATGCCTTGCTCTGGACGCGTGTGTCCCACGGAAGGCCAGGGTCCCGAGGCTGAGAGCAGGAGCCAAGGTGAGTACCAGGAGAGTCACGTCTTCTGAATCACATCCAGGCAACCTCTAAGAGCATCTTGGGGCCATGGGAGTTGTATTTTCATATACTCACCCAAACGCAGATGCCTAACTAGTCAACGTAAGCAGAAGAAAGGAAGTTAGAAAAAGAAAAACAATAAGAAAAGTTCAAGAATAACTGAAATATTTGATTAAAAGTCTGACACGGAAGGACAAGGCCCGAACACTTGACTCTAATCTTAAAAGGTTGATTTTCTTGATTCTCAAACGGCTCAAACAAGGCTCTCAACAACTGCTTTGGGTAAGTTTCAAAATGAGTGCGTGCAAAAAAATAATCACGAGAAAGTCCTTTTTTTCTTGTTATACAAAAAAAATGAAAGAAAGAGGAAGAAGGCAAGAGAATTCTAGCGTTAGTGCATGTAATTGACATGTCTCGATTCTGGTTGATAGACGACGGATTTGGGCAACAAACACAGCCCCAAGGGAAGAGGCAAGAGAAAAGAAGGATGAGGCCTTGAACGCAACAAGAGGGAGGGGGAGGCAGGTTGGGCTGTGGGACCCGCCACTCTACTGTCTGCCCCTGTGGATTCTGTCCCCCTGCGAACCTTCTGGAAGCACTTGCCTCTGAACACACAATGGAGTTCATGGAGGCACCAACGGGATATCCACCGAGGACAGACAGACCTAAAGTTCCATTCTATTCGACGCGACACACATTTCTTGAGCTCTTGCACAGATCAAAAACAGACGTTCGGGGGTGGCAGGTGGGAATACAAGTATTAGGCAGAGTTCCTGAGTTTTTAGAATTTTCAATTTAATGAACCACGGAGAATAACGCTCCCTGACCAGATTGTCTGGCTACCACACAGAACAGTCAGGGTATACCTGGAATAACAGAAGGCGGGGAAGGGTGTTCAAATTTCCCTCATAAGTATTTAATGAAACATTGAAATAGAAAAACGAATGTAAGTAAAAAATTAGTAAACATGATTTGTGCCAACAAATGATTCGGCGTTTTTGCTGATTTTCACGAACGCGGCAGACCATGAAAGGCTGAAAGGGTTATCTATCTACCTGCCACTCCATGGACAGGGTAAAACGCAATATTTTAGAGGCCAAGTTAAGAACATTTACTTAAAATTACATACCACTTCTGACTTGCGTAGCTTCTAAAAACTACAGAAATTCCAACCCGGTTGTGAGATGTGCATCAGTTTTCAGAAGGAAGAGAGCAGGGAGGGGTGAACACCTAGATTTGGTTAAAAAACTTGCTGGTGCAAATTGCTTTAGCTTCATTTTTGACTTAGTAGTAATCAATCGATTTATGGCTGGAGGGATGAACTTCTGAACATCAGCAGAATTTTCAAAGGAGATATAAAACATCTGATGCTCTTGACACTTGATAATAAATGCATTTCTTATAGCGCTGGGAAGGAGCCTGGTGAGGCAGAAATAGCACAGGGACTGGAGTCCCAGGATGTTGGGGTCCTTCCGAGGATAAATAAGATCCCCTGTGGGAAGGGCAGTTTGCAGTGCCTGAGACAGAGTATCTGTTAAGGAAAAGCAGTTTCTTGTTTGCTCCTCCTTCAAATTCTACACCAGATTACATGAAATTTCTGGAACAGGAACTCATCAAGCAGGGTGGGCCATGGGATGGCTCGTTTTTCAAGGTTTTATAGCATTGTGATCTGACCTCTCAAAGGATGCTTACGGAATGCTTTGACAAAAATAAAAATCAATAAAGATAATAAGCCACACAGCTTATGATCCCTGGGAAACTGCGAGGTAAACAAGGCACACTTCTAGACCTGGAGGAACTAATTGTCATACGAAGTCGCTTTGGTCTGGCAGGCAGGTGAGAATATGAAACTTGAGGTCAGAAGATCTGGGTCTGATTTTAGATTCTGACATTAATTAGCTGTGTGATCCTGGGTAAAGTTAATTAACCTCTCTGAGCTGCTAGGTCTTCACCTTTGAAGCAAGAATGACAGCATCCACCAAAGAAAGTGGCTATGGGAAAGTAAACAAGACATTTCTTTTGAGAACCCCTGGGTACAGGGCTTGGCACAGAGTTGGCCCATAATAAACATCTCTTGACTTAAAATCTTCGTGAGCTGCACTGAATTTTATAGGTAACTCTAGGTGACAAAAGTAAAACTCCCCTTACCTTCATGCAGTGCAAGAAATAGAAATAAAAACATGTACTGAGTACTATCTTGTATAAAATGTAGAAAACCCAGACAAAACTGACGAAACGGAGTGAAATGCTGGGTCTCTCGGACTCCATCTTGTTCCACGCTGTGTGGTCCCCCCTACCTTCAGGCTAATAATAGCATCTGCTTAGTCTTGCATACAGATGTGCTAATTATAAGAATTCTGCTTGCGGCTCCAGCTTTACAAAAAGAGTCTCTTATCAGAAAGTGCCTCTCCTGAGGACATAAGGGAAGTAAGTAATGTTTGTCAAAGGTTTGTGGGGACCTCATGACCAGACTCGCATCAACTAGGGCCAACAGCCCGCGCACAATTGTCCTCAGACCCTGCTTGCACCCAGATGTCAGCGGTCATCCATCACCCTTGCCCCTCCCCTTGCCCCTTCCTCTACGGAAAAGAAGCCTGAGCTCTGCACATTTGGAGGACGGATTTGAGGCACCACAGGGACTCTCATCTTCTCTGTTGGTGCCTTCTCGATCAATAAA
>NW_006430460.1:302255-308005 GCF_000325575.1 Pteropus alecto
GATGTTTTGAGTTTTGGCCTTTCACAGCATGGGGCATGCGGGCTTTGGATCCGTAACAAAGAGGTAAAATTATACCCATGACATAAACATCCATCCCTTTATGTAAAGACAGTCCGCCACAAGATTCCTAGGGTTTCGGACTCTTCTGCCTGTGTAAAATATATGTGCATGCATGTGTATGTATATATACGTGCAAATCCGTCTTTTTATATCTTCATGCTCAAGGGATCATCAATGTCCAATGAAAGCATTTAATTTCATAACCCTTGGCAAGAAAAAAGGAAGGAAACCTCACTTTGAGTCCCATCTACACTTCTCCCGTTTCCTGCCCTGCGCTGCTCCCCTAGCATCGGTCCTAGTTTGGGGGGGAGGTGGAGGAGGGGAGCAGGAGCGCCAGGCACCTGCTGGCCAGATGGCTGGTCACGTGATCTGCCTTTCCTATTCTCGCTCTTCTCCTCGCCCACCCCCGCAGCTAAGTTTCTTGGCCCTCTGAGAATTCTAATTCAAGGAGGTGGCGCTCCTTCGCCAGGGTGGCTTTGTGGTAAAGACGCAAACGCATCGTGGGGGAGCCAGGGCACACTGGGAGGCGCAGCGCGGCTGCCCGAGCGCTGGGTGGGCACAGCCCAGAAGTGACAAAGGAGCTCGCACAGGTGTGCCGTCGCTGGTCTGGGACTGCTCCGAAGCCGCCCTCCGCAGGCCCTGTGCCCTGCCTGGGTCAACAGAAGGCTTATTGATTCAGCTTATGTCAACACTAATTAACCTGTGTCCCGGACACAGAGGAAGAGGGCCAGGGATGCGCCCTGGGCATTTGGGAGGGGTGCCCTGAGCTGCGACAGCAGATCGGTCGCATTTCCGCCAGAAGTGATAGCTCTTCACTGTTCTCGTGTCTCTTTTGATTAAGAAGCCAGCGGAGTGGTGCCGTGAAGAAGGAGGGTCAGGAAAGCATGCTTTGGTCCTGCAACTAGCTAAGCTGTGAGACAAGCCTTGAACCTGTTTGCTTCCAAACGCAGAGCACAAAGGTTTCGGTTCCACGGTGTGACAATCCCTGCGGGTTCCACGCGACTCAGACATTTCGAACTAAGATTTCTGTTATTAGATTGAAACGAATCAAAATAAATGAACTAAGTATATGACTTAAGATGACAGAGAAATAACATAAATCTAAAGCTTATGGGAAGGAATGATTTAAAAGACCTAAAACCAGAAGGTAATGAACCAGAAAACTGTAGGACTGATGAATCTAGAAACCAGCTCTTCAAAATGACAACGAAAGATGGAAACTTCTGCCACAGGTAAAGATTAAACCTGGGAGAAAGTACAAACACACTACTTTAGGGCTGAAAAAGAGAATGTATAATGAAGAACAATATACCCTATGCGAACAAATTTTAAAATTTGTAAGAAACTGACAATCTTATAGGAAGCTGTTACCAAAGCGACTCTAGAAAAATGTGTTGCCATTCTACTGTGCTGATAATTATGGAAGAAATCATAGCCATGCTTGAAAAATAAAACCCGATTTCCCCAAAGCCACTAGAACCAAATTATTTTATAAGCATATTTTAAGCAACAGATACTTTCACGTTACTCAAGTCATTCTAGAGAACAGAAAAAGATAGAAAGATTTTTCAATTCATTTAACAGAACTCACATATCCTTGAGAGAAAGAGCAGAAAAATGCGGTGCCCAAACAAATGAACAAGTGAAGCAAAAATACAGTCTGACATCACTTAGGAATATAGATGCAGAATCCTAATAAAATGTTAGTAAAGCAAACGAGTATAAATAAAATTATAACAAAAGAGACTTGAATCCAGTAATGCAAAGATAGTTCAACCTTAGACAATTTGTTGATAATTATTTTGATCTCAATAAATTAATCTCAAAAAAGGGAAAACACATGATCATTTCATTAGTCGCTAAAAAGCACTTTAAAAAATTAACTTCCTGATCAAAAATTATAGTTTGCTAGGATTACAAGAATAAATCATTAACGTGATAAAACTATAATCTTAAACAAGCCAACATCTTACATAAAATAGTGAAATATTATACATATTTTCAATAAAATCAGAAATTGATAGTATTTCGCGATTTTATCTAGGGATTCTGACTATGTGATAAGAAAAAGATAGAATTAATTTAATCATTTACAGATTATATGAATTTATACCTGTAAAAAGTATTTCGTGATTTTATCTAGGGAGTCTGACTAATGTGATAAGAAAAAGATAGAATTAGTTTCATCATTTACAGATTATATGAATTTATACCTGTAAAACCCATAACGAAAAAATCTGATGATTTTTTCGTTATGGGTTTTACAGGTAAAAAATTAATTTTAGTAAGAAAGCTCATTACAATAACTATATAGGAAAATTGTTTTTTTATATATTAGCAATAATTGGTTTGAATATGTATTTTCCACAAATATAATAATAAAAATAAAAAAACTTAAGATAAGTACAGGATCTATGCCATGACTTCTAAGATTAGCTTATTACTGTTTCTAAAATGAGCTTACCTCTACTGAGAGCTTGATCTCTTGTTAAATACTGTCCCTACGAGTCTGTTGTGCATTATTGCATTTACCCTTCATAGCAATGATATAAAATATTCCTATGCCCATTTTACAGATGAAGAAACTGAGGCTAAGAAGTGTTAATAATCAAGCTAAAGACTGGGAGGCTGAATTCAAACCCTGGACAGAAACGTCATTATTTGCAATTAATAAGATTATTCAACAAGAAAATATAAGAAAATCGGGAAAAACTATAAAAAGCTATCGGAAATACAGTTGTTCTACAAATATACGAAGATCAATTTGCTTCCTAGCTAGCAGCAAAAAAAAAAATAATATATGAAGGAAAAAGAAATTCTATTTCTGACTATAGTCAGCAATATTAAAAACCTGAGACCGAATGACAAATTTGTGAAACCCGTGGAAGAAAAAATATGACAAAATGTTGCTGAGAGGCAGAAATGCAGATTTTAAAACAGAGAAAACAATCAAGAAAATTGATTCTTTCCAAATTAGTCTAGAAATCAGGTTAATTTACAATTTAAAAAGATTTTTCTAGAAACTTGACAAAATGATTCTAAAACAATCAGAGATTTCTGGATGGCACTAGCTCAATCAAGCGCTCAGGACATCGCCTGTCCTGACACAAACTATCATGTTTGATATGGCTGAGGAGCACATGACATTGCAACTGTGACATCCCTGGCCTCAAAATGCTGAAGCTGAATTTCACCGTGAAGAAACATCAGATGAAACTCAAATGTGGAACTTCTACAACTGGCTTGTAGTCTTTAAAAGTATCAAGATCAAGAAAGACGAAGAATGAGGACCTCTTGTCCCACAGTAACAGAGACTAAAGCGACAAGACAGCTAAATGCAGCGTGTGGTCCAGCACTGAATCCTGTACGTGGGGGTGGGGTGGAGAAGAGGCAGGAGGTGGGGAGGAGGGGGAGGGGCTGGAGTGCTGTAAGTACCTATAAAGGACATTATCCGGGCAACTGACAAAACCTGAACATGGGCTTTGGCTAGATACTGTTAAAATTTCCTAAATTTTCCTAATTAGATAAATGACTGTAGAAATAAGAGAATACCCATGACCTTAGGAAATATACATTGAAATATTTAGGGTATCTGCCTTGTCTCTGCAACTGACTGTCAAATAGCTAAATAGCTAAATAAATAAATAAATAAATAATGAATGAATGAATGAATGAATGAATGAATAAAAAGTATGTGTGTGGTAGATGCACACAGGGAAATAGGGGAGGAAGGAAAAGAGATAAGATAATATGAACGATAGAGCAAACAGAGCAAAATGTAACTACTTGATAAATCTGGGTAAAGAGCAGAGGAGAGTGACTTGGACTTTTGTCAACTCTTGTATACGTTTGTAATCATATCAATATGAACAGTTACAACTACATACATATGCTATATGTATATGCATAATATATATTATGTATCATATATTAGATATATGAGTGGCTTCTACTCATAGACATGAAAATATGTTGTCAAACGCAATAATTAAAACAATGTGGTAGAATAAGGAATCAGAAAGAGTAACATAATGGAACAGAAAGTCTAGACGCAGATACAAATATCAGCAAGAATTGAGAATAAGATAAAGTTGAAACCTCAAATTAGTAAGAATAGTAAGGATAGTCAATGGTGGGGTAGAGGAAGGGTTTTGAAGTATGGCTAAGAGGACAGAAACCACAAAGAAAATGACTGGTAGATTTGATTATGTGCATTAAAAAAATTTGACTATGTGCATTAAAAAAATACGTATAAACTCCCATAGGAGTGACTGTGGACAAGTAATTCATAGAGATGAACAAGTAATTCATCAGAGATGAACGAATAAATAGCCAATAAATACATAGAAAAACATTCAACTTTAATAATGATCAAAGAAATACAAACAAAACAACAAGATTTTCCCTGACTGGGTTCTCAAAGAATAAAAAGGTTGGTATTTTCCATTCTTGGGAAGGGTGCCAATCTAAGCGCGCACACAACGGAAGACTGAGAAGCCATTGATAATGACAGAGATACACACTAGCTGACATGGAAAGATATTCATGGGATCCCCTTCCCATAACCAACTCACGGTTATCTGTTAGTTCTCAACATGAATAGTCTTTCCGCCCGACTTTCCCCTGGTTATATACTCTCACGGTATCTTGTATTCATCCTCTTTCTCATTCATCACAATTCAGTTGCGTCTGTAACTATTCGATGATGTCCCAGTCTGGATGTCTTGGAAAGCAGGGCATGAGACAAAGGCTTGGGTGCAGGAGGTTTGGGATACGATCCCAAGATACAAGAGTGAGGGAGTGGGGTCGTTGAGGCAGCGAAGAGGGAAACCAACACTGGTAATTGCTGAGCAGGCAAGTCTGCGGGCCACAGCTCCAGGCGGCTGAGGACCTTATAAGGGACTCGCTTCTGCGCCCGTGTTCTTTCCATCACACCGTGGAGCGGTGGGGGCGTCAGAGAAATATGGGGTGCAGGGACGCCAGCTGCAAGGCAATGTTTAGCTGACAAACTTGAGATTGGGCCAAGCATGTAGAAAACTAAACAGATAGAAGAGAGATTCTACAATCAGGATACACAGAGCTAAAAGGCAGACTTGGGAAAAGGAGGAGTCAAAGGTGACCCCCATTTCTAGCTTGAGAGGCGGATAATGCTGTTAGGTTACGCAAGACGTAAGGCAGGAAGAGGCGAGAATTTGGGGAAACACAGCATGAGTTCAGAGTGGTCATGCTGACGTAGGCACCTGGGAGGCAGGACGCGGAAGTAAGTATTATTCAGGGTATCGGTGAGGACTTGGGGGCCCGGGCGGGTGAATGCTGGATAATCTAGGAGTCATCGGGGTAGGATGTCTGGGTGACGGCCGAATCCCAAGAAAATAGATGACTGCCCCCCAGAGAGCGTTTAGAACAGTGAGAGAGGCTACAGTGAACCCAGTGACAGCAACTTGCAAATGAAAGAGGAAGAGGAAGGTCAGTAACTGAAAGGGGAGAAGACCTACGGCTTGGAATTCAGGGAGGAGAGCTTTGTCAGCGGGGGGACTTTCGAGGAGTCAAGCAGGGAAAATGCTGGGCGGAAGCGCTGGGCCTCGGGGTGACGCTGCCCTTGGCACTCAGCGGGCCTCCCAAAGAGCAGCCCTCGGCAGGCAGGAACTGTCTGTCTCACCCACCATGGCAGCAAGTGCTTGATCCAAACA
>NW_006430460.1:308029-372240 GCF_000325575.1 Pteropus alecto
GGGACACCGACGTGTAAGTGGGCTCGGACTGATGCCGGAACCAGAACCAAAAGCCCGTCAGCTGGTTGAAAGAAAACTGCCTTCTCTGATGCCTGCATTTCATCATGGACAGCAGTGGAGAGAAGACTGGTTCTGGCGGTTTAAAATGGTCTTTCTATTAATGTCCCCGGTCTTGTGTCCATCCTGGTTTATGTTCACAGGGCAGCGTTCTTCTACCCAATGGCTGTAGCTCAAAGTGCCCAGGTTAGCGTCAGCTCGCGCTGTAAAGGAAGTAATTTTTTTTTTTTTTTTTAATTCTAGAGGGTTGGGAGTACAATGAAAATATTTTTAAAATAATTTCCTGTAGAAAGATACTAACCCTCTCTAAAATTCATTTTTCCTTCCTGAGTCTCTGCTCTCTTCTTAGCAGACTGTGAAACCCATCACTAAGTTTTATTTTCTTAAACTTCTGCCATATAACACGTGGCTTAAATATCTTGCGGTTTAATGACAGTCTTCTCTAAATTTAGTTCAATTTTTGCAAAACTCCCTCATATAATATGTGAGCCACGGATTTGACATTCCAAGGGGAGCTGATGCTACTACCTAAGTCAAATAATCAGTTTTTTCGAATTTTTAAAATTTGGTCTATATAAGAGTTTATGCTAACCGTATTAAGCCATGTTTAACACGGCCATTAACGTTTCTATGGATGTTCAGGTCATACTAAATGTCTCACAGAAGGGTACCAAGTGTCTTCTTTTTTACCTCTCACCCAGTATTTATATGCAGATAAACACAACCACGGTTTGAAGAACCAATAGATAAATGAAAAGAAGAATGAATTCAATCTGAGAAAAAAATGGATGAGCACGAAGACTGGCTCAGGTGTGACAGAAGCCTTCTTGGACACCTGCCCCCTTCCCCGTTCTCTGCTGATAGATCTGCCTGAGTTTGAGAAATGGTCACCCAGATTTTTGAGCTCTGAGAGTAGGTGCTCCCCTTCTACGGTTCACATTCATAAAAATACTGGTTGCTGTTCATCTGAATTAGATGAGCAGGAGGTTTATTTTCAGAATAAGAAATTTGACAGTTAATGTGAAAATCCTGAAAAAGTCATAGACTAGAAGGAGCCTGTGTGTTTTCCGAAACAAGCTTAGTGTTTCGATTTTTGTTTTGTTTTGTTTTCCCCATCTCCCCCCAAAAATCAGTTCCATAGATAACTTCAGCTCATCCCACTTAGAATTAGAAGCTGTCTAGTTCACTTCCTAGCAAGATTCCAATTGGCCCGATGCAGCACACGATGATGTGTCAAACTGTCAAAGATCAAATGAAGGATGGGATTGCCCGTTTTTCTTTTCATCAAGATAAAGAGAAGGCCTTTGCGAAGAGGAAAATGGATGCAGTAAGAATGTGCATCCTTTGAAGAAAGAACAGAATGCATGAGGTAATCTTTTATCTTAGCTCTTTTATGATCTTTCAATTTCTGAATTCGCTTATCTCTTCTTGGGTAAACTGCAAGTTAGGACTACAATGACGGAATACTGAGGTATAGTGATCTACACTGTTTCTTCAGGAGCTGTGTTATGTTCAGTGTGGAATTGCTTTTCCACTATGCTATAGAAAAACAGTTCTCTGTATGCTTTTCATATTCTCTTTGCTTTTATAACTTGGGTTACAACTTTCTTTCAAATGTTTGGTGGTGACAAGGAGCACCCGACTCAAAATTAATGGCATTCACTTTGAATTCTAAATTCTTTTTCTTGTTTTCTAATGGCAGAGGCCACTTATCTTGCTCTTCAAACAGTAACCCAGTCTCTGTCACCTCACCCGCTGGGAACAACCCAGCATATACGCAAAGGCTTCTCCTTAGCAGCCTCGGAAATGTCAGTCCAATGTAAATAAATATGATTCAGCTCCAACCCTTCGATGTGACTTAAATCTGTTCTCCAATAGCAAGTGGAAACGTCTGTATGATATCAGCTCCCGAGTTCGTAATTTATATACTACACGCTTGACTTTCTAAAAAAAAAAACAAAAAACAAAACAAAACTATACCTAAAGAGTAAATACGCACTAAAATCCACATGTGTTTATCGAATGATTATTTTGTACCGGGGATGTATTTAGTGTGTTAAGACGAACAAGACATAGTGCTTGTTCTTAAGGAATCTAAACTCAATCCCGGAAAATATGATACAAAAGTATGAGACTCTAAACAATGGTGCAAGACTTCAACAACTGTTCACAGGACGCATGTGACAGTTCAGAGCAAGTGTGGAAGTCTGTCACAAAAAAGAGCCTTCTGGAAGTGGTAATGGTGGCAGCTGAACTGTGGCGATCAGAAAGCACTTCACCCAATTCCCACTGCTCGGCTTCCGCTCTTACTACCTGCCTATCTCTTTGTGTTAAAATGAAGAAAATAGCGACAATTTATTTGCTAAACAAGGGAGTAGAATTTGGGGGTGTAACCAGATGTACCAGAATGAAAATAAATCGGTCCAGATTAGCAAGGTGCATAAAATAACAAAACCACTTGCTGCCATTAAAGTTGCCTTAATTATAGCCAGGAGCTGCTCAGTATGAGAAATAGACACTTTTCTTTTTTTTTATAGCAAAGGAAGCAGTCCCACGCCAGAATGACCGAGTGAGCGTCGCCTATAATATCTGCTCACGAGTTCCACTTTGCAGTATCACCACCGTGAAACAGTGTAAGTGCCTGTTACCATGTACAGGTTAGGCGTCAACTTGGCAGAGAGCCAACCCAGTGGATCAACTGGAGCTGCAAGGGGAAAGCCGATGACTCCTGGACTCTTATGTGTGTATAAATCGCGAGAGGAAATGGTTAAATTTACTTATCTGTTTTGATTATTTATAATGTCCCTCTTCCCACCGGAAAGTAAACTCCAGAGGAAAGGAATCTTCATTCACTGGTGTGACCCAAGAACAGTGGCAGGTACATCGGGCACCTAGAACAGTGGCAGGTACATCGGGCCCTCGGCCACTCTGCTGCACCTAGAACAGTGAGTGGCAGGTACATCGGGCCCTCGGCCACTCTGCTGAACAAGCGAATGGCATTGTGACAACCCCCGGCCCTATGTGGGCGAGGACACCATTCTGACTTTGAGTGATAAGTCTTGCTCAAGAGATGCTGCTGAGTCGTTAAGACTGAGAAAGGTGTGTAACAAGGTCAGAGGTGGCCAGGTGGCCAGAGGTTTGTACTGGATCATTTTTGGGGTCACTGCCTTCCCCAGGGGGCTCGGCTTCCTCCGGTTCCAGCCTTCACTTGCCCAGAGCTCAGAGCTCATTAGGACTGACTTGGCAGACATTTCGGCTTACAACCTGGCTACCTATGACTTTGCTGTCCACCAGCTGTGACGCTCCCCTGGGTTGTTATAACAAGTCTATAGCCTTGGGCCTCCCTGTCTCATCAAGTCTTCACCTAAATTCTCCTTTCTCCCAAACCCTGTGTGGTTTGGCTTAAGACCCGAATTCCATAATACCTCAGCTGCTGACAGTCTAAGCTTTGGCAAAAATGAAAGAGGTAGGCATCACCTTGGCACCTAGCCCCAAATCACAGTGTGGCCCTGTGAACTCCTGAAGACAGTGTGTCTTTCTCCTACTGCAAATGTCGCAGTGTTTAGGGCGATCGCATGGGTATCTGTAAGGCCCACAAATCGCACCCTCGTAACTGGGGAGGCTGAGTTTCTTATCATACCCAATTACATGTCTTCTGTGTATATTATTGATTTATAGTTTTAAAATAGATTCTAGATACTAAATTTTTATTGCTTACACTCAAAGCAAATGTCTTCTCCCATACTGCAGCTTCTTATTTTATTTTCTTTATAGTATTTTCTGTTGAACAGACAATCTTAATTTCAATGTAGTCAGACTTATTAACTTTGATGGTGCTTTCTGAATCCTGTTGAGAAATCCTTCCATAATATGTGATTTGGAAGATATTTTTCTTATGTTTTTGTTGTTCACATCTAGGTCTTCAATCCACTTGGAATTTATTTTTGTATGTGTCCTGAGGTGAATATCCTTCACGTCCTCTGCTTAATCTGCAATGCCAATATCTAAGGCTACACGGCAAGTCTCTATATATGCATGAATTTGATTCTGGGGTCTTAACTGCGTTTGGTCTATGTCTCTGTCTCTGCATTAACACTATGTTGATTAAATCAGCACGGCTTTAAAAGTAAGTTTTGATCTAGGATAGAGTAAGTTTCTGCAAGTAGGTCTCTTCAAACATGTCCCAGGTATTTGTGTGTGTGTGTGTGTGTGTGTGTGTGTGAACTTTAGCATAAGCTTGTAAATTCTACACTCTCACACACCCACATAAAACTTAATGAGAGTCTGATTGACATTTTATTGGGTTTTAAAAACAATTTGGTAAAAATCGACTTGGATAGCGAATGTCACCATCTAAGAATGTGGTATGTCCTTCCTCTGATTTGCATATTTTATGTTCTCCTGTAATGCTTTGTGATTTTCTCCAACAGGACTTGAGCATCTGATTTTTCCTGAGTACCTTTTAGCTTTTGTTATTACCCTGAGTGAGATCCCTCTCCCGCCCCCACTCCTGTCGCCTGTCATCGTTTTGTTGTGGCCAGAAGGCTTTGGACGTTTACAGTTGACCTGGTTTGTGTCTGGCAGTCTGGGCTCACAGCATCCCTAAGGGTTAGCTGCAGGCAGCAGGTTAGTACTTCCCCCTTTTTCAGCTTCTCTAGGGAAGTGCAAGAATCGGGGTGTCCTCTGAGATCAGCCCCTGTGTCTCCTCTGGCGAGGCTGCTGAGGCAGGTCTCACAGGAGGGAAGGGCATCATCATTTTTAGGGGTCCCACTGCACCCAGATTTCATATGATTAGCCTCATTTTCGGAAGCTTAAAGAGGCGAAATATGATTCCCAATGTTAGCAAGTGGGGTTCACTTACGCACTCACCCAAGCCTCCCGACCCCATAGCCAACGCTGTTACCTTTCCTACATGCTCTCTTCTGAGTGCCACTGTCCTGGCGAGAGACCGAACCCGGGTCCCAGCGGTGTGAACACAGCACCCTAACGACGAGTCTACCAAGGCGGGACCTACGCTCACGTAGAAGCCCGGGCTAAGCGCCATGGGGCCAGGGGCCCCACCTTCAGCCGGCGCCCGGCACTGAGTCCTGGGGACTTCACCTGCCAAGCCGCCCTCTGGTCCAGCTTCCTCTGCATCTCAGCGTCATCCGTCGCCCTGATGGCCATGGACAGCTCCAGTCTCCCGTCTCCCACCCCCACCTCCGTCCACCTCCACCTTGCCCCTCACGAAGCCTCTCATCTCACAGGAGGGCTGTCTTTTTGTTACAAATACCCAATCAGTATCTGCTGGGTTGGAAAACCTCCACAGCAATTAGAATAAATCTCACCTCCGCCCCTTTCCTGCCAGGCCTTTAAAATCTAGTTCCCTTCCGGTTCTGGTTCCCACCTGGTTCTGGTTCTGCCTGGTTCTCTGACCTTATTTCCAGCCTCCCCCGGGGGCTCCTAGTCACACCCTCCATTTCTCTCTGCCAGCCCCTCACCATGGCCTGTCCCTGCCATCGCTGCACCTAGAACCTTCCTTCCCCAGCTCCTGACGAGGTCAGCCTTCCTTTCAGGGTCCGGCTTAAAGGTCATTGCTTAAAGGCCACCTCACCCACAGAAAGAGCCCGGTCCCCTGCGCCCCACGCCGCTCTCCGGCAGCATCCGATTCGTTGTTTCACCCAGAAAAAAAAAAAAAAGGACCCAAAACACGGTTTTTGGCCACTCTTTGTGCATCTCTGTACCTCAACAGCCTCACAGAATGTTTGGCTGGGGAGGAAATGATGTTTTCTTGTGGGTTTGTGTGTGCGTGGTAAAATATATGTAACTCAAAATTTACCGTTTAACCGCTTTTAAGTGCATAATTTTGCAGCATTAAGTACACTCGCGGAGTCACGCACCATCGCCACCGCCCATTTCAAGGACTTTCTTTTCTTCCCCAAAACTGTACCACTGAATGAAAACTCCCCATTTGCCACCCCTCACCTGCTGCCCCAGGTCCCTGGAAAGTTCTATTCTTTCCCTCACAAAGTGGAATCACATGGTGCTTGTCCTTCTGTGTCTGGCTGGTTCCACTTTGCATGATGTTTCAGGGTCCCCCCATGCTGTAGTGGGTGACAGGGATTCCTTCTTTTTTAAGGCCGAATAACGTCCCATCGCACAGACGGACCTCACTCGCTTCGTCCCTTCACCTGGTGATGGACGTCCAGGTTGTCCCCACCTTTTGGCTGCTGTGAATAAGACTGCTATTTATTAATTTTTAAAGCCTGTTCATTGTCACCTTTCCTCTCCTGAATGTCAACACCTAAAGGACAGAGGCTGTTGGGACTGAACAGTGCCGGCTTCCGGCAGGAGCAGCATAAGCCGAGTGCGATGCTGTGAGCCAGCTGCAGTACTACCTAGCTGACCCTCGAATGATGCGGGGTCTGGGGTGCTGACTCCCACGTAGGTGGAAATCCACAGATAACTCTCAGCTCCCCAAGACTTAACTACTATTGCTGCTCAGCATCCTCAGAGGAGGGGTTCCAGGGCCCCCCATGATTCCAAAGTCCACGGATGCTTGAGTCCCTATAGAACGATGTAGATGGTTGAGCCGGAAAGACACACACAGCTGGCCCTCAGCATCTGCAGGCCCCGACACCCATGGGAAAGGCCGCTCTTCAGCCAGCTGAATCCCTGCATGGAAGCCCAAGGAGGTGGAAAACCAATTGTGTTTATTGCAAAAATCCACTTATAAGCGGACCCATGCAGTTCGAACCTATGTTGTTTGAGGCGCAACTGTTAATGGTCACACTTGATGAATATAAATTAAATGAGTGAATCCCATCTTTCATGGGTCAACAGCGCCTCTCAGCTGGATGACTGTCCCTTCTTAACTCATTCCTCCTACCTCGGCGAGAGTGACCTCTTTAAAGCATAATTTTGATTATCGCCCTCTTCTTAAAACCCTTAATGGCTCCCTGTTCTTATAATAAGTCCAAGGTCTTTAGCAGGGCTTGCGGGCCTGCTGGGTCCCTGCTCCAGCCCGAGGGGACTTACTGCAGTTCCTTGAGGGTGGCGCAATGTCTCATGGCTGTTTGTAGATGCCATGCCCTGAGCCTTAGAGTCTCCTGCCCTCTCTGTCCTCAGATCCTATTTGTCCTTTAAATCTGTGGGGATGTACGTATGGAAGCTTCCCCTGACATAGCATTGGATTGATTGCTCCCACTGTGTTTGCAGGAATTGCCTGGTTTGTCGTTTTTGATTTGAGACTGCGAACCCCACGCGGGCAGGAGCAACATCTCTGCATACTGAACCTTGGTGCCCAGCAACATGCCTGCACCTGGGAAGGGCCCAGTTAGCGAACGAATAAATGGGTTTGTAAGCCCCACCTATTGTTTTGAAATAGATCAGTCATATTATGCCTAATAGATTAGAAAGTATCAACCTCACGGTGCTTAGGTGTCACATGACCTTCAGGGCCAATGCAGCCCATCTGAGACCTTTGAAAAACATTTTTTTAACCTAATTACCTGGATCTCATACATGACAGGCCAAATGGAGCCTTGCCATCTGTCCTTCGCAGTACTGTGACACTCACTGGCACCAGATGTCACCGGGGGAGGTGGGGATCGATTAGTAATTATAATTGAAGTTTCATGTAATTGATTACTTAATTCTAAGCTGTTCGAGTTTAATTCCACTGACATTGCGTCATGAAACTGGGAGCTATAAAAAATAATTGAAAGGAGAGAAACAGATATGAAAATGGCCTGGGCAGATTTTTCCCCTGGAGCAGCCAAGAACTTAGAGAATTGAACCAATTACATCAACACACATTAAGATGAAATAATACAGGTCGAGAAGAGTTGTTTGATTATAACTTAATCAGTGGTGTTAAATTATGTTAAGAAAGACTGTCAGTAGACAGCAAAAGGGTTCAGAGAGGCAAGACTGGTCCATGCGTCTGTACCACCCACAGGAGAGAACACTCAATATGGATACCAGAGTCGTCCGCCTACACACGGCCGCACGCACAGATTCATGCCCCCACGGCCCATGAAAGATAAAAGAAAAGGGAAGGAAAGAAAGGCAGCCACAGAACGTCTACTTCGGCCCACTTTTTGATGATCTCTCCTGTAGCTTTGGGATCACACCAGAGATCCCCCTCAGTCAATCTAAAGCACAGATTTGAAATGTTTTATACTAGCACTACATAAAGAAATCTGTGTTGATATCTACAGAGATATAGATGTCAGCTTGTCACACTCATCACTTGATGCTTATGCTGTTTATCACCCAGTTCGTGAGAATGAAAAGCGAACCTACATGTCAGTCTAGTTTTCTAACTACCCACACTCTATATGAATAAGTGGAAGTACCCTTTCTCACTACCCACACTCACATTTTCCAGCACTGCTACTTTATCCTGATGCATCCGTATGTTTTATTTTGACTTCAACAGGAGGCATGTACTGATCAAATGACCACTAATTCTAAAAGCAGGTTTGGAAATAACTCATTTCTTCTACATCTAGCACACTAGAACTCCTAAACATCTGAACACCCATGACTGTCTCTTGAGAGAGGGCAAAGTCACAATCTTGGGAAGAAAAAGAACGAGCTTTCCGTAAGAACACTAAGACAAGACTTGTCAAACATCCTTTTCTGAAATCCAGCATGCGAAGAAAAGGCCAACTTTTGAGAAGACATTGATTAGAATGATAAATAACAGTTTGACTCATTAGAAAGCTGTGAGGCGTAACTTCCCATAAATGTGCTCAGTCCAGGGTAGTGCGTTATTTAAAAAGATTTCTTGGGTTCTGAACGGCAGCACCAGGGAGCAGCAGATGCTCTTCACGACACAGCTCTAGCGCCCCCTGGTGTCATGGCCGCAGCACGCCTTTTCAGGGTCATTATTTGCTCTTTCCACAGCGGTTTGCAAAGGAGCCCTTCCTTGTGGGGAGGGGAAAGGCTCACCAAAGACAACCAAATACCTGGGCCTGACAACCTGATGATGTGCCAGCTACTCTCTCTGGAGCTGGAGGCTACCCTGTGCTTCTTAGAGTCACACAGGGGAGGGGCCGGTGCACAGTAAACAGCAAGGTTCCCGAAGGAAATCTTTATAACCCGAGTCAACGGTTGTTTTGTGGAAAATTTCCAAAGGAAGCCACGGGTGACCTAATGAAAGCTTAATGTTTGGTGAGTACCTGCCACATTAAACCTGCTTTATTAAAAAGAACTGGAATAAATGAGATGAGTGAAGCTATTTCACCAAAAGTGATGTTAGCCTACCCCCTTTTTTTTTTTGGTCAGAAATGCAAATATGCTCCTTTAATATATACAGATTTCGAACTGACTCCATATTTGGGAGTCAACCTAACCTGAAATATTAAAGTAAATTAATAATTGCTACTCAGTACATTCTAAAACTAAGAGTAAAATTAAGTTGTAACTAGGCATGCACAGACAAATAAATACACAAACTAATAAATCAATCTATTCTAATATAATGAGTATAAATCTCTGAAGGAAATATACACGAATGCTAATAGGATTTGCATTAAAGCTGTAAAATTATGTGTCATTTTTTCCCACTATAATTTCCTTTTTCATTTTGGTTGTGATAGATTATGTTTATAATGGGGAAAAACTCAGTTTAATAAATAAAAGTTCTTACAAGAGAATGTGCTTGCTCAAGCCTTTCTGAAAATATATGTAAAGAAAATATATGTAAATTAGGGCAAAGGGAGGGGGGAATTTTGTCCTGTTTCCAACCTCACCCATGGCCTTTTGAATCTCTCTTTCTCATCTAATCCTAAATCTCAAGTGTTAAGATTCATTTCTGGCTACTGCTGTCCTGTCTTTTTCATTGTCACAGCTGAGTAATTGACAGTTTCTGCGAGCCAGTTCATCTGCTTAGCAACAGGAAGGGCGGGGCTCACAACAGAGGAAAACCCGAGCAGCCACATTCCAGGACTGTGCAGTGAGCAGGGAGACTGACTGGCCACAGGCCGTGGAAGGTGCTCCCAGTCCTAAATCCCAAAAGGAAAAATCCAACAAGCAGCGTTCTATGACCTTCTCGTCCAAAGCCCCGTAAGTCTAGTCTTAAGAGTGCCATGAGATTAGAATGCCGTAAACAGTGCTTTAATGACAAGTAACTAGTGAGTGCCTTGCCCCTGGGTCTCTAAATGGGCCAACAGAGCTTTGCCTTAGAAATGTCCTTTGGGAAAGGGTGTGGCTTAGCTGAGAGTCAGAGAAACCTCTTTTCAGAGGAGAGCGCTAGCTGCACAGGTGGGAAGCTGTGATGTGTTGGTTCTGAGCATGAATCCCGTACCCGTTGTGCTTTCCATTTTATGTCATATTAGCAAAGAGGAGGGAGGAATGGGGAAGGGCCTGTGACATCCACTAGGGCAGCGGTCCCCAACCTTTTTGGCACCAGGGACCGGTCCTCCTATAAGAATCTGATGCCTTATGATCTGAGGCGAAGCTGAGGTGGTGATGCTGGTGCTGGGGAGTGGCTATAAACACAGATGAAGCTTCCTCTGCCTGCCTCTCACCTCCTGCTGTGCACCTGGTTCCTAACAGGCCACTGACCCGTATCCGTCCGAGACCTGGGGTTTGGGGTTGGAGGCCCCTGCACTAGAGGGTATAGAACTGTAGGCTTTCCGCTTCTGCCCAATGACTGGAGTTTACAGCTACAATCTCATCACACCAAAGAGAATGCAGGGGTCTTGGGGGGTGGTCAGATCCTGTCTGTCTCCAGGTCTCATCAGCGCCTCCCGGAGGCTAACCAGAAATCCATGTGCACTAGGGGTACCATTGTGTTTCTCTTTACTGGAGACCTAATCACGAATGCAGAAGAAAGGGGTCCAGGGAGCTCAATCGGCCAAACGACAGTGAGTTTTGATTTCATTTTCTTGATTAGTCTTCAGAAATTTAGTTAGGTCAGTGAGGAACTCGCTATGGAATAGAACAGACGATGTCACCGATTTCCCATTGTCCTGTGGCTTGAATTCATTCTTTCACTCATTTGTTCAAAATATGTTTTTTGAGCACCTACTGCGTACCCTGGGGTGATCAGGATGACTGGGAGCACTGGGCCCTTCTCTCAGAGCTGACGTCACAGTTGTGTGTGTGCCCACGTGCAGATGAAAAATAAAAATCAAGGAATAGGTAACGAAGAAAATGTCAGATAGTGACAAGTGCACAGGGGAAGACATGCTGTGGGGCATCTCTGAGGACATGGATTCGGCTGAGACAGGAATAGTAAGTGGACCCAGCCGCCCAGGGAGAGGGGTTAGGGCTTCCAGCCTGGGATCGTCGCCAGTACACGCGAAGGCTCTTGGTGGGAGCATGTTTGCTGTGTTAGGGAAGCGAGAAGTAAACCAGTACAGTGGGGTTTAAAAACAGAAGAGCGAGACAAAACGATCTGGAGAACCAGGCCCCACCCAGGAGGCGCGGGGGCTTCGGAACCCCGGCACAGTGTGGCTCGTGCCGCAGTGAAAGCGGACGGCATCCCACAGTTATAAATGGGGGAGGGAGGCTGATAAATATCATTTATGTTCTTAAAAGACTGCTGTGGCAGCTGTGTAGAGAAGCGGCCCGGAGAGACACGAATGGGGGCAGGGGGACAACTGGGAGCCATGCGACAGGTGAGGGTCAGCGTCGGCGGCGATTTGTGCAGGAGCTGATGATGGATTTGGCGCGGGGAGCGCTGGGGCCTGTTGTGCAGGCGGGGCTGGGGCGCGGACTGGATGTGGAGGGCAGGTAAGGAAACCTTTGGGCATCTGCCCAGACGGCTTGGCTCCATGTTGGGCCATGGTGTTATCCGCTGACATGGGAAAATGGGGGAGGAACAGTTTATGTGATAGGAAATCCGTTTTTACTTTGGCCATGTTAAGTCTGAAACGCCTCCACGACCTCCCGTGAAGGTACTTAGAGTACAGATTGAATATTTTGTGGAGATATCAGGACCAGAGACCCGGTTTGGGTGTTGTGGGCATCCGGGGTTGGAGGTGACCCTGTAGGCTCGGGACCCAGTGTCTTGGGGCACTCGGCATCTGTGGTTGGACAAGCAAACAGGAGCCAGCAAAGATGGCAGAAAAGAGCAGCGGTGACGTCGGAGGAAACCAGGCGAGCTGGTATCCAGAGAACAGCTAGAGGAAGCGGGTGGGTCAGCGCCGTGAGCCGCTGGCAGGGGGTTAATAAGACGGGAAGAGAAAGTGGCTGCACAGCTCGATTGGATGGAGGAACTGTCTGCACAAAACCCAGCGCTGAGATTAGCGTCAAATGCCATGATTGAACATCCTACAGTACTTTACAAACACAGTGTCTCTTTTCTAAGTTTCATGAAGCTTCTTTTAGCTACTCATAGCTCATCTTTACTCACTTTTTTTTGCTCAAATCTTTTCTTATTTCTATAACCTAACTACCTAAATAAATACTTAAATATTTCTAACCTTATAAACACGTGTTGTAACATATACATTGAAAATTGACTTTAACAGTATTTGTTGCCTTTCTCTTTCCTATTTTATCATACTTTATTCAAAATCAAGAATAGTCAATGCAGAAAAAGTGATAAAATTAAAATCAGTTAATGGCTGCCCTTAGTCAACAACATTTTTTTCCGAAAAGCAATTTGAAACCATCAGCTAAAATATAGTTTGGCGATTGTCTCTGGGTCTCAATGATTGGGATGATCCATTATCTCTATTTTGCTACAGAAAAACGGGGTCAACTATGTGCAGACTTACGAATGAATCTTAATGGTGGAAAAGGGACTCGTGCGTACCACCCAAGAATTCTTATTCTTTCTATTTTCATTTAGACAATTGTCTTTATATTTTGGACAAGCTCCACATTCGAAGCTGGGGAAACATCCATTCGTGGAGCAGTTGAGTTGAGCTGCTGCTGGTTGGTCCCCATCTGTCCTGTCCTCTGAACACAAGGCAGACACGTGGCCCAACACGCTTTCCTCTGAGATCACCCAGTCACAAGTTGTTATTGTTTTTGTGACAAATTAAGTTTTCCCACTGCAGCTACACTCCCCAGTGCCTACTCTAGTACTTTGCAAACAGCACTTAATACATCCATTCACCATTTTTCAGTGCCAAGAGAAGGGAACAAAATTCTTATTCACTATAATCGATAGTCACGCACAGCCACCAAATTTGAGATGGAAAAATAAACGTTAATTAATAGACCTGTTCTTAGAATAATAAGAAAAGTGATGCCTAGTTGAGACATTAATCAGAACGTTTTTCAACGTTTTGTTTGTTTGTTTTGTTTTTCCTTTATTGCTCTGGCTGGCTGGAGCCACTATAAAAAGAAAAATCACACTTCTTTTGAAAGTTTACTCTGAAAATATCGTACTTTTTACGATATTTTCAAGTCACATCGCGGGATAGAGTCAAATCAGATATTATCTTGCGTGTCCTCAGCTGGCATTCTCTAATCCCCGAAACCCCACACAACAAAGGCCCTGAGGTGATCTGCCATCCCAATGACAAAAAATAAATTACGCCTCATATTTATATGGAGATTTACAGTTTACAAAGTATCTTCACACCCATTGTTTCCTTTGATACTCGAATCCACTCTGTGAGGCAACTGTCACTCTCATCCCACTGATGAGAAAATGGGGTGGGGGGGGGTGGTTGAGGTCACAGTTACCTAGGGAGGGCGCTGAGACTCCAAGAGGACCTTCTGACTCCGACACTGTTTTTAACTCCCACAGCTTAGCCCTGCAGCATCGAGAAGATAAGCTATGCACAAAGTTTGTGGTAGGTTTACTTTATGTTATCCTATTTGTCCAAGAAAGTATTTGAGATAGGCTAGTTAGCTGGGTCTCCTCTGTACTTCAGTTTTCTCATCTGCAAAACAAAGGGACTAAAGACTAACAGCTCCCCAGATTCGGAGACGGTATTGACCAGAACCCATGACTGACCAGAGTATCTTCTCACTCACTAGGCTTGCGCTGCACATTGCTCTCTCCACATGCCTGGGGCGCAGCAATTTCTGATGCAGTCTGGTTCAGCTTTCAAGTGAAAGCTTCTTAAATTATTCATTTTCACGCCCTTTGGGAAATTAGAGACATTTTGCGTATCCCCTGCGTTTCCCACTAGACTATCAGCTTCTGAAAGATGTTATTTTCCCTGTCATTCCCCTCTTCGGTTATCTAGTATCAACTAAATATTTAATGTACATCTAGGAACCAAGAGATAATCATAAAAACATAGTTCACATTTGGCTCATGAAGAATCATAGAGGATCAACCAAAGTGAAACAACTAAAAATCAATAAAAAGGTGGATTGGTGTAACAGATCGTAAGGGTTATACAGGCATTGGGTTAAAGTACAAATTAATAAACAAATGTTTACTTTTTTCATGCTTAGTACATTGATGAGAAAAATGGAAAATTAAAAAAAAAACTGTCTATTTGGCTGCTTCATTTTTAGTTTTCCTAATTATGAGAGTTTATGAATTTCCAACCATTTTGTGTGTATACGTTTCTATAATAACATATGAAATTTCTTAAAGGTCAGAGTCTTTTGTGTGTGTGTTGGTGCGTAATGACTTGAAAGTAATGGATGTGAATTTTCTACATAACTTCTGGAAAAAAACATTCTCCTTAATTTAGAATGAAAGGCAAGGTGAAGTGATATTTCCTCTTTAAAAAGCTGCAAAGATATTTCGAGTGTAGAAAGAAAGGTGCCTTTAGACAGAAAAAGCCTAAAGATGGGAAGGAATGATTACTGGGATGAAAGTAAAGAAAAGATGTACTGGCTCGATGTGCTCTTTTATCTCTGTTTGTGGTTCTAACCAATCAAAACCCACTTCTGAAGGCCAACCATGGCCTGACACTGGAGCGGGCGGGGCAAGGGGGCCGGAGATGAAGCACAATGGCAGAGAGGGGCACGCACTCCATGCCCAGTTCCCACCAGGAGGCTGCATTTGGCCTAGGTGCCCCATAGGTACCCAAGTCCCCTCTGTGACCAGCCTGGTGGCCACGACCTGTGAGGTGGATGATGCTTTCTTTGTAGAGAGCTAACTTGCCTGAACAGGCTCCAAACTAATGATCGTGGCTTTATTTTCACTATATGGTACCAAACTTTTCTAACAGACCACTCAAGAATGCCTATCTTAGGAAATAAATTTTATCTACTTATGCTGGGTAAGAAAACGACTTTTTGCAATATATAATCATCGGTAAATATTTATAGCTCAGTTACTAATATGACATGAGTATAAGCAAAGCCTTTGAAAGCGACGTTCTCAGATTTTGAGGTGCCCTTGTACATACTATGAAAACCGGACAAACATCAAGAGAGGCGGCATGGTGGAATTAAGTGATGGGTCAGTAGAATCAAACTTCTTAAAAGTAGACATAATAATAATTACCATTTGAGTCAGAACTGCTTTGAGTCTGGACCTGCCTATGGTTGAAGGGGATGAGAAGGCTCTGGCCTACAGTGCAGGTACAGGGTGGGATGGGGGATGGAGTTGCATAAATCAAGGAAAAAAGGACCCGATACCCAGGCTTTGGGAAGGGAGGGCCCAGGGCTGCTCCAGGGGCCTCAGCCCTTGACACTAGATGCTCAGATGCTGCACTGTGACTCCATCCTCTCCAGTGAGGACAGGCTTTGTCACACAGAGGACCTGCAGCTCTGGGAGCGCAGGCCAACGGAGAGAAAGCATGTCTCTTTCCCCAGCTTAAGTTCTCAAATTCTCCACAGAAAGACTTGCTTTGGTCTGATTTGAATCCAGGCTCATCCCCGAATCGATGACTGTGCTCAGGAGGAATACGAGGTGACTGGCTTAGCGTGAGGGGTCTCTCCTTCCCACTGGAGGCACGGGCCTGATGAAGACTCTATCCTGGAAGAACGGATGAGCATGTGGGAGGACAGAATAGGAAATAACACTACTGCTGTCATTTATGGAGACCTTACTAGGGCCTGGGTGCTTTCCATGTATTATTCGGATGGATCATTCCAGCAACCATGCAATGCAGGCATTTTTATACCCATTTCAAAGATCGCACAAGTGTGAAAAGATCTTCCCAGCATCACACAACCAGATGAAGGTACAATGAGATTTGGACCCAGATCAATCTGATTCTAGAACCCGAGTTCATTCCACAAACTCATGCTGCCTTAAGAGAAAAAAAAAGAAAAAGACAGAGAGATTAAGAAGTACAAATTGCCAGTTATAAGAACAGTCACAGGGAAATAGTCCACAATATTATAATAACCATGTGTGATCCCAGGTGGGGAGAGACTTGTGGGGGGGTCACCTCGTAAGTTATGCAAATGTCAAATCACCCGCGTACGCCCGAGACTCACATAACATTGTAGGTCAACTGTGACTGAAAAGTAAATTTTAAAAACTTGAAAAATAATAAAAAAAGAAAAACATCGTTATGTCAGCTTTACCTAGATATAGCAAGGATGGAAAATATGCAGCGTACGAATCTCTACTCCTAATTCTGCACTGCGCAGACATGGATAATTGATCACAGACCCCGAGTTCTCAGCACGGCACTTCGGTCCTGTCGGATTGGCACGTGAATGAAAGCTGCCTGCAGTCAGTACCACTCAGACGCAGCCGGCCTCAGGTCTCTGGTTCTGAGCAGCCTTGCCTTCTTTAACTACTAACCAAATCCCACGCATCTTCCTGGGACTTTTGACATTGTGCCGCTTGATGAATGAGGTAGAAACAAAGGAAATATCCATGCTTTTTACCAAAATGTGCAAAACTACAGGTGACAGCAATGCTTTATTCTGAAAAGCATATAAAAATTCTGGTGTGGATACTGCTTGCTGACATTTGGAATTCAAATGTTGTGCTTGGCTAAAGAGCAATTATGGAAATTTAAAAGAGACTTGGTGTAAAAATTAGGCCAATAATTCAAGGATGAAGTTTTGCTTGGTTTTTCTTAACCATGGAGCCAAAAAGAGTTATTCATTAGCGGAAGTGTGAGACTGACATCTGGCTAGGGCTGAAAGGCGAGAATGAAATTAAAGAATAGTGGGTGGATGAGGATACTGTCCTATAAAAAAAGGGGGCACCCTTCTGAGCTTTAACAGGATACAGGAAGTGAGAAAAGTGAAGAAGACCTGGTGATTATTTTTGAGTGCGAAGCCTGAAAAAAACAGCCCGGGGCTACTAAACCAATACGGAATATTAAGATACCACTGGAAACGAAACTAGCATTATTTTCCTTATGTGGTTTCAGGTCTAACGGATAGGTTTGTGTAACCATAAATATAAATTCTTGCCCCACGTGACCGGGTTTTAAAATAAACCAGGAAAAACTGAGGAAATGGACAAAAATAAGTGTAATAAAATCTGCCTTCCTCTTCTTTTTGTCCACTTTGCTTGATTTTTATGGAAACTTGCTTTGCTGCCAGAATCAAGTTTCTGTTTGATATAGGTCAATTTTTATATTCTCACAGAGTTGTCACGTGGAGTACAATCAGACGGGAAATAAACACGGGAATCTACAAGTCGCACAGTACTCATGTTTTTCTAAGAAGTCTTTGAAACACTACGGTATCGCCATCGTGGGTTAATAAATATGTATTCAACTTCTTTATAGCTTATCATAAGCTAAAGAAAAAGATTATTATTTAATAAAATAATAAAAATATGTCTTCTAGAAGCATTGAATCTTCATTTATTTGCCAAGCTCCATTTTTACTAACCTAAAAAACTCAGGCTCACCAGAACACAGTTCTCGGTCCATCCTTTTTCTCCTTTTTCTGTCTGTGTCGCTCACGCGTGCCTATGCTTCTAACTCCTGGCAACACGCGTGGCAACGCTCATCCTTCATCCACGTCACTATGTCCTCACTCATGACTCTCTCACTGAAACGCGGCCATACAACCGGCAGCATAATTTTGGAAGAGAATGGCATAATCTCAAGACACTTAGAATTCAGATATCAAAGGAGACAGGAGGAGGAAGATGTGAGTATGAAAGAGAGAACCAGAGAGATGGCGGAGTAAGAAAGAAGTACTCGTTCTGGCTTTGCAGGTGGAGGAAGGAGCTCTGAGCCAAGGGACACAAGCCACCTTTAGAAAGTGGAAGAGGCGAGCTCCAGAGAGAAACCACGTCCTCGATCTTAGCTCAGGGGTGTCCCTGGTGGACCATGGTCTACAGAGCTGTCAGAAAATGAATCTGTGGTGTTTTAAACCACTAAGTTGTTGGCTGGTTGGTATAGCTGCAGCAGGAAACTAATATCTCTTCTTTGAGATGAATACCTTCCTGGCCTACAAGTCATGTGTCTGGTCATCTCAAATTAAAAATACAAGTAAATCTCACCGTGATCTACTCATCACAGAGCTGAATCAAGTCTGAGAATCTCATAAGCAAAAATGCAAACCCCAAAGTCAGGGTTATAGAGAATCTTTTTAATGTTAATGGTCGCTCATTCATAATTCTTTCTTACTCTTTGTTAAAGGCCATGACCAACGTACTATTATTGTCCATCCGCAATTTACCTCAAAAGCCTTCCTTTCACTCCCCTGTGGTCCCGGCCTCGGTCGGGTCCTGTCCGCCTCCCCGCATTGTTACTCGTGGGTCCCTGTGCCTGCGGCACTTCCTTCCTCCTGCCAGCTAAAGTGCCTCATTCACAGTTTAAGCACCGTTGACACTTCGGGTGTTTCCTTAGACTTTCTTTCCTGCAGGAGCGGGTGTAGCCAGCATACTGAGCATAGAGGTTCTACATACACAGGAAAGCCTGATGCTCAAGCAGGAGCGGCTGGGAGGTGTTGTGTGGCCTCGTCCTGTCTCGGAATGCCACAAACCGGAGCTCCTTTGCCCTCTGGTCACAGTGTCGGAGTTCCCAGTGTCATCTGAGTTGGTAAGTGGCTGCATCTGAGCCCTCTGTTTTGGGCTGCAAACCCCCTGAGCAAAGGAAAGCGACTTTCCCTTTCCTGGATTCGTTCCTTTATGGCACCAATGAAGGTGCCTTCCACAATCTCAGTCAGTACCATCATCTATAAATTGGCTGTGATCTCAGTGACATCACATTTCTTTTTAGAGCCCCAGAAGCCAGCTGCAGGCTTCCCGTCCCAGTGGGCTTCGGTGTCTGCCACCTGGGTGTTCCTTGCCCTCCCTTGCCCTCTCCCACAATTCAGCATCTCTGTCAATAACCGGACCCCCCTCGGGGCTTTTCTGAGGATTAAAAGACTGAACGTATGTAAAGCCCTCGTGAGTGTTTGCACTGTCATTCAAGTAGTCTGAAAGATCTTTCACTTGGTGGGTTTAGCTTTAGCAGCGAGGATAGAGCCTGGGCTGCCTGGGCTTCTTGTCGGCCTGTGTGTGGCCTCAGGCAAGTTTGTCACTCTGGGCCCATTTTCTGTAAGATTTTAGCACTTTCAATACACAGTTTTGAGGATTAAGTGACATAACTCATGTAAAAGGCGAATAGTAGTGTCTGGCATGTTGACACTCGATAAACATGAATTTTAACGAGATATTGACAAATCCCTTTTATGAACGAGGGAGCCCTTGGCAGTGCGTGGCCCCATGTCCCTCGAGAGGAGTGGGTGGCTCAGCTCTCTCACTGCTCAGGGGTGATGCGGACGAGGTGTGGGTTGAGGTCAGTCTTGGGCTGGGCCTGGCACAGGCCGTCCCAGTGGGAGTGGAGCGTGAGCCCCCTGCAGCCTCCAAGGAGCTGTGGCTGGGTCAGCGCGGAGCGATTCCCACCCTCCCGGCTTCCAAGGGCAGCGGGCGGCGCAGCCCAGCCCGTGGCTTCACACCCAGGGCGCAAAGCTTCTGCACGGGGTTCCTCCATCTGCCCCTGCGCAGCTGCGCCCCGGATCCTGACTCCCAACCTGCCCTGCAGGCAGCCCCTTCGGGCATTGCCATACGCAGACTGTCCCCCGTCCAGCCACCAGCGACCTTCTCTGCGGCAAGGGTGCCTGCCGCCCGCTCACGGCCCCCTCCAGGGCAGCTGCCTGCCACTAGCTTTCGTCCTGCTGCCCTACCTGCCACACACCTTGCTACCCCAGCCCCAGGAAGAAGCGGGACACACGTCCACCGGCTCTGCGGACCTCCCCATTTCTCTTACTGTCCTGCGACTCACCGATGACCCATTCGCATGCTAATATGAGGCCAAGACCACTGCACGGGGAGGAAGCGAGCCAGCTGGATGCCGCTGGCTGGAGCTCAGGGCAGCAGTGAGCCCTCAGGCACCCTGGAAAGTGGCCCATGGATCAAAATATCTGCAGAAACGCCGGCTTTCTGAACGCAATACTTGACTACGTTTTCATTTTTCACATCTAAAATGTGGGAAACTGTAGAAGTCCGCGTGTGCGGGAGCACGCTGGCCCGCACAGCCTCGCGCTGCCTTCGCCTCGCCTTCCTCTCCCCGGCCTGTCTCAGGCCGGGCTGTTGGCCTCGCTCGCCGGAACCAAGACGCCCGGTCCTAAGAAGCACTTAGCTTACACCAGATGCTAAAAAAAAAAAAAAAAAAGTTTATCAAAGAAATGGATCTTTCTTAACATGAAAAACTGAATAAAAATTGGAACTAAATGGATAAATGTCATCAAAAATAACATCCAGTCATTCATGAAAATAAGTAGAAATGGGACTGCAGATAATGGGAGATGCGAGAAATCTCTACCTTCTCCATTCTGCTGTGAACCTAAAACCGCTTTAAAAAAATAAAGTCAATAAAAAAAATAAGTAGAAATGTTTCAGAAGATTTCACAAATACAGCCTCATTTCTCCAAGGGCGGAATGAAGATGTCCTATGATATGATAGCGGGGCACCGAAGATGCCTGAGAACGTATCTGCCGCTCTCACGACGTCAGACCACGGGCAAACGCTCACGGTGTTCAATGGTGCTGTGAGTTTCCTCCATAGACTCCTTGATTTACTTAAACCTGAACTTGTGTCTTAAAATGCCACTCATTTCAATAGCTGATTATCCAGACTGTGAAAGGTCACTTGCTGTCGCCCCGCCACGGCCGCATCAGTGTCCCCCGCCCCCATTCCGTGACTTAGCAACAGAATTCCTGATGGACAGCACTCACGGCCACCTTTAGATGCACTGATAAATACAGACATAGCGTGTCTGTGTTGTTCTGACAGCTCTTTAAGAAGGTTGCTTTTCTCACAAGAATAGCCACCATCTAATGTTCATGCTACAAAGCGGAAGGCATTCAGCCTCTACTGACGGCTGAGCATGAACTCAGGGGCACTATTCGACCCCAAAGATGAAGTCTTCATGCTGGCAAAGACCACCGCCATTGTAGTCGTGTCTCTGCGTCTCTTCTGGGCTGACTAGACCCTCTCCAGGAACCATTGGTTCCTTCATGTGAGACACTCAAGGTGGTAATTATCCACCCTGTCAGGAGCGACAACTGATGACATCATGTGGTCCCTGTCCCTACATAGGTTTGTGTCCTTTGCTTATGCCCATGGTAAAAAAGAAAATGAAAACATTTCAAAAAGGATAAATTTCTATTTGTCCACATCATTTTTTCTTAAATCATGTCTTAATAACACAGAGTATGTTTTACATATGGAAGGAAATCTCAGAAATGAGATATCGTACACAATTTTCTCCTTCTGCAATGAATAGTAATAACTTATATAATAACTTACAATGTATAATATATAAATATGTAATTCTGAATTACACCTACTTGAAAAGAGCAATGAACACAATTGATACTATTTCACTCAACACTGCAAACCACAGACTATAAAAATAAATTTAAGCAGAAAGTCTTGCTTATATCTTCTCTCTCAAAAGCTAAATGACCGATATGTCAGAACTACGATCTCAAAATTGACACTGAAAAGGAGAAAATGATAGCCAGCTCTTAGTTTCGGAAGCTTCATATAAAGTTTCACATAAGTAAGAGAAGGAAGAAAAGAGAAAAACATTTGCAGAGTCAACTGACATGCAGAATAATCTAAAGTTGAAGAAACATAATATAAATGTATCAGTTTCAGATTAAGACTGAGAAATGAGGAGCACTGTGGCCATGGAGAATTCGTCCGAGAGTGGCCAGGCCGGTAAATAATGGATGTGTGCCTAAGGTTAGGGAAGCCAGCATCCAAGCTGTTCCTACATGACGGGCACTCCAGAGTCCCAGGTGAGCAAGCGATGGCCTCGCTACACACTGTGCGGTTGTACACGCATGGTTCTCAGCGAGTAACCACAGAGACAGGTCACAGGGCGAAAAAGCACAGCTGTGGTTTGTTAAATCACGTGGGTGTGTGGTACACTTAACCAGGCAGTAAAAAGACCGTAAAGCAGAGGCGGTCTGGTTCGGAGCGGTCTTGTGTGAATATCTCACTGTGCGCTCACAGCTGCTTTGTAAGATGCTTTGCACCTGCAGAAACTGTGTCTCAGAAAGGTTAGTGACTGTGCTAAGGTTTCCTGGCTGGTACAGGGCATGGGACTCCAGCTTTCCGCTTCCCTTCCCCTGAGAAATAAGCCCCTCTTACATTAATTTGCTTCGGGGATGTTCTCATGTCAACTCTTAGTACTTTGGCTGCATTAAAAACATAAAGCCTGCGCTGCCTCCCTTCCCTAGCTGCGAGAGTTCCGCTCCACGCCCCGAGCGACAGTGCGAGAGCGTCTTTAAAAGTGCGAGAGCATCTTTAAAACCACACTGTCTTCCTTTTGTGTTTTAAGCGGACCATGAGAGTTGACCAGAAATCTGGTCCACGAGGAGGTTCATCGGCCCCTGCTCCTACCTGTCAAACTGCACTGGTTTGTCACGCTACCATCCGGGGACACAGAAATGCGCTGAAGAGCCAAAGACAAGTCAATGGAGAATTAACATCCATGTACATCCAACCCGAAATCCTGCCACTGTCACGACAGATGACAAAGCTACATACCCTTTATACCAGGTATCTTTTAATATTTATGCACGAAAGAAAGGGCTGGAACCCTCGCACTCCCGTGCTCCTTTTCGCTTCACCTCCTTTCGACTCCGAGCTCTGCATTAAGGAAATGAAGTGCCACGTCTGGTGGGGATGTTCTCCAAGCGCCCCCACGCTGCAGTGGGGGCTGGCATCTCAGGAGGCCTCGGCAGCCTTCCATTCGTGAACGCCAGCTGCAGCAGACAGCACGTCAGATGCTGGAGGGCCGGGCATTTAGTAGGAGTTTAACAGCTTGCTCGTTTTAAAAACATGAGGGTTTGCTCCTGCATGCCCCTGAGGGGCTGTAGCATGCTGAGCCCCTATACGAGGAATCATCATTCCTAAGCCTTGTACAGGGCTCTCCATGTTGACTGGCCTCTCCTATGCAGGCAGGTGGGTCTGCAAAAGACCCTGCCCAGCAGATCTTCCTGGGCCAGGGTCGATGTTCCACAGCACATGCGCACGTGATAATGGGCACAGGTGTGCATTTTAAACAGCAGACATGCTCCACGAAGCTGAGCAACATTTAAAAATAGCAACAGGAGTTATTCAAGTGGGAGCGATGAAGTACCACTTAGCTCCTGTCTGCTCACCAGTCATCTTGCAAGAACTAAACAAACAAAGCTCCAAACATAGCGCCACCAGTCAGGAATGTATGATCTGGCTTCAGGGAAAGAAAAAGGCATTTGGAAGCCCGAGAAAGGGTGGTGGGGTCCAAAGAGGCTGAGGCTGCAGGTGTGGGGTGCTTGATGGGGGCCGGGAGGGGACCCCTGAGCTGCAGCTTTCATCCTGTGCTTGACCACAGCCCATGATGAGACATGCTTTTACACAGAGCCCCAGGACACGCAGGACATGTGGAAATGGGTGATCTATGCGTGTGTGCATGTGTGCACATGTGCTCACACCCACACACAGATTTATATAAACATAGATGCAATAAAGTTTCACGAAACAATACTTAGCCTTACTGAGTGAGGCACTCATGCTTTCTAGTCTGCTCTATTTCTATGCCATTAAAAATGTTCATTATGCCTCAATTATAGGTCACAATCCACCAAGTAGAAAACAATGCCCTGTGACATCTAAATGTCTATTTATTTGATTAACTCCAGATGCTAAGTGTTAGAGTATGGCATTATTCATTCTTCGAGAAAAAAGTTCTAGACGTTAAGTCTTTTATAAGGAAAAATTCTTAAATATTTGTTTCTGCAAGTATTTCCTTATGAAATTTATGTCAATAACAAATGCATTTCTAAATTAAAAGAGATGAACAGAAATGAAAGTTAACCTCTTTGGAAGAAAGCCAGGCACTCAGTCACCACGAGATCGCCCCCTCTGTTTATAGGCAGTGACAGAACTGTTTATGTGTCTGTCCCTCTGGGGGGACCAAGGCCTGGGCTCAGACCCTGCAGTGAGTGGAGGGGCTTCATGTCCTGGAGGAGGCTGGGTCTTTCTCACCTTTGTCCAGTTGCACCCACTGGTTTCCTTGGAAACAGAAAGGTCTTTGTGAAGTAAAGGGATCAGAACTCCGGCCCCTCCCCTTTCAGACTCAAAGTCATTAACATTTGTCTGATGACAGGACCTTGACCAAGACTAGATGTAGAAGGGACAGAGGTACCCGAGAGAGGAAGTCTCTGGAAGGTAGGAAGAGGCAGAACCAGCGGAACTGCCTCTATACCCAGGGGTGGGCACCGAAGGGGTGCTGGCCCTTGTCCAGTCCATGCCCAAGGAGTGACCTATCCTAGAATCGGTTCCGGGCAGATGGTCGCAGGTGGCTCCATCAGCATGCTGCTCTTGGCCTGTGTGACTGGGATAAGACAGCCATGCCCCCAGGTTGTCATGACAGACTGCAGCTCTGAGGGAAGGGACATCTGCTCTTACCTCTTGAACAGCCACTGCAGCCTAGGGGAATTTGGCAAGGCCTGGACTGGTGGCAGAGCCAGGGAGCAGCCATCAGCAGTCAGCACTGACCCTACTGGGCCACATTTCTGTGTCATCTTGAATTTCAGCAAATGGAAAGACCACACCTCGGTCTCTAGCCACAGCAGGACCAACAGGGTTGAGTGGCTCTGCCAGAAACTCATCTTCAGCAAGGGGCAGGGCATTCAGTGTCCTTAGGTCACAGTGGCAAGAGCAAGAGTTGATCACTCAAGGGGCTCAAGCGGCCTGGCTTTGGGGACTTCTTTGTCTCCAGCCTTATCAAATGAGTATAACACAGAGGGTCCCGTACCCACTTCCTTCTGGGGTAGTAGTGTAAGGCTCTGTGCCACAGGAGCAGGGACCATGGTACAGGTTTGCTAGAATCCTTGCTATGATGAAGGAGGGAGTCCGGGGTGGTGGCAGCAGCATCTGGGCCAGCTGTGGATTTTTCTCGGACAACAAGCGTAAGCACCTTTGTGATTTATTGAAAGTCCCAAGGATAGGTGATGGTGGCCGTCCTAAGACAGGGCGTCCTGTTTGGGAGAAGGAGTAGCGTTGCTTGTGAACCTGGACACACGAGTTTAGTTCTTCCCCACTGGTTCACTTATTGACAAATATTTGCACATAATTATGAACAAAATACTGTGCTAGTATAGCTCATAAATCAGTGACTACAAAATGGTTGAAGAGAAAAACGTAAAAATCTTGAGTAATGCATCCAGAAGGATGTTTAAGGGTGGGATGTGGGAGGTAGTATAGAATCGGGTTCATCTTCAAAAACAGCTCTCTTCTGCCCAAAACTGGGTCAGAATATGAACCTGAAACCTTCTCATTTGTCACAGGTCAAGAAGCAAGATTAGAGGGAAGCAGCCTTGGAGAGAGAAAGGTGGGGGGAGACGGAGAGAGAGAATGAGAGAGAGAGAGAAGGAAATACGAGTGGGCATATCTGGCATAACGAATAGCTGCAGAAGGTATTTCCCAGAATGTTTTGAAATCCACGTGGATAAATTTAAGTAACAGAAGAACTTCAAAACACAGCTAGATGACTAGATCCCTTAAAATCTGAATTCAAAGCATGGCGAGATGGAGGCGCCTGCAGTCTGCAGCCTGCCAGAGAACCCACGGGAGCTTAGATGCTGCCCCTAAATTATGAGATGCTCAGGAAATGGGTCAGCAAACCTGAGCCACAAAGAAGACGAGGTTCTGAGCAGACTGGCACCGGCGTCAGGACAGCAAGGAACGGGGGCCTTGAGGCAGAGCCACTGGAAGGCTAACTGTGACCTATGATTTGCCTGGTTTTGTTAGGAAAACCGCGATTTAAACTTTCTCAGGTAAAGCTTTACCTTTCTTTAGGAAATCTGAGTTAAAGCGATTTCACAGGTAGTTTTATGGATTCCCAAATTTCTGTCAAGTGCAGGTGCTCAGACAAGGCCGGTCTGGCAGAAACAGCTTGCTTACTCTGTCCGAGCGGCTACACCTCACATGGAGTGCCATGGAAAACACACCAAGGAATAAAAAACGGACAGAGTCCCCAGTGTCATAGGAAAAGTGAACACTCTCCTTAAATACTGATGATAAGGTGTTAAAGCTGCTAAGCCCCATAAAAGGAACACAGATAAAGCACTGTGAGAATTCACTAGAAGGGTAAACGATTTCTGGCTGCAGGGGGAAACAGGAAGAACTCAGGGGCCAAGTTCTGCGGCTAAGCAAGGACAGCACAAAGGTCACAGCCTGGGCCCGAGGGACACGGCTCAGAGCTGAGTCTTGGCTCAGTCGCAGGCTGTTCACCCAACTTCTCTGGACTTCAGTTTCTGCAGCTGCTGAAAGCAGCGAGGAAGGATGAACGTGTCGCTCACAGGTGACAGGCACCCAACTCCCAACAGAACACAGAGTCCTCACCTGGTAAACGTGCCCTGTTAATGTCAGCAGCTGTTATTAGCATCAAAAACGTCTTTGTTGAGCCTGGCCTCCAGGGCTAAGGATGATTGACCAGTGGGGATGGGAAGAGGGCTGCGACAGGGAAAGCCAGGACAGGCCGTGGGAGGAGAGGGTGACAGTGTGACGTCCTCACTCTTGCCTGTCTCCCCCTCCACCCGCCGCCTGCTCTGTTAAAGCGAACACGATGCTATGGTTGGAATGAGAAGTGCTGTGTGTCCTGGCCTGACCTCACGGCCGCTGGCTCCCCCGCCTGCAAGGGGGCGGGGTGGGGTGAAGGGACAGGCGCACACGTCCTACTCCTGCACACAGGCACACATGTCTGCAGCATGTTCCCACCTGTGGCTGCGCAGTCTGCCAGCCGATGCCCATGGGAGAAATGTGAGGTGCGTCATGCATGCTCTGCTCTGTCTGCGGGATCAAACAGGTGTCAAAGTTTCATCTGCACGGCGCCCCTCGTAAACTCGCACACAGGACTTACTGAGCTGGGACCCGAGCTGGCAGGGCCCGCTCTCTCCTTCCAAAAAAGCTAGAAGCTTAGAACAAGTGAGTTTAAAAAGCCAGAGCCTCTCACATTCCACAGTCATGTCCTTAGAGCCACTGAGTCGAGTGACAGTTTTGAACCAGTGGCAGGTTCAGTGGGCGCCGATCATGACAGCTTCCTACCAAAAGGGACCCCGACTGTGGCGAGTGAGACCGCATGCAGGCACACATTGTTTGTTGCACTTACATACGTTGCATTTTTTTTTTTTAATAAAAAAGCAAGGCCCCCCACCAGCAAAAGGATTACAACTCGCTTTACTGCAATACTCGCTTTATTGCGGTGGTCTGGGAGCAAACCCACAATATCTCTGAGGCGTGCCTGTTGCATGAACTCAGCCCACACCGATGTGTTCAGTCAAGATAGTGGAATAAATAGTTCTTTTTTCCATCCACTCTCCTGCTGTGACATATGTCCGGGTCATTATCAAAGCAAGTGGGAGTATTTCACAGAGACCTTGAAAGCTCTTTCTTCAACTCGACTTAATTCAATCCAACCCAATCCAATCCAATCCAATCCAATCCAATCCAATCCAATCCAATGTATTTTTCACCTCAAACATTGTAATTTTCACCTCTAGAAGTTTAATTTGGGTCTTTTTTATATCTTCTATGACTCTATTTTACTTTTCAAACCCAGGGAATACAATCATAATATCTGTTTAATGTCCTCATTTCCTAATTCTAATATCTGTGTTAGTTCTGGGTCAGATCTGACCCAGTCCAGTGCAATCCAGTCCAGTCCAGTCTAATCCAATCCAATCCAATCCAATCCAATCCAATCCAATACAATCCAATTCATATATTCTCTGTTGTTAACGCACAGAGTTCTACCAAGGATGAAAGATCCTAAGACGGTTCTGACTTTCCATGTTTTACAATCTATTTGCAGACAAAACTAAGCCCATAAAATCAATTATTAAAGCACAGTCGTAAAGAACTCAGACTCTGGAGCCAGCCAGTTACTATATGACATCATGCAAATCACTTAACCTTTCTGTGCCTCAGCTTCTTTACCTTTAAAAAGTTATAGTTGCCTTAACTCATAAAGCAGTTGTGGGGATTAACGGTTAGTGCGCACGAAGCTCTTAGAACAGAGCATGGCATGGCGTATTCGTTATTAATTACTGCTATTCCAGTTACAAAGAGGATTAAGTTTTAACCCCTCAGCATGGCATACATGGCCATATTGCAGCCTTGTCTCTTATTTTCCTCCAACTTGTACCCAGGTGCCAGCCATGCTGGACCGCTGAAATGGCTTTTCTCTTTCCTGACCTTGAAGCCGAATGGCTGTGGAGGCAGGTTGACCTGCTTCAAACCCCAGCTCCTCCGCTGGATACCATACCTAACAGAACTAGCGCTCACATGAAATATAACTAGTTGTTTATTTTTGTCTCCCCAAGATGACTGTGAATACCTCCAAGGCAGAGACTTGTGTGTCATCCATTTTTGTGCCCCTGGCTTGCCTGGAGCATGAAGTTTATCTGGCGAAAGTCTGTGGAATAAACGAATGAACAAAGTGTGTCCCTAGTGAAGGAACATCACAGAGATATGGAAGCACAGTGCAGGAGGGGACCGTCTGGTTGGCGTGTCCGGGTGAGTTCGGGGACCAACATGAGAGAGAACAGGTCAGAGGCATGTCTCTGAGGGTGGAGCATGAGGGGCTCAAAACCCAGGGCAGCAGAGACTCAAAGGAAGCTTTTGAACCGTCAAGGAATAGGTAGCGAGGCCCTGACGACATTCTAGGGCTGACTGGGGGAGGGTAGCTTTAGGAGGCGTGGAGGGGCCTCGGGCTCGGTGATTAGATGGACGTGGAGACACAGGGACACATGTCAGGCCATTAACTGTGAAGGGAAGGGTGGTGCCAGGAAAAAGCTTATGGAAAAGATGAGGAGTCTTTTTCACAATAAATCTGTCTCAGTGGCAACTCAGTTTAAAAAAATGTTTTTCCACTTAGAAAAATAATATATTTTTATTGTAGAAAATCTGAAATAAACAGAAAAGGATAAAGAAAATTGAAACTATTTATAATCTGGCCATCCAGAGATTACTGTTTCTAACATAGTGCTGATGTCCGTTTGATCTTTTTTAATGCATACACGTATTTACCATGTTGCACACTAGTACATGCAGTAGAACACTAACTGCACATTTACACGATTCCACATCATATAATTGTGCACAGTTCACACTGAATACTTGAATAAATACTTAAATAAATACTCTTTGGACTCCTGGTTTTTAATGTCATCATCAATGAACTCTCTCTCTCTCTCTCTCTCTCTCTCTCGCTCTCTCTATATATATATATATATATATATATATATATATCTCCCTGTTGATGTTCATTTGTGTTATCTCCAGTTTTTTGCTACAAGTCATGCAGCAGTGAACACCCTTATACATAAATACTGTTATTTTTAATTATTTGCTTAGGACAGATCTGAGTCAATGTGTCTGATCACATTAAAAGCTCTTAGTATCTGCTACTAAATAACTTTCCAGAAAGTCCATATCGACCCACACCTCTCCCAGTAGTATATGAATGCCAGTACTGAGGGTTAGCTTGTAAAAAAAAAAAAAAAGCCAATTCAATTTAATAAGTAGAAAATCTTCCATCTTATTTTAATTTCCATTTTTTAAATTACTAGTGAGAATGACTTTTTCCCATGCTTATTAGCCACTTATATTTCTTCTTTTGTAAAAAAAAAAATCACACCGTTTATCAGGTCCCTTGTCTATTATTTTATTGGGATGGTAAATTTTTTAATAATTGATGAGAGAGATTTATTTATATTTGTTGCAAATATCTTACTAATTTATTAAATTGTTTTGATTGTAGAAACTAGTTAAATGTCAATGCAGTTAAATTCATTAATTTTTCTTTTGTAATTTTTTTCAAATGCTCGGTAGCCTTTCTACAAATGCAGGTTTAATTTTCATCTACGTTTTCTTCTTAATTTTTATGGCTGTGTTTTCTATATTCAACTTTTCTAATTAGTCTTGAATTTATTTTGTGCATGATAGGACTGAAAAGTCTCAGCACAACGAGAAGAATCTCTCCATGCGTATATCTATCTGGCAACGTGCAAGGCATTTAACCGTGTTCATTTTTAAAACCCAAGGGTGGATAAGCTGGACCATCTATGATCTACAATCAGTATAAAATCTTGCTTTCTCAGCTTCAAGATAATGTCCCCTTCAGCAATGAGACTCAATACAACATGTGACAGAATGCCAAGAGCTCGTCTTCCTAATAAAGCAAAATCTCCAGAGAATGGGAATAGTCACATGCTATGCCTTCTTCTCTAATTGCTGAGATCTGGAGATTTTGAAGGACAGACGTCCACACAGCTCCCGAGCCAGTGACTGTCCTTTGAAGATGCTAGGCTTGGGGAGTGGCTCTGGGTCTGGAAACTAGGTATCCCAAGGCACTTGGCTTCTCATCTCTCCCCACCGTAATCGGAGAGGAAGGGGCATTCCAGCCAGCGTGGGAGCGTTGCTGCCACTGCAGAGATGACGACGTCGTGAAATGGGAAAACCTATATGTTCAGTCAGCCGTTTTAGCTAAACGGGAACAGTCACGCTGGGGCAGCCGTTCAATAGAAATCTTGAGGATTCGCGACACTGTCAGGACGTTTCTACATCAATAACGCACGAGTTCCACAGAGTGTGATGAGTTCAGCCCAGATTCATCTAGTCCATGTACTCGTGTCCTAACAGTGTCTGCTCATCGTCTTAACCTTACAGGTAAGTCGTCTGGCGGAGACAGGACCACGTGCGTGGGAAGTGAGGTTGGGACGATATCAGGTGATCTATCAAGATCTGCTAGGGTCTACTGGATCTCAGCTTTAAATCCTTCAAAAATTCCACCTGGAAAACTCCTGCAGATGGTCCGGTGTAGTTTTAAAAGTTCCACAGTGAAATATCATGACCTTCGTTAAGTCATTTGAACTTCTTGAGTTTTAAAAATTATTGTATTTTTGTGTTAAAATATACAAAACATAAAAATGACCATTTTAACCATTTTTAAACATATAGTTCAATGGTGTTCAGTATATTCACATTGTCATGTGACCATGACCACTTCTCATTTACAGAGCCTTTTCTACTTCTGTAGGTATGAAAAATGCTGCCTCCCCCCGACTTCCAGCCCTGTACCCACATCTGCTCTCTGTCTCTATCAGCCTGACTGCTCTAGGTCCCTCTTACGAGTGGAATCACACAGTACTTGTCCTTTTTTGACTGGCTTATTTCACTGAATATTATGTCTTCAAGTTTCAGCCATACGGTAGGACGTGACAGGATTTCCTTGTTTTTTAAGGCAGAATAATAGTCCATTGTTATGTAAATACCACATTTTGTTTATTATTACTCTGTCAACAGCCTCTTGGGTGGCCGCCACCTTTTGGCCAGTGCGAATAATGCTGCTATGAACATGGCTACGCAAGTACCCCTTCATATCTCTGCTTTCAATTTTGGGGGATACATCCCCAGATGTGAGATTGCTGGATCACACAGTAAGTAATTCCATTTTTAATTTTGTGGAAACCGCCATACTGTCTTCTAAAGCGCGTGCACCATTTTACATCCCCAGCAGCTGTGTACGAGGGTTCCAGTTTTTCTGCATCCTTACTAACTCTTCCTCCTTGGATTTTTTTTTTCCTCCTTGGGTTTTAAGTTATTTATCTACTTATTCACTCAGTCAACACTGGCACAATGTCTGCCATACACCAGGTGCTGGGGGTACAGTGAGGAACAAGATAGATGCTGCCCGCCCTCAAGAAACTTGCCGTGGATGAGAACCTGAACAAACAGTTACAGCCAGGATGACTGCAGCCAGAGACAGCAATGAAGTACTTTATCCCAAAGCCTTTCCAGCTCTAGGTTCTATGAACACATACATTTTCTTTCCTAAAGGCATTAACTCAGGTGGGCAAAGGCAACGACTGAAGAATTTCTAACACAAGATACAGTCCATAAATGTAAAAATATGTCCAAATGCATAGTCACGTGTGGCTACTGACCACAAGAAAGGTAGCTAACCTGAATTTGAGATGAGCGGTAAGTGTAAAATACACACCAGATATCAATGATGCAGAGAAAAAATAGAAAAATCCCATTAATATTATGTTGATCACATGTTGAAATAGTATTTTAGATGCACTGGGTTAAAGAAAACATATTATTAACATTAATTCACCTGCTTCTTTCTACCTGTTGTAATGTGTCTATCAGAAATTTAAAATGACATATATGACTCACATTACATTCTACTGGGCAGTGCTGCCTCCCCGTGTCCCCCCCAGGTCCGAATACCCCTGGATCATTGCTCCCCGGAGGGAATTACCACGTGAATTGTGTCACGTGAACTCCTTATAATGCATAATCACCTATTCCATTTATTAAGCAAGAAAACAATCCCAAGGGGATAATCACTGGTCACTGATATAAGCTGCAGTTCACATAAAAAGATCTGAAATCATGGGCCTTATATCATTTGAAGGCACATTTATTCCTCTCCAGTGGATATACAAGAATAACAGCCCCCGCCGTTGTGCTGAGACTTTGTTACTCTAAGACTTAACTCCTATTTCCTTTTACCTAAGATACTTACAGTAAGTTACAGGGAAGGGGTTCATGTCTATTTTTGTCACTTAATGCACCTTAAAATGAAATCTACTCCTTGTATGCTGTACCCTTCCCATGATTCTCTTCTGCAAAGGCTTAAAGATTGCTAGCAACTTAGCATTTCATAGGTGATGATTTTTGTTGGATAAATTACTTCGTAAAAGTCTCTAACTTAATTAAATACATGACTGACTATTAAAGTTCATTTCCAGCAAGTGTGCAACGAAGGACCAATGAAAGCCAAGACCAATGAAACTATTCTAATTTCTCTCTCTCTCTTTCTCTCTTCCCCCTCTCCCGCCCCCTTTTGGCAAAGACAACCACTTAAATTACAACTCTTTTCTTAGCAAATAGGATGTATTCGAATTAAGTGAGATTCTAATTTGAGATGTGTAGAATGCAAGGACACGTAAGTTGAAACATATGCTCCCAGATGACATTCACTCAACACACGAAGAATTCAGGTACAACTGAACAAGGAAAACAATTCTGAAGCAAAACGAAATATTTTGAACTGCACTTTCCAGTTTGAGTATTTATCCTGATGGGATTCATCGGGCAGCTGCCCTCTGGCCCGCTCACTTCACCAAGGTAACCATCTCGGAAATTTCTGGAGGTCATACCAACCTCAGTGGGACACTGTGGAAGTTTATTTTTTTTCTGTCTCCCTTTCTGGCTGTCCCTCCTTTCTCCCCATAAATGATTTCTGCAGAAGGATCACTCTATACAGGTCTGACTTTCGAGCAAGTAGATGACAAAATAAAATAATAAATTCTCAGTGTGCACGCCAAAGTCTCGTGCCGCCGTGTGTGACACTTGAACTGGAGTTGTTTCCATCTGGGTCACGGGACATGAAAAAACAAGCTTTACACGATGGGTGAGGGCGGATGTAACTGCAGCCGGGAGCCAGTGAGGCCTTGCTCACCCAGTCGTGAGAGAGAAAATGCAAGTCGTTAGCTCATCCTAGGCTTGGAGAAGTCTTTATTATCCTAAAACTCCACTGTCCTTCCAAGATCAAAGTGTGTAACGAAAATGGTGTGACAGGGTGTACTTCGCTAACGCCTTTAAAATACATCGACTTTTTCACGTCTTGAGTTGGTTATTTTTCTAATATACATGCGACAGTGTGGTTCTGCCCATGTAGCTTCTGTCTCTGCTTAATCCCACGCACTGTCACTTCACTTAGATTTCAGTGTCTCACAGACTAAAGAAAGGCTTTCACTAAATCACGATGAACCAAGTCGAGATGAAGCGGCAAGCCTGCCTTGCACACGGCAGGAGCTAAGCCGGGCCTTCCACGCTTTTCGATAAGGATGATGTTTATGTCTTGCTAAACATGAGAGAGAAACATGTTAGACACCTCTGAGAATGGAAAGCCCGTGGAATCGGAAGCTGATGAGGAAGCCTCACGTGTCTTCACGAAGTCAACCATCAGAGGAGCCAGCTCTTCGCTGAAATACGAAGCTGGCAGCCCCAACATAAGGAGACCTTTACTCTCGGCTTTTAAAAGACGCAGTCACAGCTGTTTGCTCCTTCCTGACACTCAGAAAAGATTCTGAGGACTTCAACCTTGAAGTTCTAGCGGGGTTTCATTTGTACCGGCATCTGAGAACAGTTCCAGAGCTGGGGCTCGTCGTAGGAGCCTCTGCAGACAATATCCCCAGGACCGCTCCAGTGCCCAGCTAAGAGCCATCGGTCAACGTGACCATAAGAATATTGTTTGTGTGAATAACGCTCAGTGTGCCGTTAAGCCCATGGCATTGCTTGGTAAATATCCATGGAACAAAACAATGTAAATTCCTAGGGGACTCAGAAAGAGGCTTGGCACTCAAACACGCATGGGTTGCGAGTTCAAATCCCAATCCACTTCCTCAGATACACGACTTTGGTCAATCGCCTACACAATGCGCCTCACACTTCTCATTGGTAAAATACAGATGACAGCAGCTGCCTCAGAGGCTACCTGTGACATTAAGTCAGGTGACACGTATGTGGCGCTTAGGCACTCACCGCGTCACTCCTCTCACAGGTCTGTTTTGTCCATGACACCTAATTCTACTTTTATTATAAAGAGAGAATTAAGTGAAACCTCGTGGCAAGGTTTCACTTAAATAATTAACTCCAAATTATGCACGAATCAATGAGATTTCACTGCGTAAATAATCCTGGTAACGTTCCCTAAGTCACTGCTAATATATTTACAGTCATGCTGAAAGGCAATATTGAGAAATAACTTACAACCATCCAAACTACATATCTTTACTCTCCTACCATATTATATAATGAGATATTATTGATATTGGAAGCAAATGTCCAGGCTTTCTTGGTAAACAGATACAGATTCAGAAATAGCCATTTTGACCACAAAGATAAACTCTGACTCACACGAATATGGATGTCTCAGAGCTTGCATTCCCACTAGACACAGGCTTTTTCATCGAATAACTTTCAATTCCGTGGTAATCTGAAACGTCCGGGTTTCGTTCAGATCACCTCAAATTTGAACCACGGCTCCTCCAGAAATCATATTTCAAGGACAGACTCAATCTCAGGGTACTAGCGTGGTCTTGGGGCTCTACCATGATGTCTGCCCTCCAAGTTCGTAGCCCGAGGCCAACAATTAACTTCACATACAAAAAAAAAAAACTGGAAAAGCCTCCCATTGTCTTTACTTAAAAAAAAAAAAAAAACCGCTAAAAGAAAAGCAGAGAGATATTTTAATCAATAAGCTCACACTTCACCTCCCCAGAACTGGTACTCGTCTCTGTGTCTGGTAAGCCTGGGAGCAGTTACCACTAGCTGCTTCTTGCATGTTGTTCAGGAATGAATTTGAAAGGCAGAGAACAATTTGAGAATGATTTCCAGCCATCCGGGATAAATCTTTAAATCCAAGTTTACATACACATAGGTGCATGCATACAACATCCAAGAACACACACACACACGCACTGTGCACACTCTCTGTCTCTCCCTCTCCCATATATATATATTCTCTATGTATATTTGAAAGGGTTATCTAACATACATATGTGTATATACATACTTATGATCGATAATACATGTATATTTGTACATATACATGCCTATAGGCCACAGTCCTTTCTAAACAGATATATTTAAATATTGTGCACGCACATGAACAGGTCTCTGCACGGCTGAGGGAATCGCATTTCGGGGTGGCTATCACGACATCAAGATCCCAGATTCCTCTTCCACCCTGATCCACGTTCAAGGGTAATGATAGCACTCTTTATCTGCCTTAGCTTCGAGTTTCCACTGAGTCTCAATTCCACTGGTTATTCAATCTGCAGTCGGTTACACTACGCTCACACTAACGGCAAGGGTACATTTGGAAGTACCAGGCATCAATCGTGGTCATGATTTGACATCTTATACTTTGAAAACTATCTTAGCAGCGTCCACGCTGCATTTAGCATAGATGCTTCAATGCAAGCAAGTTATCCAACTAAATTTGATGCCCCTTAACATATCTTAATAAATCAAATGACTGTTAAAGCATGTTGAAGAAAACATTTATCAAGAAACTTAAAATAAATGGTGAGTCCACCCAAATGTATCTCAGACGCATCCGTATTACTCAGCCACATGAGTTGGCCTTTTCAACAGAGGCGTATGTGGCATTCGTCGGCTTTTCACTTGAAACCCAGAATTTTGTTTAATCCTTTGAGCAGTGGATCAAAGGCTATGCCTTAGATTAAGTAATGACTGAAAACTGTTTAAAAATAGGGTGGTTTCCCAAAATAGGAATTTTCCATTTGTCTGACAACAAAAGGTCTCTGTCTATTCCCTGTCCTGGCAAGGGGGAAAATAAGTCTATTTCAGAGTCAGAATTTCAACGGGGCTTTCGTTCTGCCAACTACCTCAATTTTTCTAGTATGCCATTATAGTGGATTTGTAAAATTCACACAACAATTGATTTGTGGAGTAAGAGGACAAAAGAAAACATACCCTCATTTGAATCCCAAGGATCAGAACATGATCAGTCGGCAGTTGCTTAATATACCTTTAATGGTGTTAAGAAACAACCCAGACTAAGAATCTCGAAACCGAGCTAGAACTTACAGACTCACGCTTTTTGCTCTGTTATGTAATGCACACACAAGCACAGGCGCAGCTACGATATTCAGCTTGGACAGTAACTAATGTCACAGTGACGCCCTGACAGGTCTCAGAGGAAAAATGAATGAAATAGAATAGAGTAATTAAATAAAAAGACGAGAATGTGCCCGGCGTGTTTTATTATCTTACGTGTCATCGGTGTCACTCAGTCAAGCTAATTTTCATAAAAGCCTCTTTTGACCCAAATGGCTAGTCCAGCCTAACACTTTCTCTCTCCCTCCTCTTTAACAAAAACTTTGGATACACTCTGTGATAATTACTATTTTCTTCCCTGGTGCTTTACTGGACTTTTAAATAAAAGTTTTTCTGTATCTTTGTTTTTTCTTAAAGTCAGGATGTACCTTCTTCCAAACAATGCTTACTGCTTCTATTTCTTTTAGCCTCATCCAACCAGTGGTAGATTTTTCTAGCAGAGACTTCCTCATCCTTGCGTCCCAGTTCTGGAATTTTCTTAACGACATTGACCCCACCAGGATTTCCTGATAATCTCTCCAGCAGGTCTTATATAAGTCTAACCTCATCACAAAGCTCATGTTTCAGATCCCAAAGGAACGCGAAGGTCTAAAGATCAACTAACTGGAGCGCCAGAACCCAGGCTGGTGGATGTCGCATCAGAGAATCAAGAAACAAAGCGCAGAAAACATCCTACCTGGAACGCAGATGGAGCATCCGCTTCAGAAACTTCTTGGGGAACTCCAGGTTGCAGGATGGCAGTGAACCCTAAAAGATGTTCCGGACCCTTCAATTCTACTTGCAAGTTTAGAGTAGACATAGCCTTAAAGACTTTGCTTTTTCTTGCTTGTGTTAATTTTTTAAAAATAGACTCCACTGCTGGTCCACCGCCCACCCTTTTGATAGGTTACCTGAACTACTATGTTCGCAGGTCCCCATCCAACGGTCCGCCCCAGATCGCTTCACCCTGTGGAATCTTAACTGCCTGTTATCTCTGCAGCATCTTCCATGAGGCAGCTCATCAGGGATGCAAATGTAACTTGACCAAGACTGGTGGCTAAGACCCAGCGGGACTTTCCCTTCGTGCTGCTCAGCCATGTCATCCGACTCTCGCCTTCTAGCATCTCTCTCCAACTCCATCCTCATTGATTTGCCCCTTGTGGTCACAGGGCCTCTTGTTCAATTTTACTGGAAGTGTTATTTTCGTAGATGGTTCCACTGCATTCTTAAACAACTTGCCATACTTTTGGAACCTACATGAGGGAGAAGAGTCCCATTTTTCTCATTCCTTAGGTTGCGTTAGCTTCCTCGTGACACAAGGTCAGGGCAATGCCGCGTTTAGCTGGCAGTCTGAAATTACTTTCTATTCTTTGCTTTATTTTGTGTTACTGCCCAATTACAATGACCAAGAGAAAAATCGCTAGACTCTGCAATAGAAATGAGGCAATTTGTGCCTCACACGCTCGTCTGATATTTATAACTGAAGTTATCAAGCAATATTCTACTGCACAATGCAACTTGATTCTCCAACCCCCAGTTTTATTGAGATATAATTGACATGTAACACTGTATAGGTTTTGGGTGACGACACAATGATTTGATATATATGTATATTGCGAAAGGATTGCCACAATAAGTTTAGCTGACATCCATTACCTCACGTGGGTACATTTTTGTGTGTGTGTGATGAAAACTTTTAAGGTCTACTCTCTAAGAAACTTCCAAATATACGAGAATATTACTAACTACATTCAGTATGCTGTAGGTGACATCCCCAAGACCTGTCTTATAACTGGAATTCGGTACTTTCGGCCCACATTCAGCCATTTCCCCACCCCACACATGCAACTTTAAGAATACATAATGCAAGTCCCTTGGTTAGTATGTTCCAAAGAAGGAAGCGCCACAGAGCTGAGTGAACCGAGAGCGCTCGCATCTCAAGAAGCAGCTAGGCAGGAGCAAAACAGGCAGAATATGTACAAACTTTGGACACTGTGGCCTTAAATGATTCAAAATATGCTTGTTCTTGTTTAAATTCTTGTTGAAATCCTGTGAAGACAATAGGACATTTCAGGAAGGTTTTGAAGAAAGGATGGAATGGGACATTTTTGTGAACTTTGTTAAGAGTGGGTTGGCAATCAAAGCGGGGCGGGGGGAGGCGGCGTGGAAAGAAAGGGAGAAATAAATGACCAAATGATAGGCATCTGATTCTTACTTCCTGGATGGTGAATTCACTTTGAACTTGTCATGAGAACTGGGCTCCCTTTATATTCTTCTAGTCTTTATATACTTAGGGAAATTTTGAAGTGTGGTAAGGCTCTTAGAATTCATTTATCCCAATCCTCTTGTTTCACAAGAAGGAAACAGAAAGGCACTGGATGCCCCCCTCGGAGGACCTCCAAGTGCGGCGAGAGCATCAGTGAGGTTAGAATTCGGGGACCAGGCCCCAGCGGACACAGCTGCTTCCACTGCCAGACCTGGCTGTTAACCTCCTCCTTTCAAATCTCAGTGATGACATTTCTGCTCTCTCTTTCCATCCCAGGTGTGAATCATCCTGGCCCCTGTTTTTGTGAATCTTTAAGATTTTCGTTTGTTTCGTTGTTTGGTCTGGCACCTTTTCCTGACTCAAAGAAAAGGTGGCTGAACACACACACAGATACCCGTGTGGCCTGGAAAGAACCATCTGATTGGCACCTTTTAATTTATTATTAAATCTTGTTTATGTTGAGAGCTTTAAGGGTTAGGAGGTTTTGTCATTGCTGTCGTGGTTTTATTTTTTGTTTCATGCCACCTTCCTGAACTCCTTAAGCCTGTCGCTGTTTATCATCTGCATAGGATAGAGTTTGAGAAGAAAGTCTTGTCATCACTTTGATCATATTTCATACACAATATTCTGGATTGATTTAATCATCTTGGTTTCTCGATCCCAACCTGGAAACCTGCCTTCTGTGCATGGTTAACGTTTCTTATTTTCCTCGTCAAGGTCCCCTGCCCTTCCCCTCCAATATTGTTATTACTGGGCACAGGAGGGTCACTTAGAATAGGATGACTTCTGCCTTTTTTTTCCAGATGGAACCGCTGAGCTTCCCAGCTGCATCTCTACCACCTAATAAATCAGTTGCCATTTCATTCAGTCACTCGAATTCTTTATCATATTTGTCCTTTTATATCAAGCTGACTTCCTCATTTTTACTTTTAAGGCTTTGTATTTATTCTTCACTTATGAGTCACCTGTCATTTGACTCGGAGCCATACTCCTTCCCAAAGCTTCTCTCTCTCTTCCTTTCCCTGATTAATTGTCTGTGGTTCTATTTGGATCGTGTTTCCGCTTTGCTGGTAATGTTGGCTGTTTGCGTCAGGTTAACCCTTCGTGGGCTTGCTTCAGCACCTCCTGCGCATTTTATATAAGGAAAACACATTCTTGATCTCACTAGACAGAGACATAACTTCTAAGCCATCACTGGAATTGGTATGCTGATGGCTGAACGTGACTTCAGTTCAGATGGGGCTCTGTGTGAACAGGACAGGGCTAGATGTGGCTCTACAGGCAGCTTCCTGGTCTACCTTCCCACTGCCACCTCTGCTTGTAACCCGGCCCACTGTCACAGTGTCCCACACGCAGAAGGTCCAGAGTTAGTATGTACTACTCGTTGTGGGGATGTGGAGATATTAGGGTCTCTAACAGCATCTCCCTACTCAACGTAACCCAGCACTCCCTCCTTTAAGCCACCACTGGGACACATTTGTGTGCTCCAAATACTTGCGACCACAGCCGTCGGCCCAATCTAACTCTGAGCCTCTTGGGTGTCTGCTCCACACTTGGATCCTTGTAGTCGGGGCTTACAAAGTGATTAATAAACGAGACTTCTACTCTCTATTTCCCTTTACTTCCATTTTGTAATATTGACTTTATGAGAAATACGCAGGGTGGCAAATTAGTAGGGAAATCAGAACCATCGAGGGCTTACATTTTCATAGGTAAAAGCTGCTTTAGAAACTTTGTGCCATGCATCCAGTGTGATTAGACAATATTTGAAGCGTTTTGCAAGTGTGGCAGTTGGCTGGGGTGGGGGTGTCGGTGAGGAAGTCCTTAAACATCTACCTCCCACAGGGAAGCCAGTGGACCGTAGGCAAACAGGTCGGCTCTGAGAGCCTCGCCTGAGCCGGAGTCTACGCGGTCAGTTACACCAGCAACATGACTGCGACCCTTTAACCACACCCTCGAGGCTGAAAGCCTGGAGAAAAGCCAGCCTTGAGAACCAGTAGTCTAAAATTAAGAAAATAAACCAGCAACCAGTAGCTTCTACGAAAAGGGAAGAGGCCAGACATGAGGGTGCTTGGCTTGGGGGAAAAATCCAAGACAAATGTCAACCTCTAGACTTTGTTTCAACGCTGGTTGAATGGAACCTCCTGAAGAGAAATTAGCTTTCGCCTTCACTGCCTGCCCCGGCACTTAGCCCTTCTCCATCGCAGTCGGTCTCCCGTTTACTTTGGCGAGAAAGTTGATCTGCCTGACCATACTCTTGAGATGGTGGAGGCTGCCTTTGCTTCCCTGGCACAGTATTTCACCTTGCAGGTGCTCAAGTGAATGCTTGTTGAATGAACGAAGAGTGAGTGAGCGCCATAATCACAGCAAACGCAGAGAGCACTTCTTCTCATCTTGCCGGATTTACAAGCGCTAACATTTAGTTCTCCGAACTCTGCCATCCCCTCCCGTTTTTGGATGAAGAAAGCGAAGTCCAGACAGGTTAGAGAACTAGCTCGCAGTCGCACAACCCGAGCGGCCTGGCTTTGGCGTGTGTGTTCTTATGTTGCTGCTCTGTCTTGTATGTTTTAAGTAAAAAATAATAATTCTTTAAAGCGATATGATCCCCCTCCTCCACAAAAGGAAATAAATTGCCACTGTGGGTGGTGAAGAAAACTACTCAAATATTAAAAGGAGCGCGGCTTTATAGAATTTCTATGACAAATGAAAAAAATATTGGTGACAGCCTTGAAATTGCCCAGTTGCGTTCTCCACCGCTTGGAAGAAACTGTATACTTGCTCTGTTTGTGCTTTTAAATTAGATTTTATGTTTTCTCTTTCGTGTCAGGACTCTAAATTTAGAAACACTTTTTAAAATGTTTGAATACTTAAATTATTTGCATTAATATCATTGATTGACATGGACCTTGATGGTATCTACAAAAATAGAGTTATAAATACAGCTTTGAAATATTCCAGGATACTTAAAATTAATAGTTCAAAATATCAGTTTACACTCAATGTCATATATTTTGGAGGACCATATTAGTGTGTTCATTTCTTTTGTCTGAATACAGTAACTTTAAATCAATTCACTATTTCCCTAGAGAAGTTATTTTTTCCTATACATAAAGAAATAAGCTACCTCTTGTATCACTAAAACCAAAATATAATTGAAAAAATAATATTTCCATATTTTTTAAAAGTATTAAATAATGAAATGGCTCTTAAACGTCTCTGACCAAGACCCACAGTAAGAAATATATATTATATTGCAATCCAGCACCAACATGGGTGTACACATATTTACATCTGTATAAAAATTTGTTTTGCAAAATATTTAACCTTACATTTTGATATTTGTAGTCTAATCTATTGATTTTTTTTTTTAATGGTTGGTTTTGAATCACTCAATTGATTTTCTGGTCCTCCGATGGGTCATTAATAGTTCATGGTTGCAGCTCTTGAAGACTAAAGAAGTGGGCTCTGGAGCTCACAATTCTCTTAAGATGCTGGTACACACAGGTTAGTTAGAGATGCGTACTGGTCATAACTGCTGCCTTGGACAGCCGAGAAAGGCATCAAGTCAGTGTGGGGTAACTTTACCCCATTTCTTTAGGACAGTGCCTCCTGATTAATTCATTTGCAAATTATTCATTAAAACTTGGCCTTGCAAAGTTAGCCCCTGGTCCAGTTATTGCTGCCAGATTTCCTGTTTACACTGAACTCAGTGCGTTAGGTTATTGTTCCCACTGATGAGTGCTTTAAGTAAGGAGAAAAGGTGAATCAAAGCAAGACACCAGATTCCCGGTATCATTTGATGCTGCACCCTGGCAAAGAATCAGCAAACACTACATGTCTGCCAGTGAAGTCCCAGAGCCCGCTGCAGACACTAACAGACCAAAATTATTCTGTAACAAATGGTTCAAAAGGCCTAAGATAGTGTGATTAGTGGGCACCGCTTTCTCCTGGCGGTTATCAGCAGAGTAGCCCACTGTTAGCTTGAATGATCTCTCAGAGAGGCTTCAGGATAACATTTTCTATATTCCTAAACTAGGAAGTGGGGTAAAGCATTCTTGGGAGTACTCCGATACATGTTTTTCCTCAAATCACGTAGATATAGATACCTGCTTCAATTAAATTGGCTACCACAGGCACGTTTATTTTCTTAATTTTAGACTTAAGTAAAGTTACAATCAAAAAACCAACTCTTAGCTTTGTTGATTTTTTTCTATCATCTTTATATTTCATTTATTTCTGCTCTGATCTTTGTTATTTCCTTCCCTTCTGCTCACTTTGGACTTAGTTTGTTCTTCTTCCCAGCTCCTGGATGTGTAAAGTTAGGTTGTTTATTTGAGATCTTTCTTCTTTTTTAACGTAAGGGTTTATTGCAATAAACTTTCTTCTTAGTTCTTTTTTTTTTTGCATCCCATAAGTTTTGGTATTTCATTTTCATTTGTCTGGAGATATTTTCTAATGTCCTTTTTGATTTCTTCTTTGACCCCATGGTTGTTAAAGAGCGTGTTGTTTAATTTCCACATATTTGAGAATACTCCAGTCAGTTTTTTTTAAAAAAATGAAATTGACGCTCTTAGACTACAATAAAAAGAAGACTCAAATAAAATCAGAAATGAAAAAAGAGTCATCACAACTGATGCCACAGAAATAACAAGGATCACAAGGGACTGCTATGAACAATTCTACACCCACAAACTGAATAACCTGGAAGAAATGAATAAATTCTGAGAAATGTACAACCTATCAAGGCTAACTCATGAAGAAATAGAAAGTCTGAACATATTTATAATTACAGTCACGCACCACTTAACGATGGGGATATGTTCTGAGAAATGCGTTATTAGGTTGATTTCGTCGTTGCATGAACATCGGAGTGTTAGTTACATAAAGCTAGGTGGTATAGCCTACTACTGTGATTGTAAGAGTTATGCTTTTATACAAGTGGCAGCACAGTAGGTATGTTTACACCAGAATTACCGCAAACATGTGAGTAATATATTGTGCTATGATGTTATGCTGGCTATGATGTCACCAGGTGATAGAAATTTTTCAGCCTTGTCATAATATTATGGTATCACTGTCATATACGTGGTCCATTGTTGACCAAAATGCCATTATGTGGCACATGACTACAGTATAAAGATGGAACAAGTAATCAAAATCTCCCCACACAGAAAAGCCCAGGACAGAGGACTTCACTAGTTAATTCTATCAAACATTTAAAGAAGAATTAATGCCAATCCTTCTTAACCTCTTCCCAAAAACTGGAAGAGAAGAAAATACTTCTGAACTCATCTCATGAGGTCAGCATTACTGTGATACCAAATCCAGACAAAGAAAACTACAGCCAACATCTCCGATGAACATAGACACAAAAATCCTAACAAAATACTAGCAAGCCAAAGCCAACAGCATATAAGAAGGATCATATACCACAACCCAGTGAGATTAATCCCTGGGCTGAAAGGGTGGTTCAACATACAAAAATCAATTAGTGTGATAAATCACATTAACGGAAGAGAGGCTAAAAATCACATGATGATCTCGATAAATGCAGAAAAAGCATCAGACAAAATTCAACAACTTTTCACGATATAAGTTATCAACAAATTAGAAATAGAAGGAAAGCACTCAAAATAATAAAGACTATATATGAAAAGTGCACAGCTAACATCATATTTAATGATGGAAAAACTGAAAGCTTTTTCAAGATCAGGAAGATAAGCATGCCCCTACCCCCCCGCCATCACGTCTCTTTGACAAAGTAATGGACATCTAGCCAGATCAATTAGACGAAAAAATAGAGGCATACAAATTAGAAAAGAAGAAGTAAAATTGTCCCTGTTAGCAGACGACATAATCTTATATATAGAAAACCCTAAGGACTCTATTAAAAAACTTTTAGAATAAACTTATTTAGTAAAGGTGCGAGATACCAAACAAAAAACAAAAAACAAAAACAGTTGCATTTCTACATACTTACAACAAACTATCTAAAAATGAAATTAGGGAAACATTTAAAATAGCACCAACAAGATAAAATACTTAGAAATAAACTTGAAACCTACATAACATTGATTAAAGAAATTAAAGAAGACACAAACAAATAAACTGACATCCCATGTTCGTAGATTGGAAGGCTTGGTAATGTTAAATGCCTATATTATACTCAACGTGATCTACAGATTCAGTACAATCTCTATCAAAATCCCAATGGCATTTTTGTTTTTCACAGAACTAAATAAAAGTTCTACAATCTTATGGAACTACAAAAGACCAAGAAAAGACATTCAATATAGAGAAAGAAGAACACAACCGAAGGCATCACAGTTCCTGATTTAAAATATATTACAAAGCTATGGTAATCAAAACAGTATGGTACTGACATGAAGACAGAAATATAGACCAATGGAACAGAACAGAAAACTTGGAAATAAACCCATACGTATATGGTTGACTGATCTTTGACAATGGGGACAAGCATATACGATGGGGAAAGGACAGTTACTTCAATTAATGGTACTGGGAAAACTGGTTATTCATATGCAAAAGAAAGGAATTGGGCCCTTATCTTACATCATACATAAAAATTGACTCAAAATAATTAAAGACTTAAACAAAAAGCCTCAAACTATAAAACCCCTAGAAGAACACACAGGGGAAGAGCTTTGTGACACTGGTCTTGGCAATGATTTTATAAATCTGACATCAAAAGTGCAGGCGACAGGAACAAAAATAAACAAGTGAGACTACATCAAACTGAAAAGCTTTATCACAGGAAAGGAAATAATTGACAGAATAAAAAGGCAACCTACAGAATGGGAGAAAATATTTTCAGGCCATACATCTGATAAAGAGTTCATCTCCGAAATAAATAAGGAACTCCTACAACTCTTTAAAAATTGGCTAAGGACACGAACAGACATTTCTCCAAAGAAGATACACAAAGGCCGACAGGTATATGAAAAAAATGTTCAATGTCACTAGTCATTAGGGAAATGCAAATCAAAACCACAATGAGGTATTACCTCACACCTGTCAGAATGGCTGTCATTAAAAAAATAAATAAATAAAAGAAGAAGAGACAACAGTATTGGTGAGGATGTGTAGAAATTGAAACCCTTATGTACTATCCGTAGGAATGTGAAATGGTGCTATGGAAACCAGTATGAATGTTTCTCAAAAAATTAAAAATAAAACTACCATATGATCCAGCAATCCCATTTGTATGTATTTATCCAAAAGAATTAAAAGCAGGATCTTAAAGAGATATTAACACTCCTGTGTTTATTGTAGTACTATGCACAACAGCCAAGTGTCAGACAACCTGTGTCTATTCAGAGATGAATGGATAAAGAAAACGTGGCATATACAGATGATAGAATACTATTCGCCTTCTAAAACTAAAGAAATACTGTGATATGTGACAACATGGATGAACCTTGAAGAATTATGCTAAGTGAAATGAGCCAATTACAGAGGACAAATACTGCATAATTCTACTTAGATGAGGTATCTAAAATAGTCAAATTCATAGACTCAGGAGTGGAGTAGAGGTTGCCAGGGAAGTCACTTACCAATGGGCACAAAGGTTCAGTTAAGAAAGATTAGTAAGTTCTAGGGACCTTCTTTATAACATTGTACTCGTTGCCAACAATACTGTATTGTACACTTAAAAATTTATAAAAGGGTGAGCTTATGTTAAGTGCTCTGACCACACACACACACAGAGAAAAAGCTGCAATCAGCAAAACCTTTTTCTGGGAAGGATGACATCAAGTGAACTGGTTTCACTCTCTAACTTTATACACCACCCCTCACAATGACCACACGCTTTGCTTATCACGCGGTTTTGGGTAAGAGGTCACCCACTGTAAGTAGGTGACATGGCTTCACCTCAAATGGAGCACAGCCTCTCGGCTGATGCCAAAGAGCCTCTTTGAAACTACCACCGTGTCAAGTGTACCACTCAGGGCGGGTCAGGGATGTCGCCTGCTGCGGTCATTAACCACGAATCGGTGCTAGGAGGTCCCAAGGTCTGGCCCTGTTGTCACGTCGATATGCATCTAACACACCAGGGCAGCCCGACCTTCCTCATGTCTGGTGGGATCAGCTCTACTGACGTCCATTTCCAATCGACTGGTTCTCCGAGAACTTGGAACAACGCCGAACCTCGCACTAACGAGTGCTTAATTGTACACGGGTTCAGGTTGTTCATTAATTGTTTCTCACGTGGTTATCTCCTCTTTTCAGTGGCCTTGAGCTAGTCACAGCCTGGAGTTTTGTCTTGTGTTTCTCTAGTATCATCTCCTGCTCCCTTGGGCAATGGCACCCGCCAGACACCTATGGCCTGACCGGCTGGTCTCTGGACCGACCTGGTGTGTGCTAGTGGACAGTTGAGTGAGTGTAGTATGGGAGCAGGTGCTGAGTGTGGCCCTGGGGGTCCAGGAAACCTTACGTCCTCTAGAATTACGTATCAGCATAAAAGTTGTCTCTGACCCACTGTCCAGTCTTAGAAAGCAGTTAGTTGTCTGCAGTACCGTGATACCAAGTTCATGTACAAGGCCAAAGAATGCTCATGGGACAGTACTTAATAAAGATTATTTGAAAGAGATGATATGGCTATGGGCCTTTAAAATTATTTCTAGTAAACCGTATATTATTTTGTACCAGTTAATTTCTAAATACTTTAGGATTTGATGTAGGTCTAAACAGAAAACCAACTTTACAGCGCTCTGAGCCTGGTAATCCTCAGACAGGTGTTTTTAGAGACAGCTTCACGCACAGAAAATCACACTGTATCTCCTTTCAGTTCTTTAGGGCAGAATATTTACTTGTCATATGGGCTGAAAAGTTACTATATAAAAACTACACGGAAGCCTTTCCTGTGCCTTATGTCCCAGAGCACGATTAACTGGCATAAAAATAGAATATACCCCAGGAGTCATTTAGTTTTATATTTTCTGACACTCATATTTAAATAAAACTTCTTCACTGAGAGAAAATACAATAAACCAAACAAATATAGTACATGTGGGGGTAGAGAAAATGAATCTGATGTTTTTCCTAGTGGCTGGATTTGACTATTATCGTTCTAATTATAGAGCATGGCCATGGCTGCTCTAGGCTGGAATGCAAAATTGGTGACGGGTGACCATTTCCTGGATAAAGTAGAGGCAGATCGTTTCCTGAAGTACTATCGATCTTCTTTTTGGTTCTATCAAGACATAAAACACGGTGCCTTTCAGTTTAACAATCAGATTTTCAGGTGATCAAGTTAGAAATGCAGAAACGTGGCCCAGTGTCGACGAGCCAGTCTGGCCTAGGTCATTTTCAGAATTGTTCAGATGCCACCTGAACACATATACGCACCCCTAAATCATCGTCTGAGATTCATCTCCCCTCAATGCAGATCTCGATAAGACATTATACTCCAAAGCCATGGGATGAAATTACCGCCCCCTATCAGAGTAGAGAGAGTGGACTGAGGTCTCCGAGTGCCTTCCCCTGACCAAGAGTGATCACGCCAGAGGGGTCCCCTCACTCATATTCTTGCTCTGATCTGTGGAGTTTTCACTTCATCTAAGTGGCTTAACTAGGTTTTACTAGGCACCCACTTGGGCCAGCTAAGTGTCATTTCAGTAAGGCTCAAATTTTCAAGCCTAGCATCTCATGGTTTTACATTCAGCCCCCAAAGGGCAGAGAGCTTCCTCCCAGGAGAAGCTGTGGTGGGGCCGTGAGCCCGTGCGGCTGGTCAGCTTCTCACACCTGAGAGGGGTTCCCATGGGCTTGAACTGCACTGTATGGGAGAAGAGGCGGGAGACACAGATGGAGCTTTCCCTCCAGGCCATCTGCCAGCTCCTGAGTCTGTGTGGCTGCTTTCAACTCCTCCTGAACAACATTTGTTTTTAAAATACTCAGACCCGAAGCACTTAAAATATTTCATGATAGTTCAGAGGCAACTTAGAAATATCAAAGCCAGGGAGGGCTCCAGGGCATCCACTGACCACCTTCCAGCACCATCCCAGGATGAGACCACGATGAGATACAGCAAAGTTGGCTCCTGGTTCTGACTTTCCTGTTATAAAGAGAGCCTGGGGTGTCAGGCATAGCTCCGGGCACTTACACACCCTCCAGCCTACCCCCCACAGCACACCTGTGAGGTAGACGTTCTCACCTTCGCTTCAGAGTGGGAGAAAGCTGAGCAGCTGTGAACATAACTGACATGGAGCTGCCGTCCCGGAGGCCTGCCCTGCCCTGCGCGTCTTAGGCCCCGCACCCCTGGGCCTGAACGCAGCAAAGTCATGTTTGGACGGGCCAAGCCCCCTTGTTTCCCAAAGAACTGTTTGCAGAGATAACGAGAAAGCAGATCTGTGGCTACTGGACTTATGGCTACTGAACCGAAAAGTAAAAACCTTTAGAATGAGCATCACCATGTTACGTTACCTGCACTGATAGCAGGGCCTTTCTTCTATGGATGTCACTGTCCCCACCCTCTGCTCACAAACACCATCAGCTATCCTTATTCATCTCAAATAAACACTTGTAGCCTCTCACTTTGAAAGGCCTTTCTCGTTTTAGGTTAACACACCTACTGTGTGCCAGCCCCTGGCCCGCGTGTGGGGCTGAGGTGAGTTTACACACAGATGAGCAAGGGCCGAGAGGTCTGGTCCAGATTATACAGTGCAGAAGAAGGCTTCTGTGTCACAGAATGACTTCCTGTCTCTTCGTGCTGCTCATCACACTGCATAAATCCAAGGGCCAAACTCTGGCCATCAGGAGCGAATCTAGATTTTTCTACAGCGCTCCAACCAGATTGCTCGATAGCCTTCAAAATCAGGCCCTTAATCCAACACTTGTGCTGGTGACCACTGTCTGGACAGACTGTCTCTCGTCACTCGCTGAGCAGGGATTTCAAACAGTAAACCCTGACAAGGTTCATTGTGAGGTGAGGGAACAGGGCAGAAGTACCATTTTGGTAAACAGTGGGGGGAAAAAATGAACTCGGAAACTACCGGATGGTACACGTTTTCCTGTTGGAATAAAATAGACTGGTAGTTCAATAGGAAAGCAAAAAATTTGTTTAATAGGCAAGCAAACCCAAGATGCAAAGGGATGATTTATAACTGTCCTGTGAACTTCATTAATAGAGAAAAGCAACTACATATTTCGGGTCCACAATGGCTTAGAGATCAGAATTATCTGGTTCACACCTGCAGAGTCACCTGTCGTGTTGATCAACGGCCATATCTCCAGGTGAGTGGCATTCGTGGGAAAAAAAAAAAGACAGAAACAACTCTAGTCTGAAACTGAATATAGGTAAATGAATGCTGCTGATGGGCAAAAGGAAGAGCTGCTGTAACAGCCAGACTTTTCCATGTACCTGGATCATGTTTTCATCTAATCAAATAGCATCGAATTATGCTCTTTACAGCCACTGACACCACAACTGTCTGGAAGTTTTGAGCAAAGTGCAGATATTTAATTTCTTACAGGCTAAAACGTACCCACTTGTAATGCTGAAAAAAGCATTAAGAAATAAATACTGGAAGTATAATGAAGCATGCAGGTATTGTCTTCATTCCATGGGACTGAAGATAAATAAAAAATTACATTTTTATTGTTAAGCGTGTACTAGGAAAGGTTGTTTTTGTAGAGATATATAGAAAGCCAGTCGTCAAGCCCCTTAGTGTGTGGCCAATATAATAAAGCTGAGAGATGCATGACTGTCAATATATTTAAATCTGTCTGTACTTTCTGAAAAGTTATATTTAAATGCATAGTGATGTGAGCTGTTTAAAACTCCTGTTTTAATTTCCTTTTGGCCTTTATTATTTTTGCATTATTTTATTATTCGTGTTATTTACAATACACCATATGTAACATAAATTAAGCCAAAATTTTTGCTCAGGGTACAATTAGTAGATTGGCTTCAGATGAAGTTGGGTAAAGGACTTTGCACTGACAGTTTCTAAAGAAGTGACAACTTAAAAATTGTAAGGTATATTGTGCCAATGTCATTATAATGATCTGGAACCTATTCTTCACCCGAAACCCATTTTGACAATAATTAAAACCAATAAGCATCATTGCCCTGAATTATGTGTTGTCACACCTAACTCACTAATTTTAGAAGAATAGCATTTTTCAAAATGTTCTTTATAGCATAAGAAAGGTGTGGAGCCATCCAGGTAACTGAGGAAATGGGTATATATTAAATACTCCGACAGGTATGGAAAGTAACCATGACAACCTGTGGAGGAAAAGGGCCATAAAATTCAGAGCAAAAAAGTAAGGAAGCCAAGACATCTGGGGCGACTTAGCTGAATGGACAAATGGTTCCACATTCATAGGTCTAAAGCCCCAGAAGGTACACTCCATGTTCACACAGATGGCCCACGCCATGCAGAAAAGGGAAAGTTAACTTCGGCATACTCTGTTTCAGGGTACAGAGGACAGTGTCTTCATTTTAGAAAGATTCCTAAGGAAGTGAACTTGAGTTATCTAAAAAATGGGCATAGCTGGAACACAGTCCCCTGTAAAGGTAGATAAATGAGGCTTCGTCACACTTGTGAAGTTGTAAGTGACAGACCTCACCGAAGCCCTCCAAATAGCACACTAAGCCAAAGAAGGCGCCCTGCCTATTAAAAGAGGGTTCTACTTGGCACTTGGGCATTGATGGCTAAAGATCGACTACAGATGGTTCGATTAACACCAGTCAGCCATCACTCGCTTTGGTTGGTTAATTCTCAGTGAAGATCTTTCGATAAAACATATCCTCTTATCTGATGGGTGTTCAAGTAAAGAGACCATCTCACAAACTTTTGCAAATAAGTAAATCCATCCACAAAAGTCCAGAAACTTCACTCAAGTTCATAGATAAAACTCATGAGCAGACAGGATAGTTCAAAAGGTTAGCAGAAAAGAACTTAACCAGTCAGATAGTGCCAAAATAAAAGTTACTTAGAAGCTCCCTTTTAAAATAAGATAGAGTCCTGTCTGATAATAAGACTGGCATTAAGATATTAATAGAGAACTTTCAAAAATGAAACTTTCATGTATTTATTTCGCTGAATGTGTACTTGGTCAATTCATTACAAACAGTGTGTGACACCATAAAGGCTAGTCCTTAAGCTCTCAAAACCCAACTGCAAATAAAACAGGGCTTAATTATGACTTAATTTCACTTTGACTTAATTTAGACCAGTTGTTTTTGAAAAGGAGATTCTGTTTAATTTCTCTGTGTCATTCAAGCATCCATTCTTTCCCCAGGCCCATATCACTACCCAGGAGCTTATACCCCGAGTGAAAAATAAAATGAGTATAATTAGTTCTCACCACACTCATATATTTTTAAATTACTGTGTTAGGTGTGTTTTAGAATTTAAAATTCTGAAGGTGTTTGGAGCTGTAGCCACAGTAGTGGGAACGTATGAAAACCTGAGCCAAGACAATAAAGGTCCGTTCACAGAAGCCATGGCAGCCAGTCTGCCCATTCTCTGTGTGGCCAGCATCACCCCGGAGCCCTTGGACCACGTCAGGAGGGGACAGTACTCTCTCTGCATGCTCAGTCACTCCAGAGCAGGCCACCCCCAGCCACGTGAGTTCTTGGATTCACCGTGTGCTCAGGAGTTAAGGGGCTGGGTTTAACCCCCCACCCCGCAACACACACACACCCAGTAGCTGAACTAGGAGGTTCAGAGCACCTTAAACTCAATCCCGGTCAGGACGGCCTGAAGAAATCTCACAGTCAGCAAGGAAGAGGCTATTTTCAACTGGAGAGAAACATTGGAACTGTGGTTCTGAATGTTTTTGGCCAAAGCTACAGACTCTCTTCCAAAAAAAAAAAAAAGAAAGAAAAGGAAAGAAAAGAGTATGTACAGAGTATGCCTGTGTTTCACGCAAATTTCAAAATCACTGACGTCCTGAATCTCATCTGGGACCCAGGAGAAACCAGTAGTGTCGCAGCCATTTCCCCTGGTCCCTTGTTGGCTTTGCATTGTGTCTCTCGTTTTCTAATCTAGAGTGTAGCTGATGTTGTCCCCTCACTGGGCTGGTGGGCCTGGGCAGTGGGGTGTTGCATGGGAGCCTGGAGGAGGGAGGGGGGCGCGGGTCCTGGGCAGAGAGCAGAGTCTGCCTCACACTCCATCCTGGCTGAGAGCTCAGGAGACTGTGCCAGCTCTGAGTGTCTTCTACTATCCATGTGTATTTTCTTCTCGACACTTCCAGGATTCCTTTCCAGGGCTATGGACATGATCCGAAGAGAAATCAAATTCTAAAGTTTCAGTAAAAATACAATTCAAAACACATACTATACTGATAAATACCTCAACTGGTTAACAGACCCCGAAGAAAAACTGAAATTCCCCTAAAGGCACCAGCCTGTAAGCGCTGGCCAAGTCAGTGTCTGGGAAAGCTTTTAATGTGATTGACAGCTCATTCGAACAAGCCGGAGGGGTCCCACAGGGCCTGAGTCACTCCTCCCACTGGGGAGTGAGCAATTCACTGCAAAGATGGGAAACAAGCTAGGATCTAAGTGCTCTGCAAGGCCTCAGGCAAATGGCTCTTCTCGGCATCTGTGACGTCACCAGAGGGCAGTGACCCATCTAACAGTTACAGCCCAAAAAGCTGCAAGCATGCCCTGAAAGCCCCGTGACCTCCTTTAGGAAAACAAAAATCTTTTAACTAGGAAGTGATGGTTGCAGAAAACATCATGTTATTTCAGATACATTACACGTCCTCACTGAGAGGACGAAGACGTCAGGGGGACAGAAGAAGGCATAGGGCGACAAGAAAGGAAAGGGAGAGAATCAGCAATGCGGAAGGAAGGCTTTCAGATGTGGGGAGAGGGATAGAGGTGGCATGGTGGCCCATGCTGGCCATGGAGGAGAGGACGCTGGCATCACGCCTGGGGCTGGTGATTCCCAGGCTCGGTGCTCCTTGAAGAAGGTGAGAGAACAAATCTGCTTGAGGCTAGAGAATGGTGACTCTGATTCATTGTTTAAAATGTGTATTAGTGTGTAGTATACAAGTATATACAGACATACATAAATACCCATGTACATATGTGTGCACACTTATTTTTGAAAGAAGGTGGGGCTAAGCTGGCAGATTGAGAAAAGAGAAGATCAAGATAGTGTAAAAAAAAAAAAAAAAGAACATCAGTTCGTTGGAACTTCTTAGAAGAACTTTGATGGGCTTCTGGAGAAGAGAGGAAGCGAAAAGCAATTTAGATGCTCCTGGGTAGAATATGTGGATGAAGAACCAGGAGGAATAGTGCTGATTGTACCGGGACAAAATTCCTTGCTTGGTACCTTCACAGCGAAGTCGCTGGAGGCTTCAGAGACCAATACTCAAACTGCAACATCACAAAGACAGGCCGGGTCTGCTTGTCTCTCTGGCAACCACATTTTGGCTCCTTGTGGCTCATTAGCTTCTGAATCGGGGAGATAAAAAGAGAAACTAAAAACGGTCCATTTGTGAGCAGCTCGATTGAAGATGAAGGAGGAGGCAATTTAAACGATCATGAAGGTTGGTTGTCATTTGTGGTTTTCGATTCCCTTGGGCATCTCGCTCCCCAGGGAAGCAATGATTGAGAGCCAGCAGTAGAAATGGGGATACGACGGGGAGGTGTCAGCATTCTGAATGGTAGCTTTTGATCAGCAGATGGCTTTGGTTTTAAGAGCCCCATTGGCAGACTTGTGTGTCTCCTGACAGTCATCCATCAGAAGATACAAGGTGGATAAAGCTCGTGTGCACTCTGTCAGACCACCAGGGTGGCTCTGAGACCCCCAGTAGATTAGAAAACAGTGGGAGGCTCATGATGACAAGAACCAAGAAAATATGGCTAAGGTAGAGATGCTGACTAATGGGCTGCTGGTGTCTGCAGCATCCAAATTTTAGTCTGTTGTTGAGCTTGTTTCTACTGTCTACAAAAACATCCAAGTAAAAGAAAACCACGATATGTAATTGTCTCAACTGGTTTCTGAACAAAGTCCCAATGATTTACTTTCTTTGGTGCTAGTTCAGGATTGTTATTATTATTATTATTATTATTATTATTATAAAAAAAGATTTGGTGATATATCTGTGCTCATATACCTGGGGAAGAGGCAAAGATAGTATAAGAAACCATACTGGTATAACGAATGAAAAAGAAGTCAGTAGACATAGGATTCCAACTTTCCAAATCACTTTTAATTTTCATTAAAGCATAAACTATACTATTAAGGGTTGGTAATCAATGGGTATGTTTTATGCTCTGGACTGATCACGTGATGATCTAACATTGGTATTTCAAAGTCCAAAAATGTCTGCTTATCACCCTCAACCCCAGGGACTAAAATCTGAGCACTCAGATTAATATTCATATTAATATTCATATTAATCCCCTACATATTTTAGATAAGCTTTCATTAGCCGTGTTCTTTTCGGTCTGTCATTTTGCTTTTTAGAATTGTTTTATTCTATTTTATTATTTAAATGATTTTTAGTTTTCTATATTCCAATACATCTTTCTTCTTATAAGATGATGTAAATATTCAAAACAATTTTCATTGCCTTCGGACCTGGGGTAAATACATTACTTTCCTTGTTTTCCCTTCCTTCCTTTTTCTCTTTTATTAAGGCTATTTTTTTAGAGTGGTTTTAGGTTCACTGCAAAATTGAAGGGAAGGTACAGAGATTTCCCACATACCCCCTGCCCCCACATAGGCATGGTCTCCCCCATTATCAACATCCTCCATCAGAGTGGGACATTTATTACAACTGATGAACCTATATTGAGATGTCGTCATCACCCAAAGTTCACAGTTTACATTACAGTTCACTCTAGGTGTTGTGCATTCTGTGGGTTTGGACAACTGAATAATGTAACCATCATTATGGAATTTCTTTTCTCCAACATTTAACACTACAGCTTATCTGAACTTTATTGCGATATTTGGTTATAACCAAAATGTAAGTTATTCTTTTCTTGCTGTTTCTTCTTCAAACTGTTATTTATTACTCTAGCAAGCTTCATTACTTAATGGATCCTTTTTTCAAAGTTGCGTTACTTATTTGTATGTCTTAAATTAAGTCCACTAAATAAATCAAAATCTGGAATGTCTATGCTATTATTTTTAATCTGTCTAGTTTTCAATCCAATATCATAGAATTTTAATAATGGTCATTTACAATATTTTAATTTGTTAAGGCAAGTTTATCTTCATTTCTATTCGGTAAAATTTCAGTTTTGATATTCTTGATTCTTCATTCTAGATGATTTAACTATCAAATTATAAAGTATTTTGTGAGGACTTTTATTGTAATTAATAAGAATCTTAGTGCCCAGAAGGGTGGGAATTCCTGTGTCAACCAATCAAATAATATTTTTTAAATTCAGCAAATAGTTATTAAGCTCCTATCATTTGTAGGCACCTTTCTAAGCTCTAGGGCTGAAAAGGTAAGCAAAGGTACCCCTCTTTCCACTCCACTCCCCGCAAAAGTGCATAAAGATTAAAGCCAAAACAGAATACAAGTACCTAGAACAGCTCCAGGAAGGCTGCACCTCACCCAACCCCCTCCTATTATGGGGTCTCACTTATAAGTGTCAGAACAAAGAAAAGGTTCCAGAAAGGACTCATGAGTGTCAGCGATGTTGACAAATACTTGAAAGCACTTGTGTAGATACAATTGTTCATTATATTTTTTTGGAAAATTCAGATGTTTCTGCTTATTATCTCATTTGACTACTCCATTTTTTACATGGGCCTAATTCATGTACAGAATCAGAGGTTAAAAGTCCAGAAAAGCCTGGACTGTACAATGTACACTATGTTAAGGGATATGCTTCATTCGACACATGCTGATCATCCCAGGACTGTCCCTACTAACATCGCATCTAGGTCAGCAACATAAGCCACATGGAAATGCTTTCACTGGTCAGTTTAGGCTAACATAGCTGCTTTAATTAGCGATGATGTCAGTTTGGACACACAATGGGAGAGCTGCTGTGCTCCAGTGAAAACCTTCCTATGACTTCCATCAACACAGACAAGCTCCTACACAACGCCAAGGAGATGTATGCAGCGTCACAAAGTGGAAGGGATTGGAGCAGAGGTTTTCCCTGCATAGTAATTACTCTTCCTAGATGAGTAGATTCAGCCCTGCTCATGTTCTCATGATTATTTCTCAATGTGCGTGGTCAAGGCTCTATGGAAGAGTCACAGGACGCTAAAGGCATTATCAACGTTCCACAGCCACATAAAGGAGAGCCGCGAGGCTGTCCGCAGCAGCAGCTCAGTTACTGAGCTGTGAGCCCCAACACGCCAGGCTGGCGCAATCCCGCTACTCGCCATTAACGGTGACATCCTGTGTCTATATCCACGTCCTCCCCACTCATCGCCACCCTCCGTCGGCATCCTCGAGGCGGGCATGTGTTAGTACAGGTACCTGTTAGACATCCTCTGCCTCTACTTGTCACCAGCACGTGTCCTGTCAATTACCTTCATGTAACTCTCTCCGGTGTTGGTCCTTCGTGTGGATGATCCATACTGATACACAGTTGAAAAAAGTCTAATTTCATGCTATATTGAGTAGCTCACACTTATAGGTCTGCTCCTGAGGTTGATAACACACCATTCACTCTGCAACTCCCGCTTTACTCTGAGAAACAACCTTTTTAAAAGTTGTCTGTAACTTTCATGTGTCCTGACTCTTACTGATATTCCATACAAGTCTATGGTGAAGAAGGAATTGCCCCAAACATATAATTACTTTGTAGATTTTAAGATCTTACAGCTAAAGCTGTATTTGCTCAAAGGTTTATTTATATTTTTAAAGACTTTGGTGTTTTGTCTCTTCTTCATCCTGGATGGTTCATCTTCATCTAGGGATACTTTATGTGGTGTATGCAGTTTCTCGGTTTTTCTTCTCAAGATGAACACTCAACACCTGACTGCAGCATCCAGCAAAGCCTGACTGTGAGCGTGGCTGGACCATCTGGCACCATGACTCAGATTTAATTAATGTTTGCTGGACGAGTACCACGTGTCAGACCCTGAGCTAGGCGTTTCTGCACATTTGGCGGAATACTCCATTGTGTACATGGGCCTAATTCATTAGGTGACGATTTTAAAAAGTCTCCATGTATGAACTAAAAGTCTTTTATTTTCTGTAGTCTGATGTTTTGACATCTTGGGGCCTTAATGACTCTGAAGGAACTGCGCTGCCCACGGTGAGCCAATGCCTAGAGATAAACACATTGACTTGCAGTTTGCTTTACATATGCAACCCAGTCGATCCCGAGGCCATACTCCCGACCACCTCCTGAACTGGCTTTCACACTCAGGGCCACTATACCCTTGCCCCAATCACCCCAGGGCCAGGTGCCAGACAAGCTGGACTCCCCCATGTCCCAGAGCCCTCCGAAACTGAAATTACTCCAAGTTGCCAATCCTAAACCTGCTCCCCTAGCCTCTCCTGGTCTTTCCAGCAGAAACCACAGTAGAGGCTCCCGCCCACACTTCCTCTTACTCTCTCGGCCTCTCTCTGGCTCTACTGTTTCTCCAAGTCACTCTGCGTGACCATACTGTGAGTATAATAAACTTCTTCCTTTTTGACAGTCTTTTCCATGTCTGACCATCCCAGATTAAAACAAATCCTGGGTACCATTAAGTCACCCCACATAATCATAGAATTGGCAGCTAAGATGATTCTGGTTTTTTTTATATCCCACCCCCTGTGTTTGGTAAAAACAAGTTTTAAGCTTTTCTTTTTGTCATTTGTCTGGCTCATGTTAACAATATTTAATAAAAGTAAGTTTATGTAAGTTCCTTTAGCGTATAAGCCAAGAGATTTAATTAATGATTATTTTCTTCTATGTGAAAGAGCCGGCTCTGGTCTACGTGCCAGCTGCCTTTGCCACCCCGCTTTACCTGCACATGGAGCGGGGCAGGAATGAACCCCAGCCCACACCATTCATCCTCCCCAGGGCCAGCAGACCAACTGAATCTTAGAGACCCAGGAGTGACCTCCGTTTGTTACGAATGGGTTTCAGAGGTGCCACGTTCCCTGAACTGGAATGTGGGTGTGTCTCTGTAGGCCCAGCTATTGTGTTCACACACCATCGGGTAATTTGGGCAATGCTGACTTGCTCCGATGCTCAGGACAGCATCAGAGCTTGCCGCCGTGCTACGTTGCCTGCCATTCCTCTGCTGGCACCTTCATTGAGCTTCCTGCCCTTGGCCTAGAAGTGTGGTCTGCTGGACCATGGAGCAGTAAGGAAGCAGAGGCACTGGAGGTCTGCACTGCCTATCAAGGGTTTGTCTTTTTTGTCTTTTTCTTTGTCAAATGTCAAAATGTAAAGATGACCTTTTGGGGTTAAAAAGTGGACTGTAAGGCAAGGCCTCTAATTAGCTATATATCTCCTTGTAGAGGTCTATTCACACAAAGTCACCAGCACTGAGCTTCTGTTTCAGAGGAGCTGACTGTAGGAAAAGATATTACCTGTAATTCTGGTGCGTGTTAAATATACAATAGGACAAGTACATGAAGTTGGACTAAGCACAAAATTCGAGCAATTAGAGATTCTGGACCATATGAAAGAACCAAGATTCAAGCTGTCTAAACCTGTCAGAGGTCAAAGAGCACCAAAGGCCAAAGTGGAACCTCTTCTGCCCTGAAAGGTTTTGCGATGGCAGGAAACGATTTGAATAGGGCTCGGTAATGAAATCAAGGACCTAATGCTGGCCTGTACCCTTCTTCTATGTTTGGCATTCTTGTCAATGTCATAATTTTAAGAATATGTTTTCTATCCAGTGGACAGCAGTGAATGACTTAATGTGTCTCCATGCCTCCCGTGGGAGGACACTGGCTCACTCATTCTGTGGATACTTACTGATCAGCTTAGCTGTGGGTCCTGGGCTATCCCAAGTGGCTGGCACATAGTAGAACCAGACATAAAGGTCCTTGCTTTCCTGGAGTTTGGGGTCAAAGAAAATGAATGACTATTGCGGTGAGCGGTTAGGTGAGTACACGCCAGAAGGCAGGCCGGTCAGGGCTCATGAAACTAAGTGGGTACAGACTGGCATATTTCATTGCTAACATTGCACATTTTAACATCTCTGAAGTCAGGATGTTTCTTAATATTAATGGAATCTTAAAATTGCTGACCACTTGGCAATGATCGTGGCACAATTGTCATTTCCCTGCATATGCGTAAACTGAGTCATCGCTATTCATTTCGTTATCACATTTACTAAGTTATGGGCATTGTTGTCCCCGCACATGTCTTGTTGAATTTCCATTTAAATGGTTTTCAAAAAGATTACACTCTGATTTGGCACTGAAAGTTTCTACTGTGTACTCACGGCGGCATAGAAACAGAGCAATAGGGCCTAAATATTATATTATTATTAAAGAAAATACTTGTCTTTAGTTGGCATTTCCATATTACTTTGCAATGCAAAATCCAAATTCTCTACCAGAGTGAAGAAAGACACAGAAGATGAATCTGTATTATGGTTTGTTACCGAGATATATACAAACTGATCGCCTATTACGCCCTTAGCAATGTTACTGAATGTACCAGAAGAAAAAAGACCAAACCCATACAGAGATGACGGAAACTTGAAAACACTGAGACTAGTGTGACCGAATCATGTAGTAACATGGAAGACCACTGTTAAAGTGCCATGTCATAACAAAGCTGGCAGCATTTTCTCTTTCTTTTTGCGTAAAATAAAAATAATGTTATGTCCTACGACTGCTCGCATTTAAGATTTGATGATATATGGAAATAAAGATGCATTGTAAGTTAATGAGAAGTTTTATAAATAGAATACAGAGTAGAAGTTTGTTGGACAGTTTTAAGTTAACAAGGTATTTGAGTGAACTCAACTTTAGGCGAACTGTGCGATGTCAAAATTTGTAGAATTTTGTACATCACTAGTCGTTTTAAAGAAGTCTATGTTACTCTTTACCCACAACCATGTTTTTGGTGCATTTTCATTCTGGTGCACGAATGCAACAATTAGCTTATCTCATGCTCTATTTTCCTCACTTTAATTAGTGCTGCTCCACTTTGGGGCAGTTTAGAGATGTCAGAGGGGAGACGGGGCTGCCTTTTCGATCAGATCTTACCACTGCTACTGGTGTGGGGGATGGGGGCGAGTGAAATACTTAGGCAGCAGAGAGCAAATCCCAAAGTATGTGGACGTGACTTTGAGATTCTTAGCACTAGAGGAACATAAGAAAAATGCCGACCACGGGGATATGTTTCCAGGTGGCATATGATCTCAGTTCAAAAATACATTTATTCCTTTCTGGGCTTAGCACTGCCAATCATTTTGGAACCAGGGAGAGTTGAAACTATACCAAGAAAGAAAATACACACACACACACACACACACACACACACACACACACACACACCAAGGGAAGGAAATGATAAAACAATGGTCATAGATTATAGTAGCAGACACAGTTTTTTTAGGCGCAGCTTCAAAACTTACTGTGTCACAACTCTGACATCAGTTTTTGATACTGTTCAGCCAAGTGACAACTACACACACACACACACACACACACACACACCAAGGGAAGGAAATGATAAAACAATGGTCATAGATTATAGTAGCAGACACAGTTTTTTTAGGCGCAGCTTCAAAACTTACTGTGTCACAACTCTGACATCAGTTTTTGATACTGTTCAGCCAAGTGACAACTGCCTAAATGTAAAAATGAGTAATCAAATCAGAAATAGGTGTGTGCCATCGCCAAGATAGCAGGTAAAAGGGTTTCTATATGGTGGGCACAAATTTTCGATAGTGTTGACAACAGGCTACAGCATATACATGACATGTCACACCACGGCGAAGACTGCTTCCTGCTTCCAGGGCCCTGAATTAATTTCCTTTCTGGTCAGCAGAGGACAATCCAGGGAGTCCCCGGGCTAGTATTACCTTCCCCAGGGATTTGATTCAGTCTTTTCTTTCGCGCAGACAGGCCTGTGTCAGAAATTCCCCGACAGTTGTACAGGAGGATGAGTGTGCCACTATGAACACTGAGGGGGATGTGTTGCTGCCAATCGGTGGGGTGTATGTGTATACATGTAGATTTCAAATAAACTTGATGACTGGGAGGGCAGGACTGCTCTGACTAACCGAAAGGGCTAGGAGTTTATACATCTAGAGATGTCCATCTGACTTACATGCTAGGGGCTGAAGGTGTCTGGGAGTCCCCAATGTTGTCCTTCGGTGAAGGGAACACTTGTGAGGCATAGGCACACAGTGGTGGGTTCTCAGAGGAAGAGGATATTCTATAAAGGGGTCTGATCTGCAAGGCCAGTAGACACAGTTTATGTTGCCATATTTGCATTTCCTACTCTATTATAAGACGGGTGACTCTCTCTAGAGGGGCTGGGAGACAGCACAAGTTGGTGGTAAAGAGCATGCTCAGGGAGTCAAACAGATCCACGTTCAAAACCCACCCCTGTCATTTACTTGACACATAATCTTGGGAAAATTACATAAACTCTTTAAACTCTAAAACAAGGGAAATAATAATAACACCTGAGTGATTACGAGGATCAAAGAATATATGTAAAATGCCTAGTAATATATGTGGCACAGAGTATGTGCTCAATATATGGACACTGTTCAGTCACCATGGGCGAAAGAAGTTTCCTTTTGCTTGTGACGTAAATGTTCTTACAGATGGGATGTTACTGGGCATGGTAGGGAAACACAGGTACCAGAACAAGCCATTGGTGCCCTTGGCCAGGCTGTCTCCAGGGCACACAAGTTGGTGTTATGAAGTTGTCTCATGGTATGAATATGTCTTGGTAAGAAATAAATAACTGAGAACCTACATGTGTGATCGGAAAGATATCAGATTGATTGGAACTAGGTAGAATTCCACATGTTTGTTGAGATCTGCTCATTTCAAGCCCATGCGATATCCCCTTTCCTACCTCTACCCTAAGCTACTTTATGACAGATGTGGTCCTAGGACCTTGTGTAAATTTCAACTCTAGCTCTAATTATTTCCCTGCATTAGAAGTTTTGTAAACAAACAGTCCCCACCTAATAAGCCATTTCGTTTTGAAGAAACTTTCTCCCACCGTCAAGTGGTGCGCATGCTCTGTAACCCTTGCTTCCACCTCTCACCCTAAGAGCTCGGCCGTGACTCCTCCCTTTTGGGTGCTCCACAGCACCCAGCACTTAGGCGAAGCCATTAGAAGTATGTGCCGATGAGAAAATATTCAAGACGCGACAGAAGTGATCACTGGCACCTCAGACACTTTGGTGATCGGGGGCTTTAATTAGAAGGCCGAGTGGATAGACTTAAATTTCTGAAGCTCTAAGAGCACAGGATTTGGGGGGAGGGCACTTGGGGACACTGGCTACCTGCTGCATTGCTTTCAAGCAAAAGCCACAATAGTCCTCGAGGGGGTTTCCACAGAGGAATTTCCTCAAGGAAGGGCCTGTGCCAGGAATGTTGGTCGGGTCAGAAAGTGCGGGGGTTCCTGCACGCCCACATTCGGGGCACCGGCATCCCTGGCAGGCAGGGTGAGCCGCCTCTCTTTAAAAGTAAGGGCCTCGGGGACCACGGCGTCTGTCTCCTCAGTCTGAGCATCAAACTTTCTCCTGGAACAAAACCTCTCTCAAACCACATGGAGGCGGGAGGAGGATGGAGGATGGGGATGCCGCCAGCTGCTGCCCGGAGACAGCCCCCACCCCGAACCGTTCCCTCAGCCGCCACCCTCTTCCTCACGGGGACAGCGCCCCGACCGCGCACCCGCCCCGCCGCCCACCCCGCAGCCGGCCAACCCAGGCCCGGAGCCGCGCGCCTCACGGAGCCTCGTCCCGGGCGCTGCGGTGGCCCGAGCTGGAGGGCGAGTGGGATCAGTACCTCAGGAGGCGGCCAGGGGG